>NC_052054.1:100984903-101284903 GCF_903992535.2 Arvicola amphibius | reverse complement strand
TAATAGATATATGATTGACAGTTGATAGATGATAGATACAAAGATAGGTAATAGTTGACTAATAGACAGATAACAGATGGTAAATAGATGTTAGATGCATATATAGATGATAGATAGATAGATGATAGATGGAGATAGATAGATAGATAGAGACAGACAGAAAGACAGACAGACAGACAGATAGATAGATAGATATAACATAAACTCTCACACATATTATACTCGTGCGTTTTCTAACTTTGCCTACCACGACACTAAAAGAAAAGCATGACATCCCATTGACAATGAGCACATATAGCACCTAGCTCTTTTGTTCTAAACATCATTCTATAAATCAGTGAGACAGAGCCCCACTGGGGGAAGAGGTGGATTCCAGGAACGGGTCAGGGGGTGAACTAGATAGATAAGCCTGGAGTATCTGTTATGACAAAAAAAAGTGTGTTCAGAAAGGATATGGGTTTCTACAAAGGTCTAGGGGCCAGGCTAGAGGAGCTCCAAGGGCCAAAAGTAGAACAATTTAAGTGTGTACTAAAGACAACAGCTATCCTCTGCTGGATGAGCAGCTGGCACATACTGCCTCCCATTGTGCTGGCTACCTGTTCACTTGCTTCCATTTCCTTTGCTGTACAAAAGTTTTCAGTTTCATGAGATCCTATTTGTTGGTCTTATTTTCCATGCTACTGGAGTCTCCAGAAAGTCCTCTCCTGTGCCTGTAAGTTGAAGCGCTCCCTACTTTTTCCTACCTTCCATGAGCAGACATGAGTTGGTACCAGGTGGACTGGTAAAGCATTAGAAACGTATGCATCTTCACCCAGACATACAATGACCTCTGACAGGATGGGGGAGCTCAGTGGGAACTTTCCCATAAATTACCCAGAAGTTCTCACGAGACTGAATCGTTCCCAAGTCAATGGACAAAGAGGGACAGGAGTGTTGAGGAAATGATCTATATTCTCAATAAAAGAGCCTGTTGCACCACAGACAAGCTTAGCTCTAAAACAGCTACCTAGGAAACGAATCACAACTTTCTATAACGTAAGAAAGCAAGGGGGAAGTAGGCAAGCATTCCTCATAAGTCCAAAGATTCTTCTACTACATGTTCAGGTTTCTCAGTTGCATTGCTCAGCACAGGCAGGATGCATCCAGGTAAGAGCATATTGATAGACTGGGGCCAGCGCCTATAGAATTACACCCCTGGATAAGTTTGGTACTGAGGAGTATCCCTTCAGTTTTCTTCAGTAGAGGATGGAGTGTGATGGAGGAGGGTCATCTGTCTGTGTTACTTTCATTGGTTAATAAAGAAACTGCCTTGGCCCTTTAATAGGACAGAAAATTAGGTATGTGGAGTAGACAGAACAGAATTGTGGGAGAAAGAAAGCAGAATCAGGCAGATGCCTCAGGCAGTCGCCATAGCTCTCCTCTCCAAGATGGACGCAGGTTAAGAATCTTCCTGGTAAGCCACCTCTTGTGGTGCTACACAGATTACTAAATATGGGTTAAAGCAAGATGTGAGAATTAACTAATAAGAGGCTAAAACTAATGGGCCAGGCAGTGTTTAAATGAATACAGTTTGTGTGTTGTTATTTCGGGTGTAAAGCCAGGCGACCTGGAGCAGGGCAGGATGAAAAGCAGGCCTGCCCGCAGCTCCTTCTACAGGAGTGAATATGGGCAGGGCAATGCCTCTAGCTTGGTGCCTAGAGTCCTCATCCATCTCCATTCACAGAGGCTGTGCAGGCCAGGCTTACTCATAGCAGCCAAGGACCTTGGCAGAACACCCTGTGATCCCACCAGAACATGAGCGTGGGAGGCTGGTGAGGAGCCATTAACAGGCATTTTTCCAGTCAGAAAGCAGTTTCTCACCACCTCCCAGCTTCTGGAGATGTCTCAAGCTCTCTGCCCTATTCCATCCCCAGCCCCCACCACTGGGAGCTAGTGGCAGCCTCTAAAACTGCTTACTCATGTCAAGAAACAAGGTCCTCTAGGATGATGTGACTCTTCATTCTTGCATGGGTCTCTTTTGCTTTGAGGTTCTCTGGTGAGACAAGAGCTGGAAGAGACAGTATCTCTGCTACTCTTAACTTCTGCTGTCTGTGTAATTATTATGGGATTAGACAAGAAGACTGAACTTTGGCTGGATCAGGCTGAACTTGCCAGTGGGGAGACTTTTACAAGATTCAGAATTCAATGTTCTAGCTTTTACAGCTGGGATGGCTTTATTAGCTGGCTCTGCTCATTGACTGAGCTTGGATTTGACGATGACCTACATTCAACAAGGTCAGAAGGTCAGAACTTCTGTAGCATCACAGAGAATAGAACCCAAATGCTTAAAATGATGCAAATCAAGAACTGGGTCCCATTATGAAGAACCCACTCTTTTCCATGGTAACCGACTCCTCAGACATGGCTAAGTGACACCCAGCAAAGATCTATCATCAAATTACTTTGAAACTGTTACTACCTCCTCTGGTAGTGCAGTCCAGAGAAGAGATCTGTCACCAGCATGACCTCCCTGACCTTGTCAGTAAGAATGATTGACTCTCAGTTGACTGAGAGCAGATATCAGCATGGACCATCAAGACAAAGAGAAGAATGGGCATGGGAGTCATTCCTGTAATCCCAGCACTTAAAAAATTGAGGCAGGAGGATTGTGAACATGAGACCAGTCTGGGCTCCATAGAAAATTATAAGCCAGCCCAGCCTGTCAACATTTAGTCTCATCTAAGGTCCAGCAGCAGGTCTAACATTTCTCAAAAGCCAAGTAGTTTCCCTTAGGAAATAGAGGGCTTTGCTCCAGTGTCCAAAGGCTGGGACATTTCACCTGTAGCAGCCCCAGGCTCCAAACAGCCATTGTCACTGCAGCACCCATAATTCTGCTGGAATCCACGGCCCAAACCAGCAGCAGTACAGCTCCCGTGCAGCCTGGATCTGTTGGAGAGAGAGCCTTCTTCTGTTCTGGATCCCATTCAAACTAGAAGCTCTCCGGGTCACTTGGTAAATGACAGTAACACCCAAACGAGGAATGTGTTGTTTCCAAAGTCCAAAGAGGCCAACTAGGTGCCATTCCTCTCTTTAATTTAGCTGTAGAAAGATACGCACTAGTTCGTCTTTCACCTTAGATGCTTTGGCCTATCTGAACAGAGCATGACCTCTGAATCCCCCCCCCAAAGAATGCTCCTAAATTGAGGTCATATTCATTTCCCAATCTTGACACACAAATCCTGCCAAGAAGTAGAGAATGTTTGGGACTTCTCCCTCAGCAGCTTCAATTGGCATAATGTCATTGACCCAATGGACTGAAGTGACGTCTTGTGGAAGGAAAGGGGAAGATTACTAAGGACTGAATTATGGTGCAGAGCCAGGGGTTAATATGCCTCTGGGGTAAGACTGTGAAAAATACACCACCAGCCTTGCCATTTGAAAGCAGACAGTTTGAGTTCCCTGAACTCCAAACACTAAATGAAGAATCTTTGCTATGTGAGCCCATGTTAGTAAATTAATCCCAATTCAGTTTTACAATGAGTTGGCTTAGCAGGTAAAGGTGCTTGCTGCCAAGTCTGATGACCTGAGTTCAATACTTGGAGCCCACATGGGGGAAGGAGGGAATTAACTTCTGCAAGTTGTCCTCTGACTTACACAGACACACTGTGACACACAGGAGGCCCCTTCCACAGGAAATAAGTAAATGTAAAAAAAATTATTATGATTGGATTTTAATTTTTTTATTTTTATTTGATTTTACTGAGCTATACATTTTTCTCTGCTCCCCTCCCTTCCTCTCCCCTCCCCTTCAACCCTCCCCTAAGGTCCCCATGCTCCCAATTTACTCAGGAGTTCTTGTATTTTTCTACTTCCCATGTAGTTTAGATCCATATATGTCTCTCTTAGGCTCCTCATTGTTGTCTAGGTTCTCTGTGATTGTGAATTGTAGGCTGGATTTCTTTGTTTTATGTCTAAAAGCCACTTATGAGTGAGTATATATGATATTTGTCTTTCTGGGTGTGGGTTACCTCACTCAATATGATGTTTTCTAGATCCATTCATTTGCTTGCAAATTTGAAGATGTTATCTCTTTCTGCTATGTAGAACTCCATTGTGTTAATGTACCACATTTTCCTTATCCATTTTTTGGTCAAGGGGCATGTAGGTTGTTTCCAGGTTCTGGCTATGACAAACAATGCTGATGTGAACATAGTTGAGCACATGTCCTTGTGGTACAATTGATCCTTTGGGTATATACCCAAAGTGGTATTGCTGGGTTGTGAGGAAGGCTGTTTCCTAATTTTCTAAGAAATCGCCATACTGATATTCAAAGCAGCTGTTCCAGTTTGAATTCCCATCAGCAATGCAGAAGTATTCCCTTTACCCCACATCCTCTCCAGGATAAGTTGTCATCAGTGTTTTTGAACCTGGCCATTCTTACAGGTATAAGATGTACTCTCAGAGTTGTTTTGATTTGCATTTCTCTGATGGCTAAGGATGTTGAGTATTTCCTTAAGTGTCTTTCAGCCATTTTAGATTCCTCTCTTGAGTGTTCTCTGTTTAGGTCTATACTCCATTTTTATTGGATTATTTGTTCTTTTGGTGACCAATCTCTTGAGTTCTTTGTATATTTTGGAGATCAGCCCTCTGTCTGATGTGGGTTTGGTGAAGATCTTTTCCCATTGTACAGGCTGTCATTTTGTCTTGTTAACCTTGTCTTTTGCTTTACAGAAGCTTCTCAGTTTCAGGAGGTCCCATTTATTAATTGTTTCTCTCAGTGTCTGTGCTACTGGGGTTATATTTAGAAAGTGGTCTCCTGTGCCAATGAGATCAAGTGTACTTCCCACTTTCTCTTCCATGAGGTTTAGTGTGATTGGCTTTATGTTGAGGTCTTTGATCCATTTGGACTTGAGTTTTGTGCATGGTGATAGATATGGGTCTGTATTTATTCTTCTACATGTTGATATCCAGATATGACAGCAATATTTATTGCACATGCTTTCTTTTTCTAGTTTATTTTTTTTTTGCTTCTTTGTCAAAAATCAGGTTTGTAGGTTGTGCGGATTGATATCTGGGTCTTCGATTCAGTTCCTTTGGTCCTCCTGTCTGTTTTTATGCCGATACCAGGCTGTTTCCAGTACTGTCGCTCTGTAGTAGAGTCTGAAGTCAGGGATTGTGATGCCTTCAGAAGTCCCTTTATTGTACAGGCAGGATTGTTTTGGCTATCCTGAGCTTTTTGCTTTTCCATATGAAGTTGAGTACTGTTCTTTCAAGGTCTTTGAAGAATTTTGCTGGGATATAATGGGTGTTGCTTTGAATCTATAGATTGCTTTTGTATGATTGCCATTTTTACTATGTTAATTTTACCTACCCAAGAGCATGGAGGATCTTTCCACTTTCTGATGTCTTCTTCAATTTCTTTCTTCAAAGATTTAAAGTTCTTGTCATACAGGTCTTCCACTTGTTTGGTTAGAATTACTCCACAGTATTTTATGCTATTTGTGGCTATTGTGAAAGGTGATTTCTTTCTCTGATTTCTTTCTCAGCCCATTCACCGTCTGTGTAAAGGAGGGCTACTGAATTTTTTGAGTTGATCTTGTGTTCTGCTACATTACTGAAGGTGTTTATGAGTTGTAGAAGTTCCTTGTAGAGGTTTTTTGGGGTCACTTATGTAAACTATCATATCATCACTAAATAGAGTTTGATTTCTTCTTTTCCGATTTGTATCCTCTTGATCTTCTTTTGGTGTCTTATTGCTCCAGCTAGGACCTCAAAAACTATATTGAATAGATATGGAGAGAGTGGACAACCTTGTCTTGTTCCTGATTTCAATGGGATCACTTTGAGTTTCTCTCAATTTATTTTGATGTTGGCTGTTGGCTTGCTGTATATTGCCTTTATTGTGTTTAGGTATGTTCCTTATATCCCTGATTTCTCCATGGAGGGATGTTGTATTTTGTTAAAGGCTTTTTCAACATCTAGTGAGATGATAATGTTTTTTTTTTCAGTTTGTTTATATGGTGAATTACATTGACAGATTTTCATATGTTGAGCCATCCCTGCATCTCCAGGATGAAGCTGACTTCATCATGGTGGATGATTTTTCTGATGTCTTCTTGGATTCAATTTGCCAGTATTTTATTGACTATTTTTGCATTATTGTTCATGAGATTAGTGAGATTAGTCTGTAATTCTCTTTCTTAGTAATGTCTTTCTGTGGTTTGGGTATCAGGGTAATTGTAGCCCCATAAAAAGAGTTTGGCAATGTTCCTTCTGTTTCTATTGTGTGGAACAATTTGAGGAGTATTGGTATTAGTTCTTCTTTGAAAATCTTGTAGAATTCTGAGCTGAAACCATCTGGTCCTGGGCTTTTTTTTTTTTTTTTTGGTTGGGAGACTTTTGATGACTTTCTATTTCTTTAACAGTTATAGATTTATTTAATTTGTTTTTCTGGTCATGATTTAATTTTGATAAGTGATATTTATCCAGAAAGTTGCCTATTTCCTTTGTTTTTCATTTTTATGAAGTATAGGGTTCCAAAATATGACCTAATGATTTTCTCAATTTCCTCTGCATTTATTGTTATGTTCCCCTTTTCATTTCTGATTTTGTTAATTTGGATATTCTCTCTTTGCCTTTTGGTTAGTTTGTCTATTTTGTTGATTTTCTTGAAGAACCAACTCTTTGTCTCATTGATTCTTTGTATTGTTTTCTTTGTTTCTATTTTGTTAATTTCAGCTCTCAATTTGATTATTTCTGAGGTCTAGTTCTCCTGGGTGAGTTTGCTACTTTTTGTTCTAGAGTTTTCAAATGTTCTGTTTACTCACTAGAGTGGGATTTCTCCAGCTTCTTTATGCAGGCATTTAGTGCTATGAACTTTCCTCTTAACACTGCTTCATTGTGTCCCATAAACTTGGATATGTTGTGTGATCATTTTCATTGAATTTTAGGAAGTGTTTAATTTCTTCCTTGATCCATTAATGATTAAGGTGAGCATTGTTTAATTTCCATGTGTTTATAAGCTTTCTGGAATTAGTGTTGCTGTTGAATTCTAATTTTAAGCCATGGTGATCTGATAAAATAAATGGGATTATTTCACTTTTTTGTTATTTCACTTTTTTTGTATCTGTTGAGGTTTGCTTTGTTACCGAGTATGTGATCAATTTTTGAGAAGGTTCCATGAGGTGCTGCAAAAAAGGTATATTCTTTTATGTTTGGATGGAATATTCAATAGATGTCTGTTAAGTCCATTTGAGTCCTAACATCTGTTAGTTCCCTTATTTCTCTGTTAATTTTCTGTCTGACTGACCTGTCCAGGGGTGAGAGTGGAGTGTTGAAGTCTCCACTATTAGTGTGTGGGGTTTAATGGATGATTTAAACTTTAGAAGTGTTTCTTTTATATATGAGGGTGCCCTTGTATTTGGGGCATAGATGTTCAGTATTGAGATTTCCTGTGACTGATATAAAACATCCTTCTTTGTCTCTTTTAATTTAGTTTGAAGCCTACTTTGTTAGATATTAGGATAGCGACACCAGCTTGTTTCTTAGGTCTATTTGATAGGAATTTTTTATTCCCAACTTTTGCTCTGAGACTATTTCTGTCTTTGAGGTTAAAGTATGTTTCTTGTATGCAGAGAAGGATAGATCCTGTTTTCATATCCAATATGTTAGCCTGTATCTTTTTATTGGTGAGTTGAGTCCATTTATATTAATGGATATTAATGACCAGTGGTTTCTAGCTCTTGTTATTTTACTTTTAATTGTTGGTAAAGTTATAATATGTGGTTTTTGCCTTTTTAGGGATTTGCTGCTGTGAGATTATCTATTGTCTGTGTTTTTGTTGGTGTAGCCAAGTTCCTTAGGTTGGAATTTTCTTTTTAGTACTTTGTGTAGGACTGGGTTTATGGCTAGATATTGGTTAAATCTGGTTCTGTCATGGAATATTTTGTTTTGTCCTTCTTTGGTGATTGAAAGTTTTGCTGGGTATAGTAGTCTGGACTGGCATTCATGGTCTCTTAATGTCTTCAAATGCTTGACCTGAACCTTTTAGCTATCATTATTTCTATTTAGAAGTTAGGTGTAATTCTGATAAGCCTGCCTTTATATGTTACTTGGACTTTTTCCTTTGTAGCTCTTAATATTTTCTTTATTCTGTATGTTTAGTGTTTTGATTATTATATGGTAAGGAGACTTTTTTTTGCATTTCTTTTTTTTTCCCTCATGGTTTATTTTTTTTATATTTAAAAATTTCCATCTCCTTCCCTCCTCCTCCCCCCTTCCTCCCCTCTTCCTCCCCCTTCCCTCCTCTCCTTCTCCCCCTTCCCTCCCCTCCCCTCCACCCACACCTCCCCTCCCTCCCTCTCAAGGCCAAGGAGCCATCAGGGTTCCCCACTTTATGCTAAGACCAGGGTCCTCCCAACTCCCCCCTGGTCCAGGAAGGTGATTGTATAAAGAATCAATGAAACAAGAAGCTGGTTCTTGGAGAAAATCAACAAGATTGACAAACCCTTAGCCAAACTAATCAAATGGCAGAGGGAGAACAAACAAATTAATAAGATCAGAAATGAAAAGGGGGACATAACCACAGACAAAGAGGAAATTCAGAGAATCATTAGATCTTACTACAAAAGCCTGTATGCCACAAAATTGGAAAATGTAAAAGAAATGGACAGTTTTTTAGATAAATACCATATACCAAAGTTAAACCAGGACCAGGTAAATGCTCTAAATCGTCCTGTTAGTCGCGAAGAATTAGAAACTGTTATCAGAAACCTCCCTACCAAAAAGAGCCCAGGACCAGATGGTTTCAATGCGAAATTCTACCAGAACTTCCAAGAAGACCTAATACCTATACTCCTTAAGGTATTTCATAATATAGAAACACAAGAGTCACTGCCAAATTCCTTCTATGAAGCTACAGTTACCCTGATACCTAAACCACACAAAGACTCAACCAAGAAAGAGAATTACAGGCCAATCTCACTCATGAACATTGACGCAAAAATTCTCAATAAAATACTGGCAAACCGAATCCAAGAACACATTAGAAAAATTATCCATTACGATCAAGTAGGCTTCATCCCAGAGATGCAGGGCTGGTTCAACATACGAAAATCTATCAATGTAATCCATCATATAAATAAACTGAAGGAAAAAAAACCATATGGTCATCTCATTAGATGCTGAAAAAGCATTTGACAAAATTCAGCACCCTTTTATGATAAAGGTCTTGGAGAGATTAGGGATACAAGGGTCATTCCTAAATATAATAAAAGCTATTTACAGCAAGCCGACAGCTAACATCAAATTAAACGGAGAGAAACTCAAGGCTATCCCACTAAATTCAGGAACACGACAAGGCTGTCCACTCTCTCCTTATCTCTTCAATATAGTGCTTGAAGTTCTAGCAATAGCAATAAGACAACATAAGGGAATCAAGGGGATTCAATTTGGAAAGGAAGAAGTTAAACTTTCATTATTTGCAGATGATATGATAGTATACATAAGCGACCCCAAAAACTCCACCAAAGAACTCCTACAGCTGATAAACGCCTTCAGTAACGTGGCAGGTTACAAGATCAACTCCAAAAAATCAGTCGCCCTCCTATACACAAAGGATAAGGAAGCAGAGAGGGAAATCAGAGAAGTATCACCTTTCACAATAGCCACAAATAGCATAAGATATCTGGGAGTATCTCTAACCAAGGAAGTGAAGGATTTATTTGACAAGAACTTTAAGTCTTTGAAGAAAGAAATTGAAGAGGATACCAGAAAATGGAAGGATCTCCCCTGCTCGTGGATTGGGAGGATCAACATAGTAAAAATGGCAATTCTACCAAAAGCAATCTATAGATTCAATGCAATCCCAATCAAGGTCCCATTAAAATTCTTCACAGAGTTTGAGAGGACAATAATCAACTTTATATGGAAAAACAAGAAACCCAGGATAGCCAAAAAAATCTTATACAATAAAGGTTCTTCTGGAGGCATTACCATCCCTGACTTCAAACTCTATTACAAAGCTACAGTATTGAAAACAGCTTGGTATTGGCATAAAAACAGAGAAGTTGACCAATGGAATCGTATAGAAGACCCGGATCTTAAACCACAAACCTACGAACACCTGATTTTTGATAAAGGAGCCAAAAGTACACAATGGAAGAAAGAGGGCATCTTCAACAAATGGTGCTGGCATAACTGGATGTCAACCTGTAGAAGAATGAAAGTAGATCCATATCTATCACCATGCACAAAACTCAAGTCCAAATGGATTAAAGACCTCAATATTAATTTGAACACATTGAGCTTGATAGAGGAGAAAGTGGGAAGTACTCTACAACAAATGGGCACAGGGAACTGTTTCCTACGCATAACCCCAGCTGCACAGACATTAAGGGCAACATTGAATAAATGGGACCTCCTGAAGTTGAGCAGCTTCTGTAAAGCAAAGGACATTGTCACTAAGACACAAAGGCAGCCTACTGACTGGGAAAAGATCTTCACCAACCCTGCAACTGACAAAGGTCTGATCTCTAAAATATATAAGGAACTCAAGAGACTAGACGGTAAAATGCCAATTAACCCAATTAAAAAATGGGGCGCTGAACTAAAAAAGAGAATTCTCAACAGAAGAAGTTCGAATGGCCAAAAGACACTTAAGGTCATGCTCAACCTCCCTAGCTATCAGGGAAATGCAAATCAAAACAACTTTGAGATATCATCTTACACCTGTCAGATTGGCTAAAATCCAAAACACCAATAATAACCTTTGCTGGAGAGGTTGTGGGGTAAGAGGTACACTCATCCATTGCTGGTGGGAATGCAAACTTGTGCAACCACTTTGGAAAGCAGTGTGGCGGTTTCTCAGGAAATTCGGGATAACCTACCCCAGGACCCAGCAATTCCACTATTGGGAATCTACCCAAGAGATGCCCAATCATACAACAAAAGCATATGCTCATCTATGTTCATAGCAGCATTATTTGTAATAGCCAGATCCTGGAAACAACCTAGATGCCCTTCAGTGGAAGAATGGATGAAGAAACTGTGGAATATATACATGCTAGAATACTACTCAGCGGTAAAAAACAATGACATCTTGAATTTTGCAGGCAAATGGATGGAAATAGAAAACACTATTCTGAGTGAGGTAACCCAGACCCAAAAAGATGAACATGGGATGTACTCACTCATAATCGGTTTCTAGCCATAATTAAAGAACATCGAGCCTATAAATTTGGGATCCTTGAGAAGATAATAAGAAGGTAAACTCCCAAAAAAAGATATAGTAATCCTCCTGGATATTGGAAGTAGACACGATCGCCAGGCAAAATTGGGAACTTGAGGGTTGGGCAAGACTGGGCCAAGGGAAGATGGGGAGAGAAAAGTGTGAAGGGGAGAATGGGGGGAGCTCGGAGGAATGGGGTGCTTGGGATATAGGAAGGGTGGATATGGGAGCAGGGAAGCATATATCTTAAGGAGCTACCTGAGGGTTGTCAAGAGACTTGACCCTAGAGGGGTTCCCAGGTTTCCAGGGAGACGCCCCCAGTTGGTTCCTTGGGCAGCTGAGGAGAGGGAGCCTGAAAAGGCCAGTTCCTGTAGCCATACTGATGAATTTCTTGCATATCACCATAGAACCTCCACCTGACGATGGATGAAGAAAATGACAGAGCCCCACATTGGAGCACCGGACTGAGCTCCCAAGGTCCTGATGAGGAGCAGAAGGAGAGAGAACATGAGAAAGTCAGGACCGTGAGGGAACAACCATCTGGCGACAGATGGGGAAGGTGACTGAGCCCCACATTGGAGCACTGGACTGAGCTCCCAAGGTCCTGATGAGGAGCAGAAGGAGCAAGAACTTGAGGGAGAAAGTCAGGAACGAGAGGGGTGCGTTCACTCATGGAGACGGTGGGACAGAACTAATGGGAGATCACCAACTCCAGTTGGAATGGGACTGATGGATCATGCGACCAAACCCGTCTCTCTGAATGTGGCCAACAGCGGGGGCTGACTGAGAAGCAAAGGACAATGGCTCTGGGCTCTGATTCTTCTGCATGGACGGGCTCTGTGGGAGCCTTCTCAGCTTGGTCGATCACCTTCCTGGACCTGGGGGGAGTTGGGAGGACCTTGGTAAGGAGACTTTTTTGAAGCCAATCTATTTGGTGTTCTGTAAGTTTCTTGTATCTTCACAGGCATATCTTTCTTTAAGTTGGAAAAGTTTTCTTCTATGATTTGTTAAAGATATTTTCTGAGCTTTAGAGTTGAACTTCTCCTTCTTCAATACCTATTATTCTTAGGTTTGGTGTTTTCATAGTGTCCCATATTTTCTTGATATTTTGTGTTAAGCTTTTGTTAGAGTTAATGATTTCTTTGACTGATGAGATACATCCTCTATTGTACCTTCAGCACTTGAGATTCTCTCTTCCATCTCTCATATTCTGTTGTTTATGTTTGCACTTGTGATTCCTGATCATTTTCTCATAATTTCCATTTCTATAATTCCCTTGGTTTGTGTTTTCTTTATTGTTTCTATTTCGGTTTTCAAGTTTTGAATAGTTTTTTTCATATGTTTGATTGCTTTTTCTTGGTTTTCTTTAAGGGATTTGTTGATTTCTTCCAATTTTTGTTTGTCTTTTCCTCCATTTCTTTGAGGGAATTTCTCATTTTCTCTTTAAGGTCCTCAAACATTCTCCTAAAGATATTTTTAGGTCATTTTCTTCTGCTTCATCGATATTTAGTTGTTCAAGTCTTGCTGTGGTAGGGCCACTAGTTTTTACTGGTGTCATGTTGCTCTTTGTGGTGTTGAGTGTGTTCTTACCCTGTCTACCTATCTTTTCCTCTGATTGGTGTAGTTGGGGCTGTCTGTGTCTCTAGTGATCATTCTTCCAGGTGCCAGTGAATCCAAGGCTCAGATGGTTGCTTCTCATGGTGCAGTCAAGGCCATGGTTTCAGTCATTATATAGGTCACTCAGCACTCCCAGGGGTTGTTCTGCAATACTGGGGGTCGTTTGGGCCTGCTCCCACGGAGGTTGCTTCCTCAGGCCTGCTGCAGCAGAGATCACTGGTTCAGGCCTGCTCCAGTGGAGGTTGCTGACTTGGGCCTGCTACCTTAGAGGTCACTGATTCATACCTGGTCCTGCAAAGGTCTCTGGCTTGGGCCTGCTCCCTCAGCAGTGGCTCCCTTGTACCTGCTTCTATGGAGGTTGTTGCCTTGGGCCTGACTCAAATATACTCCTATGGACATTGCTGCCTTGGGCAGTAATTGAAATTCTTAATTTTAAAAAGTAAAGAACAATAAAATAGTCTCTGGGTGTCATGAAAAGAAAGAAAAAATGAGCTGGTAAAGCCCAGGTTCTTAGCGTAAAGTAGTTCTGTATGAGACACGTTCATTTTCATTGTATTGTGCATGTGTAAAAGTCCAAAGACTTGCAGCATAAAATGTGAATCTTCTGTGCCCAAATTTTAAAAAGTCATTCTGGAGGCTAGAGGATTCAGAGAAGAATGCTGTCTGGCCAAAGCTGGGTTCTATGATGAAGGTCCCAAAGCAACAGGAAAGAGGATGGGTGACCAGTGATGACCTGGGAACTCTGCAAAATAGTAGCATGTTCGAGGCTGAGCAAAGGGCACCGCACACAAGCCCGTGATCTCCATGATGAAGCTGTCTTCAGAGAAACACGGGCTAGCACTTGTTCTCCATGGCTACTAGAAGTGAACAAGGATGCAATGAATAGAAGCTGGTAGATTTCTTGATGCTGGAGTGGGAACTCACAGAGGAGCCAGAGAGGGAGACAGCAGAAAATACATGTGTTAATTAGAGAGGAGATTTCAAAATTCAACACAAAATCTTGTTACTCTCATGTAAATTCAATACTTGCCTACAGCATGTCTATTGGTATGTGTACCAGCATTCAGATGCTTCTTTGCTCTGTAGGAGGAGCGGTTTATCCCCAGTATCAACAAGTGTGCCTGGCATTCAAGCCTCAGCCCATGGTGCCATGTTGTGATGGAAGGAAGTGGGGGTCAGAGAGCAATGGCTGACTCTGGTGGTGCTGGGAAAGAAACTTGCAAGGACAAAGGGCATTTTGTAGTGCCAGAAATAAGAAAAGCTCAGAAGTAGGCTCCACATGTTCAGGACTGTAGTGGCATTTCAATTGTATTTTAATAAATAAAGGTTTCCTAAAGATCTGAGAGTAAAACAGCCCCACTGCTCAGCCTTACAGACCAGGTTATGGTAACACACACCTTTAATCCCAGTAGCCACACTAGTTGCTATAGAAACTGGGCAGTGCATGCCTTTAATCTCAGTCCTAGAGAGGACTATTAAATGGCAGGAATCAGCTCTCAACACACAGTCTCCTGAGTTTCCAGGAGGCAAGATCACCATTTCAGTCTGAGGTTGAGGCAAGAGCCAGTGAGTGACTGGTTGTTTTGCTTTTCGGATCTTCAGGTTGAACCCCAGTTTCCAACCCTGAGTTTTTATTAATCGTGCTTCACATGGCCATGTTTAAAAAAAAAATAAGCATGGAGCCAATTTCAAGAGCTCCAACTGGCCAGAACTAGAACAATTCCAGTGACAAAATGAATGGTATTGGGTCATAATCCAAAGCATAAAACAAACAGCCTCGGTTCAAGCTCATACAAATGGAATTAATCAAAAGGTAGGGAGGAAAGAGGCATATTTCCATGCAAAAAAAATCCAAGTAATTAAATATGGATGTTCCAGCCCTGCGGAGGTGAGATACGCCTCTTGTTCCTTAGTGTGGGCTGCATGGGAGATAAAGTCTTAACTGCGGGGAGGTTTGAGCTATGGCTCAGCCAGTTGACCAGCTTTATGGCTTCCCAGGTACCAACCTCAGCCCATCTTTCATTCCTCAGATCAGTCAATTGAAAGTCATCAGTGCGCTGGGAGGAAGGAGTCTGTGCTTTCCTCGCTATCCGCAACGCACAGCTCAGCCAACTTGCTTCCAGAAAGGGTCAGACAAAAAGCAGACAGGACAGCGGCACCCACAGCATGGCAACCTGTGAGAACTGGAGGCGGATGACATAGGACTCCAATATCACATACACGCACGCATGCATGCACGCACGCCAGCTCTCTAGGTCACTGAGACACTTGCATGTCAAGGTCAAGGAGAATTCACAGAGGGCAAAGTGTCAGAGAACAGAGAACAGAGCAGGGGGCTGTATCTACAGTGAAGACACCACTTTGTCTTTAGATAAGAGAAAACCACCACGAATCCCCTGTTGGGTTAGTCTTCTGTCTGTCTGTCTGTCTGTCTGTCTGCCTGCCTGCCTGCCTGCCTGCCTGCCTGTCTCTCTCTCTCTTCTTTCCTCTTCTCTGCCTTCCTCTCTCACTCCCTCTCCTATTTAACCAAGGACAGTGTATCCTGCATGCAAAGGTGACTGGGGAACTCCATGTCAACCGAGGCAAGGAGAGCTATTTTTAGTTTAGATAAAACCACCAAAGATCTATACGAGGCTGCCTCCCCAGCCTCACGAGGTCTAATGTACATCATATTGACACATTGTCATATGCTATTTAAACTTACTGAGAAGTGCCTCTGAAAGGAGAGTTGACTCCACCCCACCCCCAATGGGCATGTTTATCTCAAATGTCACACAGGAATTTTTGTGTGGTGATGGGTTACCCCTGGCCCCAGCTCTGGCTCCAGAGCAGATCAGGGAAAAACAGTGAACAGTTACCAGAACTAATAAAACACTGAGTCACTTGCCACCAAGTCTGATGACCCAAGTGTGACCACCACCCCCCAGATCCCAGTGGTGGAAACAGTGAACCAAATCCCACAGGTTCTGACCTTCACAGATATGCCATGGCATGCACTAGATAAATGTTTAGGAAAATGGAAACATTGCAGTTTTAAAAACAGCTAGAATGTAAACGATTTCCAGCCAAGGTTACTATAGTTTACCCCGTGGTATAAAAACTCCTGCCACCGAATGGAAGTTAATCACCCACGGAGAAACAGCTTGATTAGGAGCTTCATCTGACTGCCTCAGCTTCCCTTGCTTGGTTTCTCCTGATGCTGACAGCCCCGGATTTGATGATGTCACCTTTGTCTGTTCTTTCAGTTGTCAATCATCTGCTGCCTGTTGTGAGGACCAAGTTGATGACATCTTGCCCTCTGGCCACCACTTGTTACCTATGCTTTTACTTTTGCCCACTAAATGCTTAGTAAAGCCACTCGTTCAAAACCAAAAGAACAGTCGGCTTGCATAGACCGGACTTCGGGCCACACAGAATGAAAAGCTGTTCATCTTCCTTTCAAATGCACGTGGGAAATGAGGGTGAGTGGGCACCAGACAGAAAAACAGCTCTTCTGAGCAAAGGACCTGAGAGAAGGCCACCCACAAAAACCCCAACACAGTGCCCAGCATATAATTAAAGCCAAACTGGTATTTGTTGAATAATTATGAAAAATAGAAAGAGTTGTAGCAATTTATTTTATAAGATCTTATTTTGCATATCCAAGGCTTTTTCATTTTTCTTTCTTTCTTTCTTTCTTTCTTTCTTTCTTTCTTTCTTTCTTTCTTTCTTTCTTTCTTTTTTTGGTAGACTGGATTTCCAAGATCATGTCTTCATGGACTGAGAATCTTATACTGGATCCAAGAAAAGAAAACACTGTCTCCAAGCAAGGTGACTCCTCTCCTGATCCTAACACCCTGCTTGCCTTGGCCCCATCTCCGGCTTGCCCCCACCAGCCCCTCCTGTCTATCTGTCCATGCCCAGCTATTCCCTGCTATGTGACCATTTGGCTGTGATCCGCATGAAGGCCATGCTAGCTCAGACCTGGCCCACACACTCTCTTTTGCTCTCTCTTCTCTCACTCATTCCTAAGGTCTATTCAAGCCCACACCCTTGGGTATGTGCCCCGTAGCTGAGCCCTCTTGCCAGTCTCCAATCCTGCCAACCAAACCCTGGGTGGAGAAGTGGCCGTTTCAGAGTCGACTTCCAAGGAGGTGTTCAAAATTGTGGTTGGACTACTTCGTTTGTGAAGTATTTCCTCCAAGGAAAAAGTGATCCTGGCAGTCATGAGAAGTCACACACGATTCTATCAAAGGGTGGAGCTGTACGTGACTGACCATTCTCAAAAGGCACAACAAAGGAGGCCTGTGATGCAAGCAAAAGCTGCTTCCACTCAGAATGGCTATTTTCGAACTTCATGCAGAGCCAGATGTGAATCTCAGCGTTGTCAACCAAAGGAAATGTCCATCGTAAGGAAGGTGAATACAGTTCTGAACTGAGCATACGTGTGGCTGTCAGGATCTGAAAAAGGCAGACAGTTCAATACACCCAGAGAGCAAGATCGTTGGGCAATGAACATACATACACCTGGACAAGGTGGGGTGCTCTATTTGCAGGCAGCTGGCCAGCTCTTTGGGGCTAACTAGGCTCTGCATGCCCCATCTCTCCTTGCTGCTATTAAACCTGCACCTTGTCACTCAACCCAGAACAAGTCTCCTCTGTGTCCCCCATGTCCCCAAGGACTCTGTCCTAGCTCCCATCTTTCATTGATCTCTCCCATTGGGATATGAGATCCATGGTGGCCTAGCCCAAAGCCTGATAGTATATGAATGAATTAAATACCAAAAACATAAGAGAAAAATGAACTCCTTCTGTAGCATCTGTTTCTCCAGGCACACTTGCTAAGCACTGCAAATCCTTCCTTCTACGTAATGCCTCTAACACTTCTGAGTTCTGAAATTCCCCCGAATAAGAAGCCAGTGACGTAAAGAATAGAGATTAAATAATGCATTCTGGGATAATGCACAAGAGGCCAGCCTCTCAGCTTGACCACTGCTTTCTAGATGCCTACTCTTGGCTGAGTGATCAGCTTCTCTACTGTGTATCAGGAACAGCTTTGTGAGGGCACAGTCCCCAAACCGTGTGCCCCGTTTCTGTTTCTGCTGGTCAAGGCCACAAGCAACACTTTCTGGAGCTTCTGGCTGACATCTGGAAAGCTGGTCAGGGCAGTTCTTGGAACTGAGACCTCAGCCTGTGGGATCTGATGCCGTTGCCATGTAGACAGCATCAGGAGAAGCAGCGTTAGAGGACCTCGCCTGGGTCTGCTGGGAGTGTAGCTCTCTGCTGGTCGGCTGAGAGAAAGCCCTCCCACCTGGGGAATACTGAAGTCTGTAATGACCGGTTTTCTTTTGCTTGTGTATGTGTGTGTATGGTGTGCCTGGTAGCTGTGTCTGTGAGCTCATGCGCGTGCATCTGTGTGGAGACCGGAGGTTAACACCCAGTCTTTCTTGCTTGCTCTTCCACTTGGTTCAGGGAAGCCGAATCTCTCAGATAAACATGGAGCTCGCGGTTGAGCCAGCCTAGCTAACCAGCTTCTCCCGGATCCCCCTTCTCTGCTTCCAGAGTGCTTGGATTGCAGGTGGGGCTCCTACATTCTCCAGGCATTTCTGCGCATTCTAGAGGTTTGAACTCTGGTCCTCATGCTTGCGTGTCAAATACTTTCTCCACGGAGCCTTTGCCCCAGACTCCATTATTTTTCTTTTCAAAGAAAGGGCCTGTAGTCCAGGATGGCCTTCAGCTTACTGTGTAGTTGGACGAGTTTGAGCTTTTGATCTCCCCACTTCCACCTTCTCAAGGTCTGGGGTTGAGGGCTTGCCCTTCCATGCCCAGTTTATGCAGTGCTGGGGATCGAACCCAGAGATTTGGGCATGCTAGGAAAGCACTCAATTGGGCCACCACCATGGTCTTACAGTGTGAGAGCAGGGGAAACACACTGTGTCACAGGTGGTGAGGACCTGGAGACACCATGCCGGACAAGCTTACTACATGCTCAGCACCCACAAATGCCAGTTAGAGCCATCACGACCTACCGTCTCCACCACTTTCATCATGGATTCTTCAATGCATGCAATGCATGCAATGCATGCTTAAAGAGGGAGTAAACTAACTGGGGCTAGTGGCACACACTAATAGTAGCATTTGGGAGGTAGAGGTAAGAGGAGAAGGAATTCAAGGCTACACATCAAGTTTTGAGACTAGCTTGGGCTTTGATAGACCTTGTCTTAGTAATAATAATAATTTTAAAGTCATCAATATTAGTAATAGTGAGAAAAACAAAACTTAAGCAGAAGAATTATGGATAATAACAAAAACTTCCTTGCTTCCTCCAAATTACCTTCTGGGTGTGACCGGACCACCACACTCATGAGCTCACTGCAACTATGGTTGCCTGCCCAAGGGCAAGCCAGTCACCATTCTAAGATGGAGAAGAGGGGATTAAGGACCCCACTCACAACTGAGGAACTATTAGGACTTGATAGCTGCTGAGGGAGGGAGAATCAGTTTTCTTTAAGGATTAAGGAGGTGGTCCCTGGTACCATGAGCATGCGTCAGCGTGGGGTCCCACACCCAGAAGTATGCGGACAGCACAAGCTGGACTAAGTTACTAAAAACATAAAGCATGAAGTTTGTGCTGTGGGGTGTGGGATAGACCTGGGAGGAGTTAAGGGGAGGAGCAGAGGTGTGGGTATGAGCACAATTCATTGCATAGATGTATGAAATTCTCAGAGAAGAATACAAATATTCTATGAAAACCCATTTGGGAATAGAAGGTGCTAGAACTCTCGAGGATGTTCTTTATAGGAAGGTGTAAGTCTCAGACATGTCCATCGGGCATTTAGAGATGGACCAGTCCTGGAGCTGCAGCTCTGGATGCTCGCCTGAAACAGACCTCATGCAGTGGTGCACACTGTCTGGAGCAACCGTTAAACTCTGCCTCCTCCACATCAGTCATCAAAGTCAAGTGTTTTGCCTCTCAGAGCAGAACGTACAAGAAACAATTTATCTGTTATATTTAGTCTGTTTTTCTAATGAGCCTCTTGCTTTTGCTTCTTGTTTGTTTCCAAGGTATCCGCCGTTACACAGTCATGACTTTTATAAACCCATCAAGCCAGGTCTGACGTGGCCACCGATGAATAATGTATACATGTTGTGTGTTTGCGAGGGAGTTGCTAAGTCATTTTTCACAGAAAGTTCCTTAAGAATCGCTGCAGCCAGAAAAGAGCTGTGGATTCGAAGACCAAAGGAACAGATGGGACACGTCCAAAACTTTCTTCCAAAGAGATTTCAAGCTAACTGCATACTTGGGTCCATTCTGTGTGTGGAAAGTGACTCATATATTAAATTATCCTGAAGTCCTAAAAACTGTCAGAGTCCCACCCCAGCCCCCAGCAACCTCAGCCAGGAGGGCAGCAGCGGCATCTGGTTCTTACAGGACAGTGGTGAGTCACTCAAGTACTTGGCTGTGTGGACCATTTTTGTCCACTGTGCGGGACTGGCTTTCCCTTCCACATCCAAGTCTATTTATTGCACCAGGAACACAACAGAAGGTATGAGAATAAAGGTCTTCGATTTGGTCTGAATGTAAAATCCAAGTGGTTGGTTTGTGCTTCGAAATTTTCAAAGACACAACAAATCTTCAGGTCTTCATCTAACAGCTAGATGGGCGAGTGCCAAAAACTTTTTCAACTTTACGAACTCTCCCCACCCCCACGACTCCTCCTTGGAAGGTACAGGGTAAACATGGTGGCTTTTCAGGAGAGAAGTCCACACAGAGCTGGGAGATGGCTCAGCAGGTAAAGGCTTTCCAGCACAGGCATGAGGACATGAGTTCAGATCCCCAGTACCCACATCATAAAGCCAGGCCGGTAGCATGTGTCTGTAACCTCACTGTTGGGGATTGGAGGCAGGTAGAGCCCTGGAGGCTTTCTGGTCAACCATTCTAGCTACAATGGCAAGTACAAGATTTTGGTGGGAAACCCTGCCTCAAAAGCTAAAGTGAAGAAGCAATAAAGCAACACATACTGACATCAGTCTCTAGTTTCTGCGTGTACCAATAACAATAAGCATGGTGTATACACACACACACACACACACACACACACACACACAAGCCCATACAGTGACAACAAAGTAGGAAAGGTTCCACCACTACCTATGCTAAATTTTAGTTCAAGAGCCAGTTCTAAGTTCTAGTCTTTGAAAAGCCTTTAAAATTGAACATGTCACTCACAGAATTTGATATTTTTGCTTTGTGCCCCATGTCCCCAGAAGAGAGGGATTGTGAGGATAATATCATATCCCATTTTCTTGCTGCTGTGTCCCTGAATCTGGGTAGCATTTCTGCTACAATGGATGCTTAATACACGGCTGTCAAATAATTGAATTCAGGGGTTGCTACATACCACAAAATGCTCTTGGAGCTATCAGTCTTGTAGGTTCTGTCTCCTTTAATCCTAAAGACAGTTTAAAAAGTTGTCTTCCATCTTCTTTACAAACCAAAGAGTTGATATTTGAGGGACTGAGCAACTACCCTGTAGGGTATCCCAAGGCTCTGACATGGAGCCGGCAGCCAGATAAAAAGACTGTGAAAATGGACTAGGCTGTCCTCACTGGATTAGGTAGAGTTCTCTAGAGGAAGGTGTGTGTGTGTGTGTGTGTGTGTGTGTGTGTGTGTGTGTGTGTGTGTGGAGAGAGAGAGAGAGACAGAGAGACAGAGAGACAGACAGATAAAGAGATACAAAAGAGAATTTACTAGACTGGTTTTTTTTTAATGCAATAGGGACTATGTAGTTCTGCAATAGCCATCTGTACTGTGGAGAGGCACACACACACACACACACATCATCATCATCATCATCATCATCATCATCATCTCCAAGTGCCACTGGCTTTTCTTGCGTCTTTATAAGGCTTGCTAAATAAACATTATCTGGGTTGCCTTCTTGTTGAAGTAACCCTTGTTTATTCTTGAGAAACATTTTGAATTTATTTCTGGGACTGAACTGGCCTTGTCTCCTTCAACATATAGACAGGGAAGAGCTCCAAAAGCCAAAAGACCCTCCCAGAAACCCAAGTCAGGCAGCTGTGGCTGGCCTGGATGCTCTGGGGCAGGAAAACCCTGAACTGGTTCAGACACTTGGGTGGAGTTGGCCTGATACCGGCTCTGAAATGACTTCCCAGCTCTGCATCCTGGACAGCTGCAGAGGATTCTCTTACTATCATTGCATTAAGCAATTAAAAGACCATTTTCCTTTGAAGTCTTGATGAATCTTTTTCCTTTTCCGATTACAGTTTGAGGTCAGCAAATGAAACACAAGGAATCTACAGGCATGCACGCATTCTGTCTGGAAGTCTTCCACGCCTCCCAGCCCCATCTTGAGCCATCCTGAACTCAGCTGGCCAAGCTCAGACTGGCAACGTTGCCTTTTCCCAAAGGGCAGTTATTTTATGCATGGAGCCGATCACTGGTAGGGAAGAGAAAGCACCCCGACTGCCTTAGGATAAAAGTCAATGAAGCCCTTTCACAAATGAGAGCAGAATAAAGATGTATTGGAAGCAAATGCATAAAGCAGTCAGAAAAGAACCTTTCCGGGTGCATGCGTGCAAGCAGTGATTCTCATCAACTTCTAAAATGTGGTTTTCTCATGGCAAGATTGTAGTATTGTGCAATACTACAATACTAACGGGGGGCAGAAGTCACACGGTAATTTAAACAGGGTCAGTGACCTGAAGGGTTAGACTAACAAGGGGCTGGGTGGTGAGAAATAAAAACCAGCAAACTTGGGAGGAGCAGGTATAAGGAACAGCTACTCTCTCTGGAGCTGAGACAATGTTCAGAGAGATTCTTCCCCTCAGAATCTTTTGAAAAGATTCTGGCCTACTGGAGAAGACACAACTTCATCTCACTGGGTAGCTCAGAATGGCTGTGGCATGGTACCCATGTAGCTCACGTGATGTTAGCCTCTAAAACTTGCTGAACTCTGTTCTTTGGGGCCCCAGGAAGAGCTGTTCGTGAGGAGGCATCTTGATAAAAGGACTGTCACAATGCCGTCTACCTGAAACACTGGGCGTGTGTGGCTGCCAGGCATCACCTGAGCCTAACTTGGGCACAGCTTTCCATTCTGCAGAAACATCCATGGAGAAATGCCCATGCTGTAGAAGGCTGGGTGCCGAGCTGCAGAAGCTTGACAAGATAGCCTGTAGCAAAGGAGGGAACATTCTTCAGTCATAACTTTCTAGAGACTTCTACTGTCAAACATTACATTGTGCCAGTAAGCAAGGAGAAAATATTGAAAGAGTCATTTTCCCCCAGATCAAGCAATGGGAGGTAAAACTAGAGCTGAGCAATAAGTTGCTAACTGACCCGACCTGTCCCTTTGACCGCTCAGCTACCATGAACATCCTTCAACGCATATCCAAACTTCCCCATAAAACAAAAACAACTCCATTATTTTTATCTAACAATAAAAGATGCAGTGACTTGGCTTATAAGAAGGAATTGTCACCTTCCTAAAAGGACAAGATTAGTCTCAACAGTAGTCATATTGATCATCGCTGTATTGGCCACTCCCCATATATCTGAATGTAATCTCATTGATAGTTTTTTCATGAATCACAGTTACCTTCCAACTACTTTTGCATAAAAGTAATAAATATAAAAATGGTGTATATCATCATAGCTAAATAGAACACAAACAAGACTTCCACAACTTTGTTTTTGTAACTCTGTTGGAGCCCTTCCTTTCACATTGTTCATATTTCCTTCTCTTGGGATGGCAGCTGCTCTTCTTTACCTGGCTGAGGATCTTTAGTCTTCACTGACAAAAATTCAAGTCCTTACCCATCTGTCTTTTCTTTGTCTTCATTACTCATCTCTGCTCAACTCTGTCACTAGGTGGCTTTTACTAATGGAAGTACCAAGAGGCTCAGAAAGTCTGCTGTGCAGGAAGCATGGTCATCCTTGTTTCCACTATATAGTACCAGGGAGGTCTCCATGGTGATCAGAATCAATTGCTCCACACAACAGAATAACTCCTTTGATGGTCTGTCCTGTGGCTAGCATCAGGCCACACATGGCTATATGTGTGTCATGTCTTCTGGCTCAGTAGACACAGTTGTTATATCCTAGAAGGAAGCACTCCTGCCCAGAGGTCCAAACTATCCAAGCCTACAAAGCTCTAAGCTGCAAAGAGGGCAACCTGAGCCTTGGAGCCATCTGCTCTGGCCATAATTGTCTCTGACTGGAAGAATATAAGCATCCTATCAGATAGCCTTCTAAGAAATAGTTTGTAAAGAAATCCTGGGAATGTGATAAGAACAAAAGATACAGAAGAAACAAAACAATAAACCAATTATGAAAGTCCTAAACCATAGGATAAGAGCAGAATGTTTATTAAGCATTTTAATTTGAAATCCTCTTAGGTTTCATCCCTTAAAATGCTATAGCCAACAAAAGGAAAGTTGAAGAACCCATATGACCGATAATAAGTTTAGCATTGTATTGACATTTTGTCACCAAAGCCCCACCTGACAGGTAGCTGTTTGCCTCCATAAACTGTAAACCAAAAACTCTAAGATTAAATTAGTACTTCTATAAGATAATTTACACCATAACTTGTAAAACATAAATAAAAAGAAGAAATGAGGCTGACTTTAACATATGCCCCCAAGTCCTGGAATTGCATGTGTGTGTGTCACACTCACCAAGAGTGTGGCATTTGATCATATTAGCAGGGATTTCAGTGAAAGAGACTTGTACCAGGATTTCATGGCCATAACAGACCCTGGAGGGATCTTATCTCCATGTCTGAAGGTTGTGCAGAAAATCATGGTTCTCGTTCTCCTTCCTCTGAGAGGTACATGAGGAGAAAGCCAGCAAAAGAGGAGCAGGAAAACAAATTGTATAAATCATGTTGCTAAGAGTACCGTCACTACAGGAGTGGATCATTGCCTGGCTGTATAAAACAGTAAAGCCTAGACCCCCTCAAACATCTCAGAGACTAAACCTTATTTTAGGCTGATGGTTGATGGATTGGTTTGTTAGTTGGTGTTCTGTTTGGTTAATGGTTGGTTGGCTGACTGGCTAGATTATCAACTGATTATGGATGGATGGATGGATGGATGGATGGGTGGGTGGGTGGGTGGGTGGGTGGATGGATGGATGGGTGGGTGGGTGGGTGGGTGGATGGATGGATGGATGGATGGAGGATGGATGGATTGGAAGCTAGATGAATGGGTGGCTGGTTGTGTTTGACTGGACAGCTAATAAGAGTGATTTGTTGGTTGGCTGGCTGGCTGGCTAGCTGGCTGGTTGACTCAATGCATATTTGATTGGGTGACTAGCTAGCTATCTGTTTAACTGACTGACTCATTGGTTGGTTGGTTTGATGGCTTGCTTGCTGGTTGGCTAGTTGATCGGTTGGTTGGTTTTCTGGTTGGCTTGCTGGTTGATTAGTGGGTTGGTTGGCTAGTTGGTTGGTTGGTTGATTAGCTTACTGATTAGTTGGTTGGTCAGTTAGTTTTTCTACCTACTAACTTAGTAACCTGCTTTTGAAATTATAGTTCATATGTGATTCCCATAGAGAAATCTGCACGATCAAATCTTTCAAAACAGTTTTACTTAAATATCAAATTCTGAAGTGGTGAATAGGAGATGAAGTTGGGGAGGAGAATGCACAGTGAGCTTCTAGACCACATTATGAAGGATTTACAGCATTGGGGTCAGTGTATTTGACAACATGGGAAAAGAGAAACAGCTCCCAACTTGTATGAAAACCAAGGCTTTAGAGTTTCAGGGTTACAGCTGTTGCTGAATATGGAAACCTAGCATGTTTGCCAAAACTTGCTGACTGACGAGAGCTTGGTTTTTAACACCCACCTCAGTCTGTCCTACAGGGATGAACTTCACCCTGTGCACTGAAAGGATGGCCTAGTGATCATCTCCTCCCATTCTGGAAGGAAACTCTGAAGCTGTGGCTGCCCAGAGACTAGGGGAATAATGCTCTCCCCTGGGTAAATGTGCCCGTGCACTGGGATTAGAGGAGAAAGAACAGTGGCAGAGGGTGGCCTGCAAGAGTCACAGAACAGAGCATGACCACCAGCCTGCCCCGATGTGTACCCTCTCACCTTTAATGGGCAAGCAATCCTGTAGTGATGGGGAGAGCTGAGAAACTCAAGCCTCAAGGCCTCAGTAGCCACCTGCATATGCTATTTTTATTACTAATGATGGCTGACCAACTTCTTGTGGAGGATATCATTGTGAAACAAAGAACTGACACACACTCTTCCAGAACCACACATCCTCATTCCCTCTTATATGACTAATTGAGTGTAGGTTCCTATTAAGAAAAAAGGAAAAGAACCCAACATATTTTAATGTCTTATGCCCTTGGTAAGAAATTTAAAACAAAACTTACCCATGTAACTTACATTCTAGTGCCAAAATTTTGATTTTAAACATTATTCTCCAATAAAGGAAAGGGAAACAGAGCTGACTCCAGGAGTTGGACATGAAATACATAAGATGACAGGTTGGAGAGACAGATCAACAGTTATGAGCACACACTGCTCTTACAGAGAACCTGAGTTCAGTTCTCAGAACCCACGCTGAGCAACTCAGAACCACCTGTGATTCCAGCTCCAGATAGTCCAGTGCCCTCTTCTTGATTCTGCAAGTAGCTACACTCAGACACGCATAAAAACACACACATACACACACACTCACACTTTAAAATAAAATAAGCCTTTTTTTTAAAGAAAAAGAAATAAACAAGATGAGGCTTGGGCATTTTATAGTGCCAGAAAGTAAGGAAGCAGTCAATCGCTTTTAAAAGAAAAATAAGCAGTGGGGTTAGGACAAAGGGAGAGAGGAACCAACTGCAGAAGTTCCTTTTGCCAAGCAGAAAGATTTGAACAAGAAGACAGAGCAGAATGAGGTTGTCACCAAAACATTGGCCCATTATGATATCAAAATAAATAATAGGAACCAATTGTCCACACAGAAGAATGCCACATAATTTAAGGGGTAATTCCACACTCTGGTGGAGCATAAATGCTGTCCTCTTAGAAGCACCATGTGGCATGGGGTGGGGGAATGCTTAGAGACACCCAACTGACACCAACCATCCTGGTGACCAAGTACTAAGGGTCAGTTGTTATTTGCTTGATATGGCTTTCCTCCCTAAGACATAGTCCCATTCTAATTCAAACAAAAATATCAGAAACCCCAACTGTGGAACATTCTACAAAAACCCTGCCCAGTGCACCTTGGAACTGGCAAAGCCATTAAACAAAAACAAAGAGCATCTGAGGGACCATCCTAGAGGTAAGAGCCACCCAGAGAGAACTGATGTGATGACCCAGTGGGGTTCCAGAAGCCAAAGGGAATGAGGCAGAATGAACAAGGAAACACTCTGTTTGTTGTTAGAGAGTAATGTTTGGGGTGCCCAGGAGGTCCCTAGACTTTTACTTAGCTTATCAGAAAGCCTAAAAAAACCTGACCTAAAATTAAATCATGTATTTCTAAAGTTATAATCCAGACAGCCTGCTTCCTCAAGCCAGGGACCAAGAGCACTCAGGATCCTTGTTTTCCAAGTCACTTTGATTCACCTGTGTTGTCAAGGATCAGTTATTCCCTGTCCCAATCAGAACAAGACCTGGAGTCAACCAATAGCAATAAGGCAGTTGATCCTTCTCCAAAACCCAGGTGGAGAGATACAGAGTTCACGGACCCTTGAACATCTGCTCCGTCCTGATCTTGTGAATTGTGGCTCCACACACTAGCTTGCCAGGAGATCCTTACACACCTATCTCCTATGCCACCCCCAGGCCACTATAGAGGTCCTTGCTCAAGCCACAGGTACAACGATCCACAATAGCCCTTTAGGCCAATTCCCAACAACGATCCACAATAGCCCTTTAGGCCAATTCCCGACAGCAACACAGAGCAATGTGCTCCTGGGAACCTCTGGCTGAATCTCTGTCTGAAAGGAATTGCCTCCGCCAAAGAGTCTTAGACCAGGGGTCACAAACGCAGATGAACCCAAGCACCAGAGAAGGACTTAAGTAAAGGGACCATGAGTTAAAAAGGCCACTTTCAGAGAACAGATTTCCAAATTTTAATTTTTCTGAACCATGATGCATCTGGTATCAAACAATATTTTTAATTCAAAATTAGGAAAATACTAATGGAAAGAGACAAGTATTATTTTATGGTTATTCATCTGAAATAAATAACCTTTGAATTGATGTCTGTACTCATTTGCTGGGCTGGAGAGATGCTTCAGCTGTTAAAGGCTAGGCTCACAACCAAAAATATACTCATTTGCTTTCTACTGCTGTAATGAAGACACCATGACCAAAAGCAGCCTATGGAAGAAAGTGTTGATTTTAGCCTACAGTTGTAATCTGCCATGAAGGGAAGACAGGGCAGGAACTCAATATGGGAATCTGGAGGTAGGAACTGAAGCAGAAACCATGGAGGGGTGCTGTTTGCTGGCTCGCTCTGCCTGCTTATACCACACAGGGCCGCCTTGTCTGGGGGCAGGACCACTCACAATGATCTAGGGCCTCCCACGTCAATCATTAGTCAGGACAAAGCCTCACAGACTTGTCCACAGGCCAGCCTGTTTGGTAGGCATTTTCTCAGCTGAGCTTTCTTCTTTCTAGATGACACTAGCTTGCGTCGGGTTGAAAAACAACAAACAAATGAACGAAAAAAGCAAACATCAACAAAATAATACAGTCCAATGCATGACATCCTATTACTAAAATGCTAGCAATGGGGGGGGGAGGGTCCATATTTAGTATTGCTGCTCCCAAATGTCAATTCCTTTCTATAATGGCTCAGCCTTTCCTGAGTGGGTTGTTGTTCATGCACCAGTAGACCTCCCACACTACAAAATGTCCCTTCATGACCCTAGAGCAGTGACTCTTAACCTGTGGGTCACAACCCCTTTGGGGGTCACATATCAGATATATTCATTACAATTCATACCCATGCAAAATTACAGTTATGAAATAGCAATGAAAATAATTTTATGTTTGGGGGTCACCACAACATGAGGAACTGTATTAAAGGGTCTTAGGCATTAGGAAGTTTGAGACCCACTGAACTAAAGGGTACTTGTGAGTGCTTAATGCTGACCTGGGTGATGGATCACTCGCTTCGAGGTTTTCATTCCTGATCCTGGACACAGGAGAAAGCAAACAGCCCAATGCTGGGCCGTTTTAAGCAAGTCTGATGTTAGAAGCCACTTTTGGATTTCACCTTCCTACAATCCCAGAGCTGTCATTCAGGTGAAGCTAAGGAAAATGGACATGCTCCCAATGTCCGAGTTGAATCACAAAATCATGTAGCAAGTTGTCTCTTTAGCAGAGAAAAAGCAAGTCAACAAACACCTACGTGTCCTCTAAGGTCCAGCATCCTGGGTTTTTTAAGTCAATGGGAACCAAGGCACCTTCATGCCCTTCCACTGGCTGCTGTAGATCAATGGATACAACCAACGAAAGGCTAGGACGCTTGCCAGAGGTGCACAGCTTGTTAGAAGTGAAGTGAATATCCAGTCCACTCCAGAGCTGGTCCCGGTTCTGCCCCTCAGCAAATTTCCTCTGTACACCATCACCTTGGATCCCAGGGCACATCTTCTACAGTTGTAAACCAACATCAGTTCTGTGCTTCTGAAACGTATTTGTTCCAAAGGTTAAAAAAAAAGATGGGGGTGGGAAGGAATGGGAAGCTTAGAATAAAAGGATAAAGCATTCCACCAAGGACACATAACAAGTTCTAACTTCATGCTAGACCTACAAATTATGGCTTTATTTCTTTAACTTAAGATGCATTAAACAACAGTGCATTAAAATAAAAGGATAAATTACTATGGAGGAGATGATTGATTTTTCTATTTCTGAGGATGTGGAAAATCTAAGCAACTCCATTAGTTTCATTTCCTATTGCTGTGATAAAATACCAAAAGAAAGAAAGAAAGAAAGAAAGAGAGAGAGAGAGAGAGAGAGAGAGAGAGAGAGAGAGAGAGAGAGAGAGAGAAAGGAGGAAGAAAGGAAGGAAGAAAGGAAGAAAGAAAGAAAGAAAGAAGAAAGAAAGAAGGAAGGAAGGAAGGAGGGAGGGAAGGAAGGAAGGAGGGAAGGAAGGAAGGAAGAAAGAAAAACAAAGAAAGAAGGGAGGGAGGGAGGGATCTGCAAAAGAGAGGGATGGAATGGGTCAATACATCAGAAATGTTGTGTTTAACTTACCAAACCAACAGGAATTTAAAGTAATTAGGATCACCATTCCAAAACGCCAAGTTAAAAAAAGAAAAGGAAAATTAACAGACCCTTCTTGTTGCAAAGAGACAGAGAAAAAGCCCAAAGGAACTGCTGGGAAAGGCAATTGGGTTCAAGTCTCTGAAAGAGTGATTTGTCCCATGTATTCCGGCTCAGTCAAAGGCCTTCTAGAAGACTATTCTAAAAGACTGTCAATCACATGAATGAAGCTGCTCATCACCACACGAGAAAATGAAAACTTGAGAGAAATTAATATGATCGTAAATAAGTGAACTAGACTCTCACGAGTTGTCCTTGACCTCCACAAGAGAGTCTCCACACAGTCCACACCCCCTCCCCTCCACACACAAGAAATGAGCAAGTATAATAAAAATAAATAAACCAACCACTGAGGAGACGCATTCCAACTGCTGTGGTACGAAGTCCACAGCAGGACGGCTTCTGTGGCTGGAGAAAATATTTCCATCTAACTTGGAGTTAAGATGAAATACATTTCCATGTCCATCCACATACGCAGATATGAAGAAAACTCTGATCTATGATAGGTTTTTAAGGGCTGTATCCAATCTAAAGTCATAAAAAGATACGTCTAAGCATAAGTCATGTGACAGCACACAAATTGTTGACTATTGTCATATAATGTGTTAAGCCATTTTATGCTACTATAATAGCATATCTGAGGCATTTAAAGTTTATATTAAAAAGAGTTTTATTTAGCTCATAGTTATGAAGGTTCAGGGTACAGTTCCTGATCAAAGTGGCTCTAGTGATCGCCCCAGGACAGATGGCATCATAGTGATGGGGTTGTGTGCATCTGTAGCAAGAGTACAAGAGGCAGGAAGTAGGGCTTCTTTAACCATTTGAGCGACAGAGAACACACCAGGACCCCACAAGAACCATGTTAAGCCCTTCTGAACGCAGCATCCGCATGACCTAAAGTCCAGGTGCCACCTCCTCCCAGTACTACCATCCTGGGGTCTTCCAGGACATAAACTCTCGGTTCCGGTTGGAGTGGAGAGAACGCTCAGCGGTGACGAGCCTGCTGCTACCACAGGAGACCTGCGTTCAGGTCGCAGCCTCCACACTGGGATGGCTCACAACCGCCTGGGACTCCAGGTCCAGAGGATCCTTAGTCACCGCATTCACGTAGCAAGCCGGCACACATACACATAAGATTTCAAGCTAATTAATTACTTAAAAATTGAGAAAGCCGACACATACAATAACATTTTATTTTTCCAAGAGTTAGGCCACTGCACTTTTACTTAAAACCATAGGCTAAAGGCAATAGAAATATTCATCATAGCCACAAGAAATCACAAAAGCAGAGCATGCTGGGGTTTCATTTAAAAACAGAATGAAAAGTAAAAAGGACGCTGAAGTCTCAAGACAGCCATGGACTGGGGCGCTGGGCCTAAGTCAGCGCCCATTTATGCTTCCTCTCCCCAGTATCTCTCAGGTAAGACTTACACTCCTTGTAATACGAATACTGTTAAAGTTAGCCTGTCTCTAAGTCCCTCTGGAAAACATAAGAAATAACTCTAAGGTGTTAAATAACTCTAACACGGACTGGTTCTCAATCGTGTCAGACTCCCACACTCAACTACTTAGGGCTCCTTCTCGTCAATAAACATCACTGGAGTTTCCAACCTGGGCATCCTGACTCTCACCTTCTCTGGTACTCGGTGCTCTCGCTCCGTCTGCGGTGAGACGGTTACCTACTCGCTTGGAGAAGCTTATCCAGGTATGTGGGTGGTAAGACTGTATATAATTTACCTGTGTGTACAGAAACAAAGCTGGCTGGCGAGACGGCCCAGAGGAGAAGGGCTTTTGATTCTAAACCTGACGGCCTGAGGTGCTGGGACCCAGGATGAAAGCAGAGAACCTTCTATTTTGTAGAGAAAGCTTGATTTTCGAAAGTAATCCTCCGGCCTCCACGTATGGGCAACTGTGTACATGCCCCTATGTACTTGCGCACACAATTACACATACACGCCAACAAATAATAATAGATTTTTAAATTTTAATTTTTAGAAAAAAAAAGTCTTTTTATTTTTTTTAAATAACTGACAGAGTTATCTAAAAGTCATTTTATTTGGAACAAATAATATGAAGCAGTTGTGTGTCTGTCCCCAGTGACCTCATGCGGTTTCCATGGTGACAGGTCTATTTCTGTGGAAACAACTTTTGCATGGATCGCTGGCAGCCTGGGTCCAATACCACTTCTATACTTGGTGCCCGGCTTGAATTGTCAGGAATGAGTGATGGGGAGTTTGGATCAACTACAAGGTTCAGTCTGCCAAAGAAAATAGCTCAGAAGCCATCGCGTTGGGTAAGGCATTTGCCTTCTGGAAGTTTCCAGACCTCATCTCTAATGTATCAAGAACAGCTCTAGAAATAGCTTCTCTCTTCTGACACACTGGGTCCACTTCGGCCCAGTCATCCGATCTGATGTGCCGGAGCTTGTGTGGCCTTTTCACAGAGCTCAGCTGACTCTGGAGGGGATAGATAATGACTTCAGCCCCGGGCCAGCTCCTCCTCGCCAGGGGTCTACAACACAACGGAGTCTTGCTTCCTCCCCAAATTGCCTTCGCTCTTGCCCTCTCTGTTTTCCTGCACATCCCGTGACCTCCCCCACGGTCTCTCTTAATGCTGGTTATGGGGGACAGCCTTGATAACCTCTTCCATTGCTGTCCTGAAGAAACAAAGACTCAACTCTGGTTCTTCCACACTGTATGAGTTCAAATCCCAGCTTAGACTTTTACTGGCTCTGGGATCCAGGGGCAGTCAGTCCTTTCTCTGTAATTGGAATCAGAGTGGGACCCAGCTCCACAAAATTGCCATGGGGAGCACAATTGCTGACCCCACAGTCTGCCCACAGGGAGCACAGTTGCTAAGTCCACAGTCTGCCCATGCTTGACCCGGCACTAGATAACAGGAAGGAAGTGGACAGGGTCATGTGCGTGAATGCTTGTGTGCAGACAGCACTGTCTGTTCTTAACCCTACCAAGACCCTGAATAAGAAGTTCTGTGACCTGCCAACCTTCCCACGGATGAGACGGATAACACCCTACACCAACTTGCTCTGGAACCACTCTCTTCTCTCTGATTGTCTCTGTCACTCAATCTAACAGTGAAAATGGCTTCATTAAACACAATCACTATAACCACTCTCTGAAGTGTACATAAATAAAATAGTTGCCAATTAGGCAGATATGACATCTGGGATCAGCACCTGGATTCAGGTGCTCTGAGCTGTAAACTTATTCACTTGGCAAATGAGTAATCACAGCTACATAAAAATAATCCAATTAGTGCATATGCAAATGAAGCCTCGGGGAAAATACTATCTGGTATTAGTTTGAAAGGATTAAGTAAATGCCAGGATTTCTCCCTGTGAACATAGGCAGACAGGCTCCTAAGTGTCTTATGATTTTTCCATTGCTCTACCATTAGCAGAAGGCTGGCTGCAAAACTCCAAGCAGAAGTTTGAATGTTTTTTCCATTCCGGGCCCCTCCCTGCCAAGTGGGGAAAGGAATGAAGGCCCAGCCTCTGTTCCCGTGCCTGCTGGCAGAGTCCCTGGAGGCTGCGGCGTCCTGTCTGGGATGAACAGGGACAGCTGCTCACCCTCTACTCTCAGAAGAAGCATGGCTCTGTCTTTTCCTTGCTTCTGGAAAGAGGCAGGCTCATGCCTCCAAACCTGTTCTGAGGCTAGGGCTGCCCCAGGTCTGCCCCTCTCCCAGGAGCAGGCTCCAACTAGCCTTGGCTTACAACTGGTCCTCCTCCCTAACCTCTCCTCACCTCAGGACATACATGAGAAGTAGCTGCTGCTGCATGATGCTTATGGATAATGCTATTCGATGAGAGGTTTGTGGAATATATGCACTGCAGAATTTAAAACAGCGTGTCCAGGTGTGCACCAGCATCTCCCGCCAACTGCCTGCCACAGCTAATGCTAGAACATGACGGCCATCTGCAGAGGTCAGGGGTATCTGTGCTAGGATATTTGTGTATGTGTGTGGGGGGGTTCCACACGTGGTCCTCACACCTCCCCCTGCTCTCTAGCTGTGCTATATTATCTGGTTAGCAATTTTCACTTATTCCTGGGTAGAATGTTAGGGAGCCTTGAAGCTCCCCTTTAGCAGAGAGCAAGGGACTGGGGCCACTCACTCTGTCCAGGCCCCTGGGTAGAGAATAACCATAATGTGAGGATCTAACCTTTGGCAAAACAGTTTGGAAAACTGGGGGCAGGGGAGGGGGTAATAGGATATTTTTGCCACTAAAACACATGTCAGCAGCTTCTATCAGCAGCAGTGGGTGAAAGTACTGGCCAAGAGCCACCTGAGCTGTTCATTCCAGGCCTGGCAGCCTGCTATCCCGGCCAGGCAGCTATGGGGATCAATGCCAGGGAGAGTCAGGGCACACCACCTACTCCAGGCTCACCCCCCCCCCCTTCTCCTTGCAACATCAGCACCTGGGGTCCCTGTTTAGAGGCAGTGAAGGGTCTTCTGACATCCAAGCAAATGTTTGCAGATGTTCTGGTGGCTTCTGTGAAGCTCCGCCCCCGCCCCCCAAACACACCTTGAAGAACTTGCAATCCTTATCTCAGAATTTTATGACAAGTAGGATTGGCTGGCAGATGAGACTCCAAGCTCACAGCTGTGCACATCTCAGTTTTATAACTACCAACTCTGATTGACAAGGCCTGGGCAAACCAGAAAGCCAGCAGGCAGCAAGGAAGGCTTCCTGAAGGAGGTGGTTAGTGGACCTAAAGTTAAGAGGATGCTAACACAGGAGAGAAGAGCATCTGCAGAGGGACAGCTTGAAAAATCCGAATGGTGAGGGGCCAGGGCAGGTCAGCAAACATGACAGGGGTAAGGGGGACAAACACTGTGTGGAGACTTCCCCTGGGAACTGGCAGCTGACAGAGAAGGGTCCTGGGATAACTCTGATGTCTGGGAGCAAATAGAAAGCAGTCACCGTGCTGTAACCAGTGGTAGCCAGGCCTGGCCACGTGCAACTGTCATGTGGTCTGGATGACCCCGGGTCACTTGTCATCTGTTACCCTGTGTTCCATCCATTAACAAAAAAAAAAAACGAAAAGGCAGAAATCCCAAGAAAGGACAGTGACCTTGGAGAAACCCTCATCTGGTTGGTAGTTGCCAACCCCACCCCCCCCATTTGTTCCCACCATTTCAGTTCTACATTTTTTTCCCAACCCTTTTGGGGTTTTGAAAAAACACAGCTTACAAAGATAAACAGTCTGCTAAACAAAAATGAAGAGAGGGCGATAAAGTTTTGGAGGGTGAGCCGTGAAATCGGCAGCACAGGGTTGTCGTTCTAAGGATGCTCACGGTGGCTGGACCTCATGGCTCCTGTTTTCTGTCCATCCCTCCATCTATCTAACCATCCATCATTTTCCGCTGTCTCTCTGGGTCTCCTGGTCATCATCTGTCACACTTTCCATTCCCACAGGGGATTCTGAGTTCCACTCAGCACATAGAATCCTCCAAGCTTGGGTACCTACAACTCAAAGCCCTTAACAGCTGTCGTCAGAGTACGACCTAGGCCATAAAGACAACACTGTCTCTTCTAGTGAAGGCTTTGTACTCAAAACTTGACAACGCTGAAGACAAGGAACTCTGTTTGCTTAGAACACAGAGCTACACACAAGCTGCCATTACCAAATTAAAGGGCAGATTTTGAAGAGTTAGCTATGGTCTCAGGAACTTCCATTAGAACCTGAGAATGTCCACAGAGGTCTATAGACAAGACAGATATTCAAGTGCACACCCTTGGAGACACCCTTCATCCCCCAACCACTATATGAGTGAACAGCATAAGGCACCCTTGTTCCGCACCTTGGCCATTGGCATTCCTAGTAAGTCTAGAACATCCTTTCCCCAGGCTGATAATGAGCACAACATTTTTAATACGATTTTTAAAATAGGAACAGAACCTCTTTATTGTGTATGCAATCTCAAGTGGTCAGTCCTGGAATCATGTACATACAGGCAACACTAAATGGATTCGGGAGGTTGTGTTGATATATGTGTGCATTTGTGTGTGTGTGTGTGTGTGTGTGTGTGTGTGTGTATAATGATGATGATGATGATGATGATGATGATGATGATGATAGCCATCTGTTTGAAAGAGATTAAGTGGGGTATGGGTGTGCTGGAAAAGAACATAGGAGGGGTTGGTGGAGGAAAGAGAAGGAAATAAAGAATAACACTTTAATTAAAATAAAAATAGAGGGGAAATTGGGCTCACTTTTCTCCATGTGGACTACCTAAATTATGAGCCTCACCTTGATGTACGCGTCTCCTTATTTCACCCTGACAGCTCTCACCCGCCTTTTGAGGTGCCATTCTGATTTACAAATGAAGAGCACCAGCCAGATCCCATGTGCTGCACTTGCGGCTAGGATGGTGAGAGCCCCTGAGCAAACGATTTTAAGACAGGGGTCACATCGTGCTCATGGGTAGCAGAGAGACCAGAGGAGAACAGAGTCCAGGAAGCTAAGATAGGCAAGGTTCTCAGAGCGGTCAGTGGTGTGAAAAGCCACAAATCATCTCCTTTAGGCGATGACAAGATCACAGCCAGATTTGGCAGTGTGTTGGGTAGGTAGGGTCTTGACGGTAACCACTGCAGTGGAGTTAGCATCTAAAGGCCCTAGGAGCAGCCAGGCTGTGACACCGAGGTGAGCAGTGAAGAAGAGCATGCGTTAGAAGCATCGGCAGATACTGCCCGTGTGTCCTTGTTTGTTTTAGACCAGGAGACATGAGGGCATATGGTACTGATGGATGAAGCCGAAGAAGAGAAAGAGATGCATAGAAGTCTAATCCTTACAAGGGAGGGAGACAGAGACAGAGGCTCTGAGTATGGCGGTGGGAGAATGCTTTCAAGTTGCTGGCAATGGTACCCCAAGACCACAAGAAAGGTGAGATCAGAAGGGGTTCAGGGGTCTACAGGTAGCTGGGGTTGACAAGACAGTTAGGGTGCGGGGTCGAGTCACAAGCAGCACCATGGCATCATGTCTTATCATGCATGCCAGTTTGGGCATCTGCATGAGAGCAGCCATCTCACATGTCCCTGTTCCGTGAGAGGAGCATCCTAAGCTTCTGTCCCCATACCCTGCAGCTCTGACAGACACCTCCAGGGACTTCATCTGTGTGTCACATGGCCCTGATGTGGCAGGATCCTAGCAAGAACTGAGAAAGGTTTGAGCAATCCACCCTCACCCACCCCTTGCAGAAGGAAAGTAGGAGCGGGAGCCAGAACTAACGAGATGGAATTTTTAAAGGGCGGCTGTAAATCTCTGCGCTGCCGTTTAACGGGACCACGGAGTTCTGGGCTTATTTGGAGTGAAGAGAGCCTTGAAAAATTGTACTGCGCATGTGGGAGTCGACACCCGACAGGCAGGACAGCGAGGAATGCCATCGGGGACCATCCTCCCCCATGTCTTGCTCACTCCCTAGTGAGTCATCCTGAAAGAAACTGTCTTCAGCGGCTCCCAGGACACACCATGGGAACCAGCTGTCATCAGCATCTGCAGGGACTCCTGTGTCCCCTCACATTGAGGGTTCAAAATGAAAGCCCAGTCCCACAAGGCCAGCTGACCCACAGTGGCTAGGAGAGGTCACTGTGACTTACCCTGCCTCAGAGGACTGCCCTTGGGACATACCACACCCTGTGTACTCGAACTCTGAGATTTTCTTCTGCTCGGCAATGTCTTTGTATCTCCATGCCTTTAAACCCCACAGCAGATGGGACAGGGCTAAACACACAACAAACACCCAAAAGCGGTGTCCCTAAAGCCAGGTGTGGTGAGGGCACATCTGCAATCCCAGAACTCTGGAAGCAGAAGTAGAAGCAGGAGGACCAGAAATTCAAGCTTAGCTTCAGCTATAGAACCTACATAGTGAGTTTATGGTGGCTAGCCTGGGCTACAGGAGACCCTGGTTGAAGAGCATGGGGCATTATGTTTCTTGTTCACTATAAAATAGACTCAATAAATAATACCTGCTTTGCTAACTTCCCTAGATTATCAAAAGGACCTAACACACTACAACTGGCTTTGTAGACACAGAATTCTCAGAAAGGCTATGTGGGTTCTAGCCATGTTTGTAGAACAAGTCAATGGATGAATTAGTGAATAAAGTAGTGTGTGTGTGTGTGTGTGTGTGTGTGTGTGTAGAATAAAGATCAACATACACCTTGATATTTATTTTTCTTTTAATTTGTTGTTTGAGAATTTCATAAATACGTATAGTATGGTTTAGTCAAAAGACCTACACAAAATCAGTTGAGCCCAAATCCCAGAATGGAAGGGAAGGGACTCACACAGTCTCATCCCTATCAGAAGAGCTTTCGGTGACTGATGGCTTCTGGGAGAGGGAGGGTCAGTTCTTTTCTGGGATGCGACCCCTAATAGATGTCTATGCTCCAGGGGATAACTCTACAGCCATGCATATATTGGAAACACTAAGCAAACTGTGTAGGTTTTTTAAAAGACCACATTGGTTTTTAAGACTTGTAAAGAGTCTTTTTCTGCCCCACCAGACAGCTCCGCATAGTGACAGAGACTTCTTATTAATTATGAAAGTTCAACCTATAGCTTAGGCTTATTCCTAACTAGCTCTTATAACTTAAATTAATCTATTTATATTAATCTATGTTCTCTCACGTGGGGTCCCCTCTCTTCCGTCTTGCACCTCATGTGCTCCTAGATTCCTCCTTCTCTTCCTTTCTCTCCCTGAAAAATCCACTAGTACCTCCTGCCTAGCAACTGGCCATTCAGCTCTTTATTAAACTGATCAGAAGGCACCTTGGCAAAGACCCATCTTCACAGTATGCAGATATTCTGAAACTCATCTCTCACTGAGACTCAGGGCTCAGTAGCCAGATAGTCCCAGGGAACTCTTATCTCTGCATGCTTTGTACATGTGTTCCGAGCATCAAAGCAAGCATGTGATGGACAGGGCCATTCCTCCAAGCCCAGGAGCTCAAACTGTGCCTGTATTAAACGATTCACTATGGTGGTTCTTCACTTCCAGTCTTCGTAGACACTAGCAAGGGGACCTATGTCAGCCCCTTGTCTGAGAGGAGCAACACCTAAGATCTGAGAGTTGGAGAAGATGGTTGGAGGAGACCCATTGCTGCATCTCTGTTACTCCCAGTCAGTTTCCATCTAGGTACAAGCTATGTGGAGACAGCAGCCCCTCTATCCTGTTCTTATCTGGGTCCTCAATGACTCACTCAGCATCTTATATTAATGGTGTACATGAAAGATGCTTGTTACATGAGAAAGTCCCTAATATTCATCACTTAAAAAAGAAGTTTCCTTCCCCAAATAGAATCACTTTATATGCTGGATCACAAGCTAAAGCTGAGAAGAGGAAACCTCAACTGAGAAAATGCCTCTATTAAGACTGGGCTGTGGGGGCTGGAGAGATGGCTCAGAGGTTAAGAGAACTGACTGCTCTTCCAGAGGTCCTGAGTTCAATTCCCAGCAACCACATGGTCGCTCACAGCCATCTATAATGAGATCTGGTGCCCTCTTCTGGCATGCAAGCATACATACTGCATACATAATAAACAAACAAATAAATAAACAAATAAATAAATAAACAGATAAATAAATAGATAAATAAAAGACTGGGCTATGGGCAAGCCTGTAGGGCATTTTCTTAATTGGTGATTGATGGGGAAGGGTCCAGCCAATGGTGGGTAGGCCTATCCCTGGGCTGGTGGTCCTGGGTTCTATAAGACAGCAGGCTGAGCAAGTCATGGGAAGCAAGCCAGTACGCAGCACTCCTCAGCCTCTGCATCAGTTTCTGCCTCCAGCTTCCTGCCCTGTTTGAGTTCCTGTCCTGACTTCCTTTGACAAAGAACAGTGATGCAGAAGTCTAAGCCAAATAAACCCTGTCCTCCCCAACCTGCTTTTGGTCACGGTGTTTCATCACAGCAGTAGTAACCCTAAGACACTTAGCAAGATGTATATTATTCCAAAATTATCATTGACTGAAAACACTTGGAATTTTGCCATCTTGACCCAAAAATTGTTTCAAATGAATATATATATAGATAGATATAGATATAGATAGATTTAGATATAGATATAGATATAGATATAGATATAGATATAGATATAGATCAGAATATTCAGATAATGACCATTGCTGTATTTACTTCAAATCCAAACAGAAAGTGAATTGGGGACAGTCTAGAGGCAGGAGGTCCCAAAACACTGCACGTGGTAACCGCTTAGATTGGACTCAGGGTGTTCAAAGATCCCTGCCTTAGAGTCTTAGTCAAAGTTTCTTTCCCTAATAAGGGTTCCGTGTACAAGGCAGAATCATTTCACTTCCCAAAGGAACTGACTCACTGAAAACTTGAGCAGTGGTAGCCCAGTAAGGCTTTGGCACTTGTGAGAGGGTAAATGGGCAAGAGCTGGGAGCCCATGACCGCAGCCCAGGGCAGAAGCACAACCACTTCTGGATGGTAGGATTTCTCAAAGGCAGGCTGGTTTGGGGGCAGTCCCGAGAAATGCATTCCAGAGTTCCCTGACTTCAGTTTGAGAGTCACTCATGTAAGACAAAGGAGCCCACACAAAGGGAAACAGATTATAGGATTTTAAAATCTGGCCACAGCTTAAACGCCACAGGACTTGCTAGCTCTGCAATTTCTATTTAGTCTGGAGGTGGGGGCGGTGGGGAGGACTATGGCGACCTTCTGAAATGCAAATCTCATTATGGTATCCTCACTTAAAGTATGGGAGCGGAAGGAGTGACCTTCAGGAGAGCTCACTCCCCCCCTAAAATACAACATGGAGCTCTTAAGGATGTACCCTGTACCCAGTTTTCAGAGTGGAAGACTCTATTTCCCGGAAACGGTTTGCAGAATGATGTGAGAAGATACATGACATTTTATTGTGGCCTGTGCATTTGTGCTTATCAACATAAACACATGTGCACTTAAGTATATACATCATACATATGCATATACACACATGCACGCACTCATACACGCATGCACGCCAGCACGTGTAGTACCACAAAGACAATCACCCAACCACAGCCATGATAGAATGACCTGCCCACAGTCTTACTTCTTAATACAGCCAAGTGGGGAAATATATCAAAGATCTTCATGGCAACAGTGAAGAAAAGCCAACCCCAGCACAACTAAAGATTCTTCAGTGGCTGAGAAAGCTGGTTTTTCTTAGATTTGGTTTATCTTTAGAGGCATCTCAAAAGCAGTATTATAATGGTTATTACAGTAATTTAGCATGTGACCATGCCCTGATAACAATCCTATTTCAGTAGTTTTTCCCACACAAAGAAAAGCATTGGATGTTGTTATGCATTCAATTGTATCTATATGTTCTCTATATTTCAACAAGAATGATCTTAACATGAGCGACTACTCTAAGAATTCTGGTTAAGTCCACCAGTCTGTATCTACACACTGGGGGAGATTTTGAGATCAAAAAAGGGAAGAAAGAAAAAAGAAAACAACAAATACTTTTGTAAGGATTAGCATGTATTATTTTAAGTGAAAAAATTAGAAATTGGGTATATATTTTGTCACTTGTGTAAAATACAATTATTACAAGTGGAAAATAGTCTAACATAAATTTAATTACAGCTACTAAGGAGAAAAGATGACCATAAGAATTACTGCAAAAAACTGTAGACAAGATTATACCAAAACAATGAAAGACGTTAGATGATAGGTCAAAGAAACTCAGAGCTTCCCTCAGAACACACTGAAGAGGAAAAAAAAGAAAACACCTCTCAACACTTCATATATGAATTGTTTAAAAGCCAAGTCAAAGAGGGAACTTTGGAAGGCAACCAGTACATTCCCCACAGGAAAACAGAGGTAAGAGTTTGACAAAGTTCAGTAAAAGCTGAATTCCAGAGACAGGCAGACTCTGGCCCTTTCAGCTCGGTACCACCCTCTCTGATTGACAGAGCTCTGCCTCCCATAGGCCTGCAGACAAGAGTATGTCTGCCCCTGCTGAGCCTTTTCTGAAACCGGGTCCTCTGCTGTGGACACTGGACATGTATAGCCTTATGTAATAAGAGATCACCATTTCCTGAAGAACTTGTGTATATTGAGCAAGATTTTGTTTCCAAGTGGAGCCAAGATAGATTGTATTGTCTGCTGACCTGGGCTTCAAGGAACAGGGATAAAATCAAGGGAAATTTAATTTTTCTCATATTTTAATCATATTCTCACCCTTAGCATATTATTATCCTCACAGTTATACAAAAACAAAGTCTACAATAGTGAGACAGGTCTAATAGGAGCCATGTCAGAATCAGTGGGAAAAAAACTTCTACCTTGGCTCTGAGGGTTTTCTTGTAGGCTGTGGGGGGAAAGGAGTAAGATAAAATAAAGATGAGATTTTATGATAAATATATAATACAAAATGTGATATGTTCAATTCCATTTGTGTCCTACAGAGTTATACCTGAATACTTTGCTTTGGGATTTTCTTCATTTGAAGAGTGATAAATTTGAAGACAAAGAACTGGATCTTAAACAGCCATTCCATGGTTACAAGGTCCTGAAAATATCACGTTCTTTTTGAGTCTGTTCCCTCATTCTCATGGGGTTATGATGATGGCTAAACATGATACTTCACAAGAGATGCTCAGCCTAGTGCCTGCTATACCCCCCACACACACGGGGGGGGGGGGCAGGGGAGGTGCGATTTTAGTAGTCATTGACTCAGTTACTATTTGGGTTTATCATATTTTCACCCTTAACATATTATTATCCTCATGGTTATAGACACCTCAATGGTGGTTTTCTGGTGACTGCTTCTCCTTGTGTGACTTGTTTTATGGAAATCTTCAAGATGCAAGAAACACCACTCTCCCCTGACTTTTCCTGGCCCGTGGTTCATGCTCCTGTGAGGCCTGACAGATGGGTACCAGCTCTGAGCTGGGGAGCACGCCCACCAGCCCAGAACATCATACACCTTCCTGCAACGGAGCCAGGCTGCTCCTTCGATGCCTCGCTTCTCAGGGTGGCTCATGGCCGCTCAATGGTTAGTGGGCTGACAAACTCTGTAACCCAGGCAGAACCGTACAGCTCTCTAATGTATTTCAAGTAATTGCTGGCTCACGGAAGCCATCATCCTTCTGCCCTTCACTTGCAATAGCGTCAGAGTCTAGATCAAGAACTAGCAGACTCCCCGGCAAATGGTCAGACGTGGCCTAATCTCATGTGAGACTATGAGTGGCGCATAATCGTGGACTTTACAAAACAAGCCGTGGACAAAAATCCATCCCTTTGCCACCCCTTGACAACCCTGGTGCCAAATTTTCATCCCCTTCCCATTGGTTGATCAGTGAGGACAAGCAGACCCCTGAATGATTTCAGCTTTGTTAGAATTACATTATGTTTTAGGCAGAGATCTGATTCAAAGAGAAGAGACATTTTACTACAATGTATGTTGAAATGTCTCATATGTGTCCCCACCCCTTACCCACCACTTACACATACACCACCTACATAGAGCACACGCGCGCACACACACACACCTGAAACTCATAAACATACAATAAACACATGTACAGGCCTAATACACATGCCACATCACGCAAACACAACCATTCAGATGTGTTCACACACATGTGTACGTTCATACTCACCCACTCATACCCACTTACACACAAGCATTCTCTCTCCCTCCCTCCCTCTCTCTCCCTCTCTCTCTCTCTCTCTCTCTCTCTCTCTCTCTCTCTCTCTCACACACACACACACACACACACACACACTCACATACTTATGCTCACTAACCCCCATGCGTTCTTACTCATAGTCACACACACATATTCGTGGGCGCGCACGTGCGTACACACACACACTTGTAATCCAAGTAGTCAAGTCAAAGGAAATGCCTGAACCTTCCTAGCTGGTTTCCATAGGAACCTGCGAGAGCAATGCACGCGTCCCACACAAGCACCAGGGCTGGCTGAGACCTTTCTGATTAGGGCAATTTGATTCCCATCAGCCTTTTCTCTCTCCTGCCCTCCCCCTCCTTGCTCTCTCTGTGGATCCCCTGAGCTCGCAGGCTCCTGGAGATCCCTGGCTGCTCCCCCTGCTCCCACTCGCCTGCCTCTTCACCCGAGGGCCTCTGGGATGAAGGTCAGACATCTGCTTTCTATCTTCTCCCACTGCTTAGCTGAAGCCGGGCAGATTCCCACTCATAAATCACGGCTCATCTGGACTGCACTCGGCCACGCAGGGCTGTTTACTCAGCGAATTGCCTTTTATAGAAAAATGGACTCCTCCCTCCTCCTCTTTCCATCCTGGGCTGCCATTTTCTAGACTGATCATCTTCTTAACGAACTTTTAGAAAAACGAAGAAGAGAATTCATTTTGGTTCAGGCTTTTCTTGGACTATTCCAAAGTTAGGGTTCTATCACACTATACTGAAAGCCAAGGGAACTCAGGAAGTGTGGTATAGTCACAGCATCCGTGGCTTGAGACGAACCCAACTAAAATTGAAAATAAATGAAGCCCAAAGGCAGTCTTGTTTTAGCTCTCCAACCATATTACTGCTCTGGCACCACTTTATTGGTAATTAATATGGGAACAACTGTTTTTCACATTTATTCTGAACTAAATATTGTGTGTTGGGGCTTGAGAAGAAAAGGCAGGTTTATTAAAATCCGATTCTAGTGGCAGACACAGAAAAAAAACGGGAATAAAGTTCCTATCAGTTACCAGCTGTTGTAGAAAGGGACACTGGGGGAGGGGCTGGGACAATGGCTCACTGATTTAAGCTTTTGCTGGGTCAGAGCTCACGCAAAGGCAGTGAGCATGGCAGCCTGCCCGTGAGTCTAGCTTGGGGAAATGGAGATGGGGACTGGCCAGAGGAAGCTGGCTAGTAAGAAGAGTCCTCTCAGCGAACTCTGGGTCTGACTGGGAGTTGCTGTTCTATTGAGTGACGTGGAAGAGGTCAAGGGTGATTCCCAGTGCCAACCCTGGACTTCCATGTGCACACATACCTACCCCCACACACCTATGCCCACACATGTAAATATTCCTGTACACATACGCACACCATACACACATACGTAAAAATGGGGAGGGGAGAGTCTTGGACACACGAGGGACCATTGGTGTCACCACATCACTTTCCATGGGGCAGGAGGGGTGGAAGTCCTCAGAAACCAAGAACTCCAATATCCTGAGAGTTCAGTACAACGTGGAGTCTCACATTTTACACTACAACGAAAAGGTAAGCTTTGTTAATTCGGTCCTTTTCAGGATGGCAGGCCTCTCTCTCTGCTCTGCAGGTTGACTTTGGACCCAGTATGTGTAGCAAGCTTTCTTGGACTTCCAGCCCCAAAAATCATGACTCGGAGACTTCTTATTAATTATCAGTGCTTGGTCTTAGCTTTGGTTTGGTGTTAGCTAGCTTTTTCTTTTAAACTTGAACCGTTTCTATTGATCTATGTGCAGCCCTGAGGCTCATTTACATCATCTACCTACGGTTCATCCTGCTTTTCTGCTTCCTCCTTGCCTGCCTGCCTGACCCTCAGCTCCTCTCTCCTACCGCGCTGCCCCAACATAAAAACTCACCTATGCTCAGCTCTTCCCTGCTACTTCCCGTCAACCAATTGCTAAACCTGCCTCTCTGAACCCAGGTTAATTTTATTTAATTAACGCAAACGCAACACATCTTTACATAGTTAAACAAATGCAGCATTAACGAATGCAACACATCTTTGCCCAGTTAAGCAAATATACCACAACAAGTATGTTTGGTAGCAAGACCCGCAAGAAGATGGAGCCTTCACATTCACCACAGAGAGACTAAAGGAGAGCATGGATTCTCATCTCCACGGGAAATGAGGTCACCCCCATTTACCTGGTCCCGAACTCTCCATCAGTACCACCACCTCTAAGAAGGAGGGGCTGGATTTGGATTAGTAAACCACTCCGTGGTAAATTGGTTAAGATACACCCATGCCGCAGCTCTCCCTGCTCCGGTATCACATCTGACTCTCCGACTCCGGTCTCTGTCTTTCACCTTCCACTTCAAAGTGAAGTGTGCAGTGTAGCTGTGTATGTCCGCTTATGCACAGAGATGCGTGTGGCCAGGCACACACCTGTGCAAGCTAGCCGTCCACTGTGGGCGCTGGCCTCAATTGTTCTCCATCTTGAAGCAGAGTCTCCCGCTGAAACTGGGGGTGACCAACCGGCTAAAATGGCTGGCCAGTGAACCTCCAGGATCCCCTCATCTCCACCTCCATAGGCATGTGCCACCAGGACCAGCTTTTCTATTTGAGTTCTGGGAATCGAACTCGTGGCATCACGCCTGCACGGCGAGGATTTGACCAGCTAGGCAATCTCCATGCCCACGCTCTTCCGCTTTCAAAGACATTGTGTCCACTAAGTAGTTCAAGCTGAGTTCAACTCCATTTTCAACCTCAAGTCCCTGAGCTATGTAACAAGACACACTTCACATCACAAGGCCTGTGACAGGGACATCCGTGCAGGGCCATCCTTCATTCTACAACACCAAGACGACAAGGCTAGCAGAGTATAATCAAATACAAGTCTAACTTCAGGAGGTACCTACCAATCCGTTCTCCCATCTCTATATGGTTACCCAGCATTCTAATCGTTTGCCCTGTGACTTCTGGGGCATTTCCAACACCCCTGTGGCCAAGACCTCTGTGCTCTTCAAAGCTCAGGATGGCTTTCATCTCTGCCTTGGAACGTTTCCTGAGCAAACTTGGCTGGTGAGCCTTAAAGCCACGTGATGGAAACTGCATCTGGAGTCCTCCCTGCCTCTTGGTGACAGTCTGGACTAGAATGCATCTGGCATGGGGACACAGCCAGACTCTGAGCAACCCAGCCCGTTCCCTACCAGCATCCCGTGTGCTTTCTTTATGGCTAAAGAGAACAAGAGAGGTCTTTCTCCACTGCAAAGCTTTGTAGAGGAAAGGAGCTGCGGGCTTCTCTGAATCTCCTCTTTGTCACGTGAAACAGCTCTGACTCCTTCACCATTCTCTCAGGGCATGCTCTGGAAGATTCTCTACACCTGGGTGCAGTGTTCCCCCCACACTCCTGATTCCTTTAAGGCCATACAGAGCGGCAGTCATATAGGCATGTTCTAATCAGCCTTCCTCCTGGATACCTCATTGCTTCTACCTGAGATCAAACTGGCCTTCTGCCTGGTTCACTGCTCAGACTGAACTGAGACAACACGGCAGCATGCTAGTTCATCCTTCATCTATACTGGAAGGCAGATCAGCTGCCTTTTTTTTCCTGAGACACGGTGTTTTAGTTGGGTTTCTATTGCTGTGATGAAACACCATGGCCAAAAGCACCTTGGGGAGGAAAGGGTTTATCTGGCTTACACTTTCATAGCACTGTTCATCACTGAAGGAAGTCAGGACAGGAACTCAAACAGGGCAGGGACCTGGAGGTGGGAGCTGATGCAGAGGCCATGGCGGAATACTTCTTACTGGCTTTCTCTCCATAATTTGCTCAACCTATTTTCTCATAACACCTAAGATCACCAGCCCAGGGATGGAACAACCCACAGTGAGCTGGGGCCTTGCACATCAGTCACTAAGAAAATGCCCTATAGGCCTAGAATCCAGTCTTATGGAGCCATTTTCTCAACTGAGGTGTCCTCCACTCAGATGACTCTATCTTCTGTCAACTTGACAGAAAACTAGCCAGCACATGGGGTCTCTTTATGTAGCCCTGTCTAACCTGGAACTCTCTGTGTAGACCAGGCTGGTCTCAAACTCATAGATATCTACCAGCCTCAAGGGCTGGGATCAGAAGTAGGTATCATCACACCCAGCCCAACTTTTGAAATCTGTCTCCTTCTATCCAGATCTCTTCACATTCCTCTCTGCTTCATGACATCCCTAACCATGGAAATACTCACTTCCAGGTTTTTGTCCACAGCACTGGCCAAAACACGGACCAGACAAGAATCAGGAGCGGAGCTCTGAACACACAACCAAAACTCCAGCTTAGCGAGTCAGGGATTCCTCTGGTCGCTGCTAACCAGTAAGTGGCACACCGCGCTGTCCCACCTCCACACACAGCTCTCCACTCGGCTGCATCCCATCTTCAGGAGCTGTCAGATGCCCTGATGGAGAACAGATGGAGCAGAGAGCAACCGCATTCCCAGGGCCATGCCTGCCAGAGCAGAAAGTGAGTCCTGCAGGCAGTGGCTGCCACAGGGAGGGGTTTTCCCTAGATCTCCCACTAAGCACGGTGGGGATAGAGATGACTTCAAGCTAGCCAGGGATTCAAAATGACGCTTAGCTCCCTTACTGCTGCGGATAAAGAATTAGAAGAGGGTTGCACGACCAGGTCTGCTTTTGGATGCCTTTGGGTGCACAGGAGCTCACTTGGTTTCCTGCAAACAGCACAAGCTCCATAGCTGGCCTATGTGTCCCTGACTCAGGGTGAGCATTGGTGGAGCTGAGCTAAAGAGCCTACATGTTGGGAACTTCCCTCCGGTGCTGTGCGTGAGGCAACCACAGGTCCATCTCAGCACAAGTCCATGACCCCAGCTCTCCCCGCTCAGATATGCCCTGAATCTGCGTGCAAAGCGTGAGAGACAACACCAATCAAAATAGCTTCCTTAGGCCCTGAGGGAGATGGAGGGAGGCAGTGTGGGTGGAAGTGAGCACAATACATTGTATACAGACGTGGAAATCTCAAAGAATGAATGAAATATTTTTTAAATACACCTATCATATAGGGTCAGTTCCGAGGTTACAGACAGTACAAACGGTTCCCAACAGTTTACAGCTGATCTTGAGAGAGCTCTGATTCTGAAGTTCCATACTTCACAGCTCAAATTATTTTTAGGAAAATGCTTAAGTTATGGTTCTAACATTTGGGGGGGTTAGTTTGTATTTTGATGGTTGTGTGTGTGTGTCTGTATATGTGAGCGTGCGTGCGCGTGCACGTGCAAATAAAAAAGCTATCCAGTTGATGTGGGAGAGTCTTCTGTTTGTGTTGATTTCATTCGTTAATAAAGAAACTGCCTTGGCCCATTTGATAGGCCAACCCTTAAGTGGGTGTAGTAGACAGAACAGGAAGAAGGAAGTGAGATAGATGGCTCAGATAATCACTATGCCTCTCCTCTCAGAGCCAGATGTGATGGAGCTAGCCATCTGGTCAGACATGATGAATCTTTCCCAGTAAGACACCACTCATGGTATTACACAGATTATTAGATATGGGTTAGTCAAGATGTGAGTAAAAGGCTGAAACTAATGGGCCAGGCAGTGTTTAAATGAATACAGTTTGTGTGTTGTTATTTTGGAGCATAAGCTAGCCAGGCAGCCGAGAGCCGGGTGGCGGGACGCAGCCCGCAGCTCCTCACTACATCCAGTGACATTAGCAGGGCGTCTATGGCCACTTCCTTTATGCTCAGGCCTGCACTCAAAGCTACAGGGTTAACAGAAGCTGTGTCCCTGGTCTCAAGAACAGCTGGTGGGGGAGTCTCCCGAGAGGACGGTCACACCTGCTAGTCTATGCTGCTCAAAAGCAAGACCATAAACAGCACAAAGTTAGGCTACGCTTTCTCAGCCTTCCTCTGACCCCGCAGAGTAGCCATTGGATGTGTTCAAAATCTGGTGATGTGTAAATTCCTCCCTCGGTGTCTGTCTCTCTCTGTTTGCCTCTCTGTGTCTATCTCTCTTTGTCTGTCTTTGCCCCACCCCCATCCCACCCATGTGCAGCCTTGGCAAAAGCAGCCTGAGTCTCTCAGAACCTGATTCCTCCTCCTATAGAGTAGGCTTACTGTGCCCTCCTCACCTCCTCACCTCGCAGCCATCTTCATCCCTGCACGGTCTTCCCTTTGAGCCTGTGGGGAAGTAAAAGGAATTGATGTATTGGAGACTACCAAGCCAATGCCAAAGCGAGACAGCACGGCTTCCGTGACAAATGCAGCAGCAGATGCTTTCCTGGAGATGAATCATGACTGATTTATCCAAGACAAGTTTCCGAGATGGCTGCGCCCTGCTTTGGGCCGCGAGCCTAGTATTTGTTATGGTGGTGTCCCAACACTCTCGGTCATGAAGTCCGGAGAGGATGGACCACACTTAAAACCTTGTTTAGTATGTCATTGCCTAGTAACAATAAATGGAAGTTGTCCAGATTCGCAGAGATAAAATTCTCAAAATGAAAATGTATCATTTCAAAGTAGGGACCAGCAGAATGGCCTCGGCCAATCAGACTTAATGAGCTTAGTTTAATCTTCAGGACCAGCAGGTAGGATGAGAGAATTGATTCCTGCAGGTTGTCCTGACTTTCAGACACACGCAGTGGCATGTGCACACTCATCAAACGCTGTGCTTGGGTACACACACACATGCACACATGCACACGGGCATGAAAAGAGAGAGAGAAAGAGAGAGAGAGAGAGAGAGAGAGAGAGAGAGAGAGAGAGAGAGAGAGAGGTGATGACACCACTTACTCTTTTTCTAAAAAGTATATATGAATTTTATATGTATGAATATGTATGTGTATTTTTTAATGTATATATGTATATGCACCACATGTCTGCAGTGTCCAAAGAGACCAGCAGAGCATGAAACTGGAAAGTTATAGTTATCGACTGCCATGTGGGTTTTGGTAAGCAATCCTAGGTCTTTTGCAAGAGCAGCGGGTGCTATTGACACTGAGCCACCTCTCCAGTTTCAAGAGAGACCACTCACCCTCTTTCTACCTCATTTTAAAATTATTAATATTTTATGCATGTATGCTTTTTGCCTGTATGTATGTCTGTGCACCACACACATGCCTGGTATCTGTGGAGGCCAGAAGAGGGTGTTGTTGGAACCCCTGGAACTGGAGTTACAAACTGTGAGCCACCCTATGGGTTCTGGGAGTCAAATCTGTGTCCCCTTGGAGAGCTGGTAGTGCTCTTAACCACTGGGCAATCTCTCTAGCCCCGAGTCACTCAACTTCAAGCTAAAGATGACATTAAATAACAAAGTGCATAGCAGTTTCCAGCCCCACAGTCAATATTTCCGATACCTTTCATACTAAAGGGAAGTGTTCTCCGGTTTAGTGGCGGATATGTGACTAGGTGCAAATGGGAGATGGACTGAGGACGAGCTGAGGATGTGATCAGAAGCCAAGGACTTGACCCCCGGGTTACTAAGAGGCCCATTAGAACCCACTGAGAGACATCAGAAGGACACGGCCCTGTCTGAGGCCCTGTGCCCAAAGGGAAACTATAAACAGAAAAACTCACCGAGAAAGTCAACCAGATATTACTATTTGCTCTCAGCGTTTCTTGAAGGTTTTCCTTAAGTGATGAGAACTGTCAGATGAGAGTGGTTTAGTGGCTTGACTGACAGCTGGCAGGCCCCTCCCAGTGCCAGGATATGGCAGCAGCTCTGAGGATCAGACGTCGGATTGACTGGGGTGTGTAGAGGCAGCACCCTATCCAGGGTGGCTGCCATTGTCTCCGCAGCTCTGAGTCAGCAGCCCTGATGATGCACTGAGGTGGCAGAAACTAGGACCGCAGGGCCACCGCTTCCATTAGAGCCACAAGGAGCAATCAAGCACCCCCTCCAGCTGTCATGTGGACCATTGAGGCTGGGTCTTTCTGGACCCCACTCCAGATTCATCTCTGCCGCAACCAAAACACTGGCGTGTTCGCTCGCCTATGCTGTCACAAAATACTGTTCAAGAGCAAGGACCAGGAGGTTTCGCCTCTCCATGACGGCTCTGCAGTGTCTGGCTAGCTGGGGACAGCTCAGTCAGACTCGCCACCATCACGGCTCTTACCACATTGCACTGCGGTCACTGCTTACACACATTTCCTCACTAGACAAGAGAGATAAAAACCCAAAGGGCTTCTTCTTGTCCACATAGTTCTGCGTGGTGACAATGTGTGGTGTCTGGCCAGCTTACTCGCTACTTTACCCGTGTAGCATGACGGGCCTTAGACAGGCATGTACCTTGTCATGACTAGATGTGATGGTGACCAAACGAGGCCACACCCCCACAGCCAGCTTGAGAAGGGTAACCTGGCCCGTAGTTTTACTTCTAGAAGTTTCTTTGTGCTTTCAGCTTATGAAAACTCTTCAGTATGTGGCTCCCGACACGGAATGGTCTTCAGTCGTTCATGGCTTGGAGTCTAGGGGCAAAACCAGAATGCCCACGTGCGTGCAGTGGGTAAGGTACTACACATGTTCTTCCTTGCTTGGCCCACTGGGCCTTCATACCACATGGAACTCCTCACAATCCAGTTTATGACACCCCTAGACGTTGTCATGTGTGCAGTCTTTATGTAATGACCACATCCGGCGATCTATGCTCAGGCCAAAAGCTGCGAAGTTTCATACCTTCATATACAACTGACCACCCACAGTAGCCGGTCCTGGGAAATGAATCCTACGGCAGTGCTTCTAAAATCAGAGTTCGCGAGCCAGTATTCCAGGGACCATACCTGTCTAGGATACATTTATTCGGCTGTAAATCCTTAAACTTGACTGTCCTCAAAGTGACAGGTCTTACCTGATGCAAACAACAGGAATCCCTGGTGCCTCGCTCTTCCTCTGGTGTTCCTGCTCTGTGACACCTGTTTGGCTGTTTGTGTCATTGAAGCCTGTGGCCCCACCTAACCCAAGTGAGGCTCAGGAGGACCCCAAAGGGCTGAGGCAGGGTGCTCATGGTAACCAGAGTGATGCCTGGTTGCTGAGACTTTTTCCTTGACTAGTCCATTTCCAGAAAGGTGATGTCTCCTGACTCTGGAGTTTAAGGAGGTAAGAGCCTTCATGCTTGGGAGGACTCTAGGATGAGAATCTGAGAGATTCCATGCTGGTGCCACTTCTCTGAACACCCGCGGTTGGCCTGGGCTGGGGTGTGAGTAATGGCTCCTGCCAAACAAGGGAATTAGCATCGTCCCAATGAGACATCCCTATACTCAGTCGATGAAAACCGGCTGCTGCTCCAGTCCACCCTGCTATTTTTAGCCGTTCTGACTGCCACGTTGGCAGAAGTTCCCGCTCAACAGCAGGCAAAGGGCGCCACACGTGGAGACTGGAATGCAGAAACAGAAACACCCCCCAGAGGGCGGGGCCAGCGCCTGCTTCCTTAAAAGGCATGAGAAAGTCCGTGGGCTGACTGTGAGCTAGGAATATGGACCACAGATGCGGACACGTTTCTGTTCTCAAGAGCTTCTCAGGACAACAAACTCTCCAGAACCTCCTATGGACGTGCTCAGAAAGGAAAACAGGGTTTTGCTTTGAAACCTCAAGAGGGACAACAATTAGGAGCCATAGCTATGATGTGCTTCAACCAAAGGCAGGGACCCTGGATAAATTTCCTCCAGGCATTTACTTTTCCAATCAAAGCTATGTCGCCAGTTGGTCACAGCTTGCGGCTAAACACATTCAGTCCCCCATGCCAGATTTCCCCAGGGCAAGCGCACAGAAAGAAAGCATTTTGAAGACATTCTGAAGGAAAGGTAGAATACAATAATGGAATTAGAATAGAACTAAAATTTGTCTCTGCTGGGGACCCTAATTCTGACACGTGGAAGTGCTGTTTCTAGAAATGGCCATTACTTATTTTTATCTTGAAGCTGTGTCTTACCCTAAGTATTTATCCCTTGAGATGAGAGATTCAACAAACTATTGGGTGAAAATGACAGGCAGGCACCATGTTGCCAAAGCCCTCTTTGACTTTAAAGAAAGCAAAAATATATTTTTTTGAGACAGGGGTCTCGCTATGTAGCTCTGGCTGTACTAGAACTCACTATGTAGACCTTGCTGGCCCGCACTCCTGTCTTCCACTCTGTCAAAGGGGTAGATCTGGTCTAGAGAATAGTGAAGAGCATCAGAAAGTGAACAGAGGACAAGGTGTGTCTGGAGAGTGGCCCCACGTCCTCTAGTATCCAACTCCAGGGGTTCCTCAAAGTCTGAGTCCAGCTTAGACAGCTAATTGATAGTCACACACGGACTTGGTTCTCCTGGTCCCTATGGAGGGAAGCAGGAGACTCCAAAAGTCCTTAGTCCCATACCTCAGGTGTTTCCTTTAACAAAAGTTGTCAGATTTTGTTTTTAATGTTTTGATTTCTTTAGAGACTATCAAGACCATCAGCTGGGAAGATAAAGCTTGGCCCTCTGCATAGATGAACACGATCTGTCAAATAATGTGAATTGTTATGTCACAAGTATACACATGAAAGTACGCACACCACTGTGGCAGTGGACTCCCTCAGCCCAATTCTCTTTTCAGAGCCCCATTGATTCCTAGAGTTGTCCCTGTCCCTGGATTCAGGCTTACTTGACTCAAGAAAACTTCAAATCATGTTTTTTGGGTTTTTTTTTTCAATTTATTTACTTCACCGTATTTGTGTTGATGTTTGCCTGCATGTATGTATATGCACCATATGCATGCCTGGTACCCACTGAAGTCAGAAGGGGGTGCTGGATCCTCTGGAATTGGAGTTGCAGATGGTTGTGTGTGACCATGTGCAGGAAGCTGAACCCAGGTCCTCCGCAAAAGCAGCAAGCAGGTGCTTTTAACTCTCTGAACCCCAGTCATTGTTCCTAATGCCTAACTTAGGAAAGACTGTGGAACCCAATCCACTCTATCAGAACACCGCAACCTGGCTTCCAACCTCCCATGGCTTTCCATCACATTGGAGGAGAACCTGCCAGTTCCTCCCATGGTTGGAAGTAGATGAAAACTGTTTCAAAGCTTTTGGCAACATTAGGATGCCTCAGAACCAGGTTCAGTCCCAAAACTAGATGGGAAACAAGGACCCAGGCATCTTGAACCACTGCCAGAGTTCACATCCCAAACAGGTTCTGCACTCAGTGGCTACCTCTGACATAAATGCATTCCTTACCAGTGAACTTCACTGGTCCTAAGGGATAGAGTACCAGGCATACAGCAGGCTTCGTTGCATATGCAGAATATCATCACAGCCAGGCAACCCACACCTCTCTTCTAGAGTGTAGGCAGCGCAGTCTCTCATCTTGATTCTGTCTCTACTACTGTTTCTCCAGGTTCATGTCCAATGCAACTGACTAACCCCACTTGTTCCTCAATCCTCAGCCCACCCTGAGTTCACTCATGTATTTGGTAGATATCTCCAGTTGTGCTGTGTGGTTCACATCCCCTGCCTCTCTGCCCAGGTACCTTCCTTAGCAGTGTTGCGCAGGTCCTCCGCCAAATGGAAAGGGTTAGCACGCCCAGGTTAACCCCCAACGAAGGAACTGAGAGTAAACAGATAAGCGCCCAGATTCCTGTGACTTACCACACTGTCCCCAGGCCCCCAGTGGTTCAGCGTGACCAAGTCCCAGCTGCTCACAATGCATATACGTTGACTTTCTCACACTGTAGTCTCGCTTCCCTGTGGTCTGGTTTTTGCATCCCCTAGAGTTCTTTCGCATCTCCAAAGAGCTACGTGTGGCCAAAACTGGATGTGGACCTGCTTCAGGTAACTTGTTTTACACGTGGCCCCTCTACTCACTGGACTAGATAGAGTAGATATCGGACACACGAGCTCCAACTTTAGCCTCCAAAAGCAGAAATACGTTTTCTTAGGTATATAAGCACCACCAAGTTCTTCTGGTTGTTGGGCTATTTCTGTTTCCAAGATCTCTGGAAAAATTTTGCAAATCCTGCAAGTCCATTGTTCTCTTGAAATCAAACATGTGCGGCTCGTTCCCTCTGCAGATGCCCTCACGTCTTCTGTCCGATGACTGCAATGCCACGTGAAGGTTTTCCCAGACACCTCTGGCTCAAGGCAAGAGCCCAGTGTCTGTTCTCCAGGCTGAATATCATGTACACTCGTTCTACGGCACCTCTTTCGCGGTTCATCGCTCACTACCAAATGTCACACCTCGGTTGTACAAACCCACCTCCACTGGTGTTTTTCTCCGTAGCAACCGAGTGCCCACACCTAGGCCACAGAATTAATAATATACAAACTGGATCCATGGGGGGCCTCAGGAGCTCAGGATAGTCCGACCCTCATACAAGATTCCAAGCAAACAGCAAAGATGCCTTGGGAATGCAATGGACCTTAGAGAAGCTACCAGTCCCTGGCAGCAGGGAAGGATGGGTTCCACAGGAAGCATGGAAAGTCAGACCTGGAAAGAAACAGAGAAGGAGCAGAGCCAAGAGCCGCTGATGAACCATGCCCCACCAGCCTTGCCCCATGCCCCACCAGTTCTGCACCATGCCCCTCCAGCCCTGCACCATGCCCTGCCAGTCCTATACCATGCCCTGCCAGCCCTGCACCACTCCTCACCAGGCCTGCACCAAGGCCCACCACCCCAGCGCTATGACCCCATGACTCAGCATAGTAAGACATGGCAACTTTCAAGTTCCCAGAAGTCACACCCAGCTACGTGGAACCCTGACACCCTGCCTTCCAGGGAGCTGGCTGGAGAGCTCAGCAGGTAAATCTGACATGAAGCTATGAACCAGTCCTTCCAAAGAAATCACTACGGGGAATACATTCCAAATGAATCTCAATGGCTCCAGATACCACCTTCCTACAAAAAAAGTCTGGTGCCCGCTCACATGAATTAAGACTCCCTTTAAACTGTGTACAAAATCGTAGAGATTAATAGAAACTACACACTTGAAAATCCTACTTAGATGTTGAAGGCAAGGTTGAGGTAGGTTCTATGCTCACAAATAGGAGAGGGCAGCATGCAGGGCTGCAAGAGGTCCTCAGCCCGGGTCCTCACTTCCCCACAAGCAGGAGACACATTCCAGAACAGGCTGCTTCCTGAAGGAAGCCAGAGCAGCTCAGATAACAAATATGAATAGAGAAGGTCACAGTGGAAGGACAGGGGAGGGTAGTCATGCTCCGTCTGAGAGAAGAACAGGAGGTCCAAGCAGCGCTGGCAAAAGGGGGTGAACTTGTCTCTAGGAGAAGACACAAGATTCTCTGACCTCAGCAAGACAGAAAGCCAAGGCCTCTAAAGAGCAACTGTTGGGACCACTCGGGGACCACTGGAACTTCGAGAGAACTGCTGGGTTGTAATGCCTTATGTATTATAATGTAACTGGGTGAACTGGCCAGCTTGACATTCTGAATAGTTATCCATACAGCTGAAACAAAGGCTTCTCCTGAGGGAACCAACCACCTGAAATGGTGTGTGTGTGTGTGTGTGTGTGTGTGTGTGTGTGTCAAGCACCAATGGTCATGCCAGATTCCAGTGCTACCAATGAGGGCAACTTGTGTGTACTGAGCTGCTAGGACAGCCCATGGTTTCAGTGCCTCAACCCAGGAGACATCCCTTTCTTAAACACACACACGCACACACGCACACATGTGCACGTGCACACACACACAGGGCTCATTGTTGCCAAGTAGAGTGAGAAGCTGCCCCAAAGAGACTGAGGGGCCACTAGTGCCACGAACACGTCAGGGATCAAGAAAAGACACAAAGCTCATGTGGTCTAGTGAAGAAGAGTTCTTGAGAGCGGGCCATGGCAAGAAGTCGGGGACCAGGAGGGGCCGTGCAGCTCAAATCACACTGTTTCCAGTCCTAGCCAGCATAAACAAGCCCCTACACATGGCATGGTCTATTTGCTGTGTGGGAACTTATGTCACTCTGCATCTTTTGGATCAAAATGATCCCAGAAGCCACCACTATGCATTTCATCAACTGTCAGTATGGTCTTCCCTGAATTTCTGCAGTGGTTTCATGGCCAATTTGCCCGGCAGTCCTGGCATCTTGTCAACCCATACATGGCAGCCTGGGCATCCTTTAATGTTTATTGGCTTCCCCAAGCTGCTGGATACACCCCATTTCAGTGAGCAAACCCAGCCTTCTTTTACCACCCCAGTGAGCCTGTGGCCTCCCTTCTTAGTAGCTCAGACCACCCATGGACCTATCCAGTCCTGTTACTCCTCTGTGTATCCTCAGTCTTGTTTCCCTGCTGTGAAGAACTCTGACCCTACACTTCCTTCTCATCTGCCTCCCTGCAGGGATCCCAATGGAGATCCGATGACACAGTGATGACAGCACAGCCTAGTGATGCCACCCCTACCCTTTCCACTCACGGTCCCCACAGTTATCCATCATCATCTGCACAGAGCCTGTCACATGCATCTCAGATGAGGGATCCAGGACTCATGGATTCACTCATTTACCTCAAAGTCCAGGGTAACACATAGGATGTACATATGCCTGTAGAACAGATTGTAGCATCTGCCCTTTATATTTATTGGACAAACGACTATATGGGCTTGGAAGTTCCATGCAAACTTCAAAGTCTGGGGTGGATGAGGCCTTCCCTCTACTTCAGAATGTGCACTAGATGGAGAAGTCAGCTGCTGGTCAAGCAAGGCCAATTCCGGTACCCAGGAAATGTTCTGTGGCAAAGGGATTCCAGCAACCTGAAGCTCTGAGTATCCCTGGGTAGAAATAGAAGGTCTCCAGTGGTAGTCATGGTTTGCCTCCCATGAGAACACCAAGACCTAACTACATAAGAACAGGAGATGAACAAGGAAAAAGAAGCCTACCATATCCTTGGCACTTGCTGTGTGCCAGCACTTAACAGAGGTATCTATTCCTTCCTCCCTTCCATCCTTCCATCCTTCCTTCCCTCCTTCCTTCCTTCCTTCCTCCCTTCCATCCTTCCATTCTTCCATCTTTCTATCCTTCCTTCCTTCCCTCCCTCCTTCCTTCCTTCCATCCTTCCTTCCTTCTTTTCTTTCTTTCCTTCCTTTTTTTGAGACACGGTTTCTCTGTAGCTATAGAGCTTGTCCTGGAACTAGCTCTTGTAGACCAGGCTGGCCTTGAACTCACAGAGATCCGCCTGCCTCTGCCTCCCGAGGGCTGGGATTAAAAGCGTGTACCACCACAGCCCCGCTAAGGTATCTGTTTTCTATGATCCCATGGGAACTGTATCTCTACTGCCCACTGTGTTTTAATGTTTCATAAACACGTGAATGGATAATGGATGAATGGATGGATGGAAGGATGGACGGACGGATAGAATGATGTGATGGCTAGCTTTAATTGTCAACTTGACACGATCTAGAATCATTTGGGAAGAGTCTCAATTGAGGGATTATTTACATTGGGTTGGTAGATGGCCATGTTTATGGAGGGTTATCATAAGTTAATTGATGTAGAGAAACTCCCCACTGTGGGTTGCATCATTGGCTAGACCAGCAGTTCCCAAACTATGGTTTGAAACCCTTTTGGGGGTCATATAACAGATATCCTGCATATCAGATATTTACACTATGAATCATAACAGTAGCAAAATTACAATTATGAAGTAGTGATCAAATTATTTTATGGTTGGGTGGGTGTCACCACAACACGAGGAACTATATTAAAGGGTTGCAGCATGAGGAAGGTTGAAGACAGAGGGTCCCGAAATATGTAAGCGTGGGAGAATCAAGCTGAGTACAAAGACGTGAGTGGTTGCCATTTATTCATTCCTCTCTACACATCTTGATGGTAGATGTGGTAGAGCTAGTTATTTGAAGCCCCTGCCTTGACTTCCCCACAATGATGGGCTGCTGCCTGAAGCTATAAGCAGAAATAAACCCCTTCCTCCCTACTTGTTTTTTTTGTCAGTGTATTTTATTACAGCATTATAATTGAAACTAGGACAGGCGTGTAGCTGTGTTTATCTACACAGCACATGTAAGGAGACAATCTATATAGCTTTGAGCTTAAAATAACTGGTTGATAAAGACAATGTGTTTATATATTTAAACACAGAGAAAAAAGAGGGAACAAAAAGAATGTAATGATCTCAGAGGCTTAAGGGAGGCTGCAAAGGGTGTGTTCTGCGCATGGCAAGGCTTTTGCACCAGTGAGCTCTGCATCCAGTGTTAACTGCATAAGATCTGTGCAAGACTGCACTGGTGCAGGAGGTCTATGAGATCCCACCCTTCACTAAAGGACTATGGGCAGGGAAGGACGCTGCAAGAGGAATATTCATGCTCATGCAAGTGACCGAAATTAAATTCAGTGAGTCAGACATTTAAAAAGAAAGCACATCAAATTCAAAGGAGGCTCATTTAAAAGAATAAAGATGTCGGTGGGAAAGGAGGAGGTGGTAAGAGAGGGTAATGGAGGGCAAGATGACAAAGTTTGGTGTGTATTAAAGAGTCAACATAAGTAAAAACGAAAATAAAAAATTACCAGTCAGTATCTATAAATAAATGCCTGTGTGTAAAGTATTTCATCTCAATGGATATAAATAAAGCTTATTTTTTAATGAAATGAGATTAGATGCCTCTCACATGTATAGTACAAGAAGCAAGAGAAACTCGGGAATTAATATGACTCCCAGAAAGCAAGATGGCCTCCATGAAACAGTATGACTCCTTCCAGGAAGCAAGATGGCTGCCACAAAATAGTACGAATCCCAGAAAACAAGATGGGAAAATGGAACAACACTTATGTTTTGTGGGCTCATTGTTCTTTCAAGTGCAGTGCTCCAGCCAAGAGGCAGGACTGAGCTGCTGGTTGTACAAGCAGAGGTCATTATAAACAACTGAGCCATAAACACTGAAAAGGACTTGAGACCGTTGTTGGGGAGGAGGAACTTCAGAAATAACAAAGCCTGCTACAGGGCCAGTAGACAGATTCGAACCATAGAGTGGGCGATGGGGCTGCTCTTCCCCCCCAAAAGCTTTCAGCAAGACAAAAGTTTGCCAAAAATGCATGACAGAGACAGATTTATAATAGTATGTGGGACTGTCTTGGTACACCTTCCTTCAAAGCCAGCAAGGGACAAGACAAAGGGTCTGGGTTCAAGTAAACGCATCTGAGAGAAATGGTTCTTTGGCTCTGGCCTCTTCGTTGATGGCCATTAGCCCAGTGATGGGATAAAACTAGCTGCTGGCTCATACCAAGGAAAACAGAATGTTTCAAATGGGAGGAGAAGGTGATCTGCCTGGTATGGACATGGCCTGAATCAATCTCTCTGTGACAGTACCTGAACTTCTTGAAAGTGGGGAGTCACCCACATGCCCCCTGCTCCAGGGAGCAGGGAAGCCCAGCATGAGAATGGTTGGCCCACTCAGCCAACCACCTGAATCTCTGTGATCTGCACCTCTAACTCTGGAAAAGTGGTTGGGGTGATTTTTCTTAGCAACCTTAAACAGCTCAAGAACAGGCACAGAAAAGCAGCACACACACACAGTGGTCCAAATCCAAGTGATGGGGCAGGTGTGCTGTGGACCAAATCAGAGCAATGGGGCAGGTGTGCTGTGGTCCAAATCAAGTGATGGGGCAGGTGTGCTGTGGCTCAAATCCGAGTGATGAGGCAGGTGTGCTGTGGACCAAATCCGAGTGATGGGGCAGGTGTGCTGTGGACCAAATCCGAGTGATGGGGCAGGTGTGCTGTGGACCAAATCCGAGTGATGGAGCAGGTGTGCTGTGGCTCAAATCCGAGTGATGGGGCAGGTGTGCTGTGGTCCAAATCCGAGTGATGGGGCAGGTGTGCTGTGGCTCAAATCCGAGTGATGGGGCAGGTGTGCTGTGGACCAAATCCGAGTGATGGGGCAGGTGTGCTGTGGCTCAAATCCGAGTGATGGAGCAGGTGTGCTGTGGACCAAATCTGAGTGGTGGGGCAGGTGTGCTAGCAACAGCAGGCAGGAAGAACAGAGAGGGCTTCTCTTGCAGAAGAGGAAATAACACAACAAGTAATGGAAACTACCCAGCTTATTTGTAGCTTACCTGGAACAAACCCTTCTGGGTTGTCAGAAATATATATATATATATATATATATATATATATATATATATATATCCCTTCCAAATACCTTTGTTCCAACCACTGCCCTGTGCTTTGTAAACACCATATGTACCTACAGATCTTTTCTAGGATTTGACACACAGGCCTGGTAGCCAGTGGATATACAAACAGGAACAACCAGGGGGTTCACTTTCAGAATAGTCAGACAGTCACCCCTGAAAACCAGTGTAAGAAATCATTTCACACCACAGCTAGGCCACAAGGTTCACGGGCCACAGTGGTTCTCAGTCTTCCCTTGTTGAATCAAACCCATGACCCCCACAGTGACTGACTACCACCTTTTAATCCTGGTCTCACCTCCACCTCACTTCCCACTCCCCAGCTTCTCTCTAAGAACTGACTCACACCTAACTCCTCGGGGCTGCTTCTGAAGGAACCCCCAAAAGAACACTGGGTCATGATAACCCATTTTAGATTCACGTCACATAAATCAAGAAGGAAGATGCAGAGCTCAGCCTGTTGTGAGGGTCCAAAGTTCTCTGCTACTGAGGGCCCTTTGGGGACTGGGGTTGGGTGCCTGGTAGTCTTATTTTGGCAGAGCCATCAGTTACCAATGCTCCAAATCAGAACACTGAACTGAATCCACCACGGTCATTGCTGGACAGCAGAGAACCAGGAAAGAAGGTCCTAGTGATCTCGTGAGGACAAACTCTTGCAATGAGATATATGCTTCTGTCATCTTCTGTGGAGAAAAGAGGAACATTCAACTGATCCTTCCTCAAGCCCAAGGTCCCCACATCCCTTCAGGGGACACTCAAAGTTGTATGGATAGGCATATGAGCCATTCCTTCCCCACCCTGAGTCACAGGATGGACTCCACTCTCCACTGACCACAAGTCCAGCCTTTGTACCTTCACAAAGGATGTTATGGTGACTGAGCAAAAAGACAGGATGCTGGTTTCTGTGGCAACGCCATGCAAGTTTTCCATAGACGGAGGGACCCTGGAAGGCGATGGACTTACGCTGACTTTCTTATGCTCCGCCAGAGGGTGACCTGCCTGATAAAGAGTCCTAGCATCAAGAGCCTGTGAGTGATGGCGTTGCCTTACACAGGGATGCAGGGGAGAAAAGGAAGTTCATCCCTCAAGCCCTCAAGCTAGGCAACCAAGAGTCCTCCAGGGAACCAATATACGCTTCACAGGGGAGTTAGTTGGTAGGGGAAACCTGCCACAGACATGAGCCAAGAACAATAACAACTGGCAGGCACCAGCTCATACCTCCCCTCTAGAGTCCAGGAAGCAGTCCACCAGGGTACTCTACGTGCCCGGAGAACACAGAGGGAAGAATGGGAGGTCAGGGCATAGATTTTCCACTCAAGTTCCACCCAGAGTCAGGAGTTTGAGCTTATCCTGGGGCGTGGAGCCTGAAGAAGGCTAAGACAGAAAGATTTCATCTAGGGTCTGAGATTTAATCTTCAAAATGGATAGGAGATCCCAGTTTGAAGACTCGGTGGTGATGATGGTTTCAGTAACCACCATGACAAGGGAACAGCGAGGCTTGCTGTGGTCTCATTAGTGGAGTGGAGCTGATGTCAGGCAATGAGATGGATCAGCACTTAGAAGTGGAAGCAGACATTGATGATGGATGGCAAGACTGCCTTTGATGCAAAAGATGGTTTCCTGACCACCAAGTCACCCAGGCTGTGTTCTTGTTGGAAAGGAGAGTGACTGAAGACGTTATTAGTTGAGCTCAGGCCAGACCAGAGGATGGGGCATTGTAGTTCCAATATGGCTGGCGTTCTCACGAGAAGACAGCCATGTGAAGACAGAGGTGCATGAGAAGAAGCCCTGATTTTGAAGGAGACTGGTGGGGAGCATCTGAAAGCTGGCACATGCCCAGAGCTGCAGCAACCTTAAAAGGCAGGAAGAGGCAAGCAGAGGTGGATTCTCTCTTCTGTTTCAGAGGCAGCTCAGTTCTGCTGATATCTTGGTTTAGAATTTATCTTAGTTAGGGTCTCTCTTGCTGCAACGAAACACTAGAACCAAATAAATCTGGGGAGGAAAGGGATTATTCGACTTATACTTCACATTGCTGTTCATCATCGAAGGAGGCCAGGACAGGAACTTAAACAGGGCAAAAGTCAGGCAGGGAGCCAGGAACTGATGCAGAGACCTTGAAGGGTGCTGCTTATTGACTTGCTCCACATGGTTTGCTCAGCCTGCTTTCCTATAAAACCCAGGACCACCATCCCAAAGATGGTACCACCCATAATGGGCTGAGCCCTCCCCTATTATTCACTAAGAAAATGTCCTACAAGCTTGCCTACAACCTGATCCTGTGGGGGCATTTTCTTAATTGAGGTTTCCTCTTCTCAGATGACTTTAGCTCATGTTAAGTTGACATAAAGCCATCCAGCATAGACTTCCAGACCACATGATTGTGAGGCCTTTTGGAATGTCTCCATAGCTTTGCAACTCCCCTGAAGCCACCCAGATGTTCATTTATCATCTAAACTCAAGATACACATGAACTCGAGTCCTCAGCATCTTGGACCATGAAGTCTTCAGCCCTTCCCAAGACCATCATTCATTTCTGGTAGAGCTCTCCTTGACCTGAGCCGTTCTTCGTGTCTACACAGTGACATCAGCACAGAGTTGAATTCTTGCTCTTGTTTCTTAAACATCTGAATACTTGGAGAACTTCAAAATCTTCTCTGAGAATCTGTCAGGTGTTCTAAGAACGGTCCTTGGGGCTACTGTCTCCCCTAACTTCCCAGGTTCTGCACACCCCACTGACCCTCTCCCCTCCAGCTTCTGTACAGATCTACTAGCAAACCTACCCTCGGATTTACAGTAACAGTTCTGCTCACGCTTAAGGTCCCAGGTGGGTCTCTATTGGCTCCTGTCAGAGTGGAAACAGTCTGTCAAAATAATACAGTTTCTTCCCCGGTGGGAATTTTTTGGTGTGCCCTCTGAAAGTGTACCTGTTTGTAGTGTTGTTGATGATGGTGGTGGGAGAGAGAGAGAGAGAAAGAGAGAGAGAGAGAGAGAGAGAGAGAGAGAGAGAGAGAGAGAGAGAGAATGTACACCATGTATGTGCATGCAGAGTGGGGATGGGGGGAGACTGGAGACTGCATCATTTTATTTTATGGGTATTTTGCCTGCATGTATGTCTATGCAGTATGTGTATGCTTGCTACCGCCAGAGGTCAGAAGAAGGCATTGGAACCCCCAAAACTGGAGTTACAGGCAGTTGTTAGCATCCGTGTGCTTTGACCACTGAGCAATCTCTCTAGCCCCAAAAGGGAGATTTCTGAAGAAAGGGGGAAAGGTTGTTAAACAGGGAAAAAAAATATCAACAACAAGGTATATTTTGACTTAGAGATCCCAGGGAAGCAGAGGAATCAAAGGGAACCATCTCTCTCAGCCATTGTTGGGTAGGAAAAAAATCAGAAGCTGAGGTTCTGGGTCCATCAGAAGTTAGAGGACAGTGTTAGCATCAGTCTTCTCTTGAGTCTACATGAGTTCAGGGCACACCAGAAAGACCAAGAGTACAAACTGGGTGGTGGTAGCACATGCCTTTAATCCTAGCAATCAGGAGGCAGGGGCAGGCAGATCTCTGTGAGTTTGCGTCCATTCTGCAGAATGAGTTCCTGGACAGTCAGGGCTACACAGAAAAACACTGTCTCTAAATTAAAAAAAAAAGAGTTTGGTATACCTGGGTTGGCTCTAATAAGCAGTATGCAGCTGGATATCCGCAAAGGATGCTCCAACTCCACTGACCTCCTGGAACATTGTCTCATTGGGTTTTCTGTCCCCTCTAGTAAAACCAGAGGCTGGGCCTGAGCCCAGAACCCTTGGCCTTGGGGAAATCTTGATGGTGAGCAAAATAGAAACAAGAAAACCAAGACCACAAAACCCATGACATTCAATATACTTTATTAAAAAGTTTCTTTGTATAAATTTCCTCAAATTTTAAACATTAAATCCCACCTCCAAACTCCAAGACAACAACAATTAAAAAAAGAACCCACGTTAGGGGAATGCCAAAAATATTCTCTATTACGACTTTCTTCAAATTCTTTAATGGAGGCATTTGTCCCAACAGTGCACCAAGATGAAGGGGATCTGCTTTCTTCTAATTAGATCATTTTTCAGAGAACTCTAGACGAAGGAAGTTGCTTAACGTCTAATCCAGGAAACTGGGGCCAGGAAAAGGTTAGACTCTCGCTTCTCCATCTAAGTCATGCGAATACAGGGACATGAACCAAGCAGAAACATACAGAGGAGCTGTGATATTGAGACTACGTTCTAGACATCGCGTTTGCCTGGCACAGGCATCCAATGAAACTCCAGCTGGAATTCGAGTTTATAGGAATGTTCACAGAAACACCAGCAGTGGCTAGCAGTTCCATAACGGTCCAAGTATACGGTAGAACTGCCTGGAGACGGAGAGCAGGGTCCACAGACACGTTTAGCACCATATCGACAGGTCACGTGCAGAGGCTTTCCTCCCGAGGTTGAGTGTCAATCAAAGCAGGAAAAGGCACCGTGCTGGGGCATCTACCCAGAGCTTCTATAAAAAATGAGTTGGAAATGGCCGCCTCCTTCTTCTCCCAGAGGTACGTGTTGCCGGAAGGCCATGCTTGGGTTCTGGTCAGGCTGATAAATCTGGGCCGTGGAAAGTATTGAGTGTGGAAGGAGAAAGAGAAGAATGAGGCAAGAGATGATGGGGAAAGAAGATAAAGAAGAGAGGTCATCACTAGACATAAAAGACGTTGTGTTTAGCGTAGCAATGTCCCCACAGCCTCAGCCTTCCTCACTGGATCCTGGGATCTTTGTGGCCTAAGGTCTGAAATCGGAGCCCACCCTGAAGGAGCCCAGCCTCACCTCCACTTTGTGCATTAGCCCTCTCCCCACTCTGACCCCAGGCCCTGAGCCATTGCTTACGGAATTTCCCACTATGATGGAAAGGCTGAATAGCCCCAGTATCAACATTATGGTTTATAGGAAGTGAAATTAGTTTAAAATGAATACATGAATGTTTATCGTTAGTTTTCTGTTACTGATCATTATTCTATTCTAACAATCATGTATATATAGTGTGACATTTCTAAAGAAACAAGGATGTGGTAGCATTTCTGATATACTTGGCTCTGTGGTTCCTAACTGCCAAAGATACACATGTGCTTTTAGGAAACAAATCAACCATCAAAATAACTAATTTTGTGTGGCTGTGTGTGTGTGTGTGTGTGTGTGTGTGTGTGTGTGTGTGTGTGTAAAATTAAAAATTGTATCTCTTTTTAGTGTTTCCATTGGCACATTCTATCTGAGGATACAATTTAACTTTGTTCAGGTTTTCCACAATCATTGTAATTCAAATATTTCCCAGTGGTGAGGTTGCTAACCCAGACATCTTCCCTTACGAGAGAAAGATGAAACCCAAGAGAATGGCCGCTTACCGGGACTGCACATCTTCTCACATTCTTCCTGGGTCTTGAATCTGTTCTCATTGCCCCCGCAACCTCCATACCAGAACCTCTTGCAACCTTTCTCGTTCATGTCATAGTGCCATAGCAACTTAAAGTCGCCACAAGTCCCACCATCTTTGGGCAGCTTACAAATATCTAGAGTATGAAGGAGAGAAAGGAGCGCCAGTCAGACTGTACCAACAACTCAGCCTCCAGAGTCCATGTCAGAGCCTAGGGGAGGATCTCAGGGCTACAGTAGAGAAGGGTTTTATGGTGGGAAGGCTACAATCTCCCCAAGCCTCAGTTTCCCCACTCTTGCACTGACAGAAGAGTCACTCTCGGGTGTGCAAAGAATAACTAAAACCACACCAAGTATCTCCTATGAGCCAACATTGCATAGCAACAATAAAACGACTAACTTCCCTCCCCCATTTCATTCTCCAAGCCATTTGCTATTTAGTTCCTTCTGTCTTCAGTGCCCAGAGGAGAAACTGAATTTTCAGACCACAGACTTTTCTACTCCTTGGTAAAATGTCATGAAATTCCGTTAGAACATACTTCAAAAGTAAAACTGTACGTTTCACAAAGAAAGTAGATTGAAAGTTTGGATAGACTGTAAGTGGTCATCTTTTTAAAATATATTTTACTTTCTTATTTATGTGTCTGTGTGCTGCATCCGATCTGCTGAAACTGGAGCCATGGGCAGTTGTGAGCAGCCTGACATGGGTGCTGGGAACCAACTAAACTCTGAACTTCTGCAAGAGCAGTAACCACTTTTAACCGCTGGACCTCCTCTCCCGGCTCTCAACAGATGTTCTTTAGGACAGGTATGTGCACACACATGTGTAGCCAAGTATCTTCCCAGCCTCTCATATAAAACTAACTTGGAGAAGAAACTCCTCACCAAAGCAGAAATGCCCCAAGGCAAGAATGAGAGGGAGCAGGAATTATTTTCCCCTCCAGTTAAGGAAGTGCATGTTTTGAATGTATACTTGAGCTGTACCCCAGCTGCAAAGGAAGGCCAGGTCCCCTGGATGCCTGCAGAGGTGAGTTTACAGTTTGAGAGCCCCAAGGCTTCTGTTTACAGAACTTTCTGGCAAACTCCGGAGTTTGCTTGGAATGATGTATGCATGTTAAAGTGCTTTAATCCAAAGGTCTGGAAGTCAAAGCCTTCTTTCAGCAAAAGCCCTAGGAGCAGACGACGTGTGTGTGTGTGTGTGTGTGTGTGTGTGTGTGTGTGTGTGTGTGTGTGTGTGTGTGTGTGTGTGTCTGTGTGTCTGTGTGTCTCTGTGTGTCTGTGTGTCTCTGTGTCTCTCTTTCTCTCCCTCTGTGTGTGTGTGTGTTTGTGTGTGTGTGTGTGTGTGTGTGTGTGTGTGTGCCAGCAGCTACCAGCCTGACATGGCGCTCTCCCCACAGAAGGCCCACTTCCATTTAACCCTGTGCAAACCAGAATGTGATTGCTGTAGTAAGCGCTTCCTTGAGCAAAATCCAGAGGGATCAGTCAGAAGTAGTCAAAACATCACTGGAAATGTGTTCCTCGGCAGTTCCTAGTTTTAAGAACACAAATTGACCACCTTGGGTACGGGCAGTGTTGATGTGTTGATACAAGATTCTGCCAATGCTTAAAGGCAGGTGTAAGTTTCTGAAGCCAGAAACCCAGTCTACAATTGAGGGTTAATGTTTCACTTCAGTTTTCCAGTGTGGTTGTGACTAAATTTTGGACACTTCCTTTCAGGGTTTATAAGTCAAACACCATAACCAGTTAAGCTGTCTTCTCCCAAGGGATCATTAGCTTCAAGGACAGCCAATGAAAGCATACATGTTTTACCTATTCCTCTCAAGTTGCAGAGTTTAGCTCTTTAAATTGTTATTGACATAAATTTCCCTCCATTACATTATCTTATGCCAATCAGTGGTAGATAGAAGATGAATGGAGAGAGAGAGAGAGAGAGAGAGAGAGAGAGAGAGAGAGAGAGAGAGAGAATCTATTCATAGTGGAATATAGCTAACCAAATGATGTATTGCCATATTAAATTTACTTTCTATCCTACCAAAACAAAATGCTACAAAATATAAATGATAAACAAACAAACAAACAAACACAGCATGCACCAATTGTAAGTCATATTTGGGGGTCAGAAGTGATACTATGAGAAAAAATGTGTATCTTAGAATCAATACAACAATAAAATTTTGGCAAGCATGGGCCAACCATTCATTTGGAGCTGTGCAATCGACCCAGTTCTACCTGCTCTGATAAAATGCAGTCAGCCCTACAGACTGGTCATTTTCTAGGATAAGTGACAATGGACACCAAACACATGAAGAGGTCTTTTGGCTAGCTTTGGCGCTGACACTTTCCTTCCACAAGAATGGTTAAGCTATTGATATGCGTTTCATTTGGTAATAGAGAAAAATAATCAATGCTCGTAGTTAGACTTGCTTTGTTTAGAAATTTTCACTTTGACTGTAAGATGCATAGAAAGAATTCACCCCAAGGCTTCACCAGCCGCAAGTGAGATGAGAAAAAAAAATAGTCACCAACAAAACTCTAAAACCAAAATTAACATACAGTGCTCGGCCCTTGCAATAATAAGCTTGTGGTTGTCCATCAGCGTCCGCCCACTCAACCTCTCCCTGCCTTCCCAAGTGAGGTAAAACTGAAGGAATTGTTCAGCTGTTGCTAAGGGCCCTGTTTAACAGGCAGCGACCAGACTACTGCAAAGTAGCTACACTGTAATATTTAAGAGCCGAAGAAAATAAAAGGTGGAGTGGGAGCTTGAGGAAAGCTTATCTTGCTTGGTTTTAGAAACACAGATTTTTTTAAGCATTTCAAATGTGATATCTCAAAGTCTAGAATCTTGAAAAGCAAGCAATGGATGGCACCATAGGTCTACCAGCAGAATCACCTTTCGCCTTCAGGCTAGGTCTGACAGAGGCACAGTCCTCTACCAAAGGGACAGACCGCAGACGGAGGACGTGGAGTCAGAGTCCCCTCCCTTTGTGAGGCTGTGTCGCTGACACAGACAGTCACCTGCAGCCTCAAACTGGGTGCTCCAGGCCCAGCAGTGTGTAACCTTGACAGAGTCGTGGGCTCCATTAAAAAGCAAAAGCAGCATATCACCTCTTTTTATATAGTGCTGCCTGTCTGGCTGGAAAATGCCTCCCTAAATCTGAAAGCGGCAACTCCACACTGAAACACAGAACAGCCTGACCCAGATTCATGTTTCAAGATTATGCTGTTTACACTAACTAAACACTGTTTATCCAGTCTTATCCTTCCGAGATACACATAAAAGAAACAAAACCATCCCTGAATCTTGCTATCTAGGAGTTCCTCTAGGTCATTATTTTTCTCCACGAAACAAGAATTTGCTAGAGATTTTGCATTTTCTATACCCTAAGAGGCAAAGGCGAATAAGAGGGATTGGAATGGAACATGTACTTTTCTGTGCCTTTGAAGTGCATGCATACTAGGTCTTTTTCAACTGTTTTTTTTTTTATTTTTTTCTCTTCCTAAATTTTATTATTACTATTAGGAGAGAAGGGTGTGCCATGGTGTGAGTATGAAAGTCAAAGGAAAATATAGAGTAGGTTCCCTACTTCCACATCTATATGGATTCTGGGGGGGGGGGGTCAAAGTCAGGGTGTCCATCTTGCATTGCAAGTGCTGCACCCACTCCGTCTTCTCACTGCTCCGTAACCAGTATCTTGAAGGGAAATCTGGGAGAGCCCAGCTACAGAGATGTGGCTTCTATTTGAGGTCAGTCTTCTTACTGGGGCCTTCTGAGAATACACCGGAATAGACTGTGTAGGCAGAAGACTGTGGTGGCTCTTCGGTGTCGCTGCAGCTGCAAATGCTTCTTACAGAGGATGACTCGCAGAAAAAGGACACAGTGAGAGGCATTCCATTCCTCCTAATGGGCCAGAAAGTACCACACCATCTCTACGCTGACAGAAGCTTGCACTCTGAGGACTATGAAACAGCACCGCATCTAAGTTCTCGCGGGATTTTGAGTCCTGTTAGTGCTGGCATCTTTGGCTGGCCCGTCCTAAGTCAAATATGTTGAGCACTGCAGTAATCACTTCCTCAAAGCTAAGGAGATGAGCCAAGCCTCCGCTCTGCTAATTGAGCGTGGTAGTTTGCGTGAGAATGACTCCCACTGGCTTGTGTGTTTGAACATTTGGTCCCCTATGCTGGCTAGTTTATGACAATTTGGCAAGAGCTAAAGTCATCTGAGAGGAGGGAATCTCAATTAAGAAAATGTCTCCATAAGATCAGGTTGTAGGCAAGCATGTAGGGCATTTCTTAATTAGTGATTGATGGGGGAGGGCCCAGTCCATTGTGGATGGTGCCATCCCTGGGCTGGTGGTCCTGAGTTCTATAAGAAAGCAGGTTGAGCAAGCCATGGGGAACAAGCCAGTAAGTAGCACCCCTCCGTGGTCTCTGCATCAGCACCTGCCTCTAGGTTCCTGCCCTGAGTTCCTTTGATGATGAACAGTATCTGTAAATGTAAGCCAAATAAACCCTTTCCTCCCTAAGTTGTTTTGGGTCATGGCTTTTCATCACAGCAACAGCAACCCTACCTAAGACAGTTCCCAGTTGGTAGAACAGTTTGAGAAAGATTAGTAGGTGTGGTCTTGTTGGAGGAAGTGTGTCCTGGGTAGACTTTGAGGCTTTAAAATCCTCCCACCATCCCCAGTGAGTTCTCAGCTTGTGGATCAGGAGATGGGCTCCCTGCTACTCTGGCTGCTTGCAGCCTGCTACCTCTGCTCCACCATCATGGATTGACCCTTATTCCTCTGAAACTGTAAGCCCCAAACAAACTCTCTCCTCCATAAGTTTCCCGGGTCATCGTGTCTTACCACAGCAACAGAACATTAGGGGCTTACAGGTTCTCAGACTCATATTCCAAGGACATAAGTCATGCCTGTCACTAACAGACACACTCTGGTACCCAAAAGAGTGGTCTACAAGACCAAGCCAGAATGTGGTGTTTCGGGAACTGGGAACACATCCGAATCCTCGTGTTCTGTGGGGTCTAATCTGGTTGTCTGGTGTTTCCTAAGCAGCTTCTTATAGGTAATTCAATGAGTGAGTGAAACCCTATTCTTTGCAGTACCACAGACCACAAAGTCAACCCTAGCCTCAATGTTAGACCGAGAGAGAGGAAGTGACTAATAGGGACAAGCATGCTACCCACGGGCTCAGAAGCAGCTCCCTCCAGTTCCCTCCAAAGGATGGTGACAAGCATGGCTCTCTGCATTTGAATCAGACAGTTTTCAGAATGAGATGAACGCAGCATCAAGAGCCCCCTTGGAACTTACCCCATGGAAGTCACGCGAATTAGTCTCAGGCAGGTGACCTCAATTTCAAAGGATTCACAATGCCTGAGCGAATACTTCCTGAGATCCATCAGTGGACCTATTATTGCCATGACTCACCTGTTTTAGTGAGAAACAATGGTTCTGTGTTCACCATTAGATTGATAGTTGAACTAGACGCTGATCGCGCTGGCTGAAGAGGTGATGGCTGAGCTTTCTCTATAAGGAAAAAAAAATGCAGGCAACTAGTAGTTGACTTAGAAACTAAAAGGACTGGGGAATGCTAAGCCACAGACGTACACTTGCTTTTCCATATAATTAATCTCTTAGGGTGTTGTTGGAACATAGAAGTCTGTATTCACTACAGATGTTGTGATATGCATGTTAAATGCACCTGTTTCAAAGCAGGTGAAGGGATCCCCTGACCCAGAAGAATGGTGTCCTGGAGTTGGAGACTCCCTAGCCTGGGGCTACTGGTGGGAATTCATCTCTTCAAGAATGATTCCGCCATCTGAACCATGCTGAACTAAGGAGATGCTCTACCCCCATCCTTGTGCAGAGGGGTCAAGAATAGAGGGATGAGGACCCAGAATGACTCGGAAAGAAGAGAGGTGTGGTCCCGAGTGGTTCAGAAGGGCTGGAAATGAAGGACATGGTGGTGTATATATGGTGTAAGTCCCAGCCACTTGAGAAGTGAGGTAGGAAGATTATTTAAACCCAAGGGTTCCAGGACAGCCTAAGCAACATAGAGACCTATCAAGAAGAGGAGGAGGAGGAGGAGGAAGAGAAGGAGGAGGAGGAGGAAGAGGAAGAGGAAGAGGAAGAAGAAGAAGAAGAAGAAGAAGAAGAAGAAGAAGAAGAAGAAGAAGAAGAAGAAGAAGGAGAAGAAATTACTGAAAAGGAAAGAGAGAGAAGGCCTGAGCAAAGTGTACAAGCCAGCTGAGCATGGGTGGGTAGGGCGGCCAGGGAGGGAGAGACTGGCAGACCATCTGGTGTCAGACCCTCGAGTCAGACACCTCATGACTTTCCACACATCGAGAATTCTTAAACTCCTCCCTGGCTCCCTAAGGATTCGCTTCCGTTCTCTGAACTTGGAAACAGGGACAGGTAGTGTCAACAGAAACCCCACCACCTCCACAGCTAGGATTTAAGCCCCATTTCCCTAGGTGCCACCCTGGATGGGATGGGCTAAGGCAGAGCAAATCTAGTCTCCCCCATAAATTATCCCAGGAGCCAAGGATGAGAACATTGCATAGGGGGCTCCATCTTCCATGTGGCTGCTGTGTTTTAGATCTGCAGGGTGCAACCTAAGTACCCAGGATGGACAGGTTTTACATTTTATTTTATTTTATTTTTGGTGCCTGTCATGGAACTAGCTCATGTAGACCAGGCTGGCCTTGAACTCATAGAGATCCCCCTGCCTCTACCTCCCGAGTGCTGGGATTAAAAGTGTGTGCTACCACCACCTGGTCCAGATTTTACTCTTTAATTGGGTTAGTGCTTCAGAATAGACTCAGTACATCATTGTTTTACAACCTGATTGGCATGCCATGTAGAAATCAAGAACTAAGTGCTCCCAAATGAGCCGTGCACTTACTTGTGTTGAAACTTCCTTGGTAGATGGTTCTGACCTGGGACTGCAGGTAGGCAACCACAGCCACATGATACATCTGTCCAGGCAGCAGGCCACCGATGACACGGTCCGTGACAGTGAGGTTTTGTCTCAGAACCAAGGACTGGTCATGGGCCGAGGTTACAGTGAGGTCATAAAAATAGGAACTAGAGGGCTCGGGCCGCTCCCAGTGGAGTCTGGCGCTGTGCTCCGTGACTTCAGAGACCTGCACTTCTCGGAACACTCTCGCTGAAAGAGCAGAGCAGAGGGCAAGGTTAAAAAGTAAAACTCCTCATGACACGGGACACTTCACACGGACACGTGGGAGCTTCAGAAGAGGTCTGGAAGATGTCAGCGGACAGCCATCCCAAAGCTTGCCAAGGGAACCAAGGTCCCATCCGTCCATCAAATCCTCCATCGACCTGCATGGTATGCCACTGCACAGTAACAAAGCCCCCCCTTCTTTATCAATAAAGCACATAAGTAACTACTTTGATTTTTCTATCAAAAATCACTTGGTAAGATGATACTTTAAGATGCTAACTTCCAGCATGTTAGCAGGAAGTTAGGTGTGCAGTACAAAACCCGTCCCAAGATTCCAAGCCATGGAAAGTCATGACGTTTTAGGCTATGGCAAGAACTGGTTGTCAGGTGGTCTCAGCTCTCCCTCTGCTCATAAAATGAAGATAGTTTCCACTGTTTTGAGAGCACATCTGTTCTAGGCCCATCTTCTTTTGTAGCTTATAGCATTCTGTAGACTCTTCCTACCTCCTTGAAGGAAAGGAAACAATAATCCTCCCTGGGTCTCCTTAACTCAGCCATCCCTCTCTAACAGAGTGAGAGACGTGCTTTCCTTGGATCAGAACGAGCATGTGTGTCAGCCTCTGAGGAACAATTGACTTCCTGAGGTGCAATTTCTCACTTTACTGAACAAGCCCTCGTTACTGCCACAGAGCTCAGTGTGGGGGATCCCTTTCTGTGGCCATTTCTTTTGGAAGGAATGGAGTGATTATCATGGCGTCAGATTAGATCTTTCCAAGTCATATTACAAGGGGGAAGGTTTGGTTCCAGAAAGAAAGAGAGAAAGAAACAAGGGAGGGAAGGAAGGAGGGAGGGAGGGAGGGAGGGAGGAAGGAAGGAAGGAAGGAAAGAAGGAAGGAAGGAAGAAGGGAAAGGAAGGGAAGGGAAGAAAAGGAAGGAAGGACAGCTATGGATGTGGCCCCACACAATCATAAACTTACTTAAAATATTACAAAAATGTTTCCTGTGTAACTCGAAAAACTTGAACTTTGGAGATGACCGTGTCACATGGCAATGTCAAAAAGTTGGACAGACTCCTGACCAATGACCCATAGGTGATGAGGCCATGGGACCCAGAGAAGAGCTCACTACTGCTCTGTTCCTGAACTAGTGTGATTCCTAGCTGCATTCTAAATGCTTATCTTTATACCCACAGGCACAGCTATCACCCCTCATCAAAGATGCTCGTTTTTGCAACAGATGGAGACCAACTGATAGCGGGGTATCCAGCGCTAACTGATAGCGGGGTATCCAGCGCTAACTGATAACCGAGTATCCAGCGCTAACTGATAACCGAGTATCCAGCGCTAACTGATAGCAGGGTATCCAGCGCTAACTGATAGCGGGGAATCCAGTGCTAACTGATAGCGGGGTATCCAGCGCTAACTGATAGCCCAGTATCCAGTGCTAACTGATAGCTGGGTATCCAGCGCTAACTGATACATCTTCAACACAACCTCTACACCTAAGGCTCAGGGAACATTATGGAAGAAGGGAAAGAAACTCTGTAAGAGCCAGGGAAACAGGACATCTACGGCAGGGAAACTACACCTGAGGAAGCAGGCTTGGCAGTAAGGGAAGGCGTTGCTTTCATCAGGACCCCAGCAGCCTTGAGAGGTTGGAAGAGGAGAAGCTGCTTCGAGATACAGAGAAAAGCAAAAGCGGCATGCGGACAATCCTCTGTCACGGCTAGCATCTTCTACAGTCTGTCATCAGCTATTCCAACCTTGGATCAGCAGCCTACCCTGTAAACAGGCTTCCAGGGCCATAGCCTCGGAGTGGTAAACGCATGCATCAAAGATGGCTCTCTAGTCAGCTTTTCTTACCCACGGGCTTAGTAGTGGCTGGCTTGGTGGCAGCTGGTTTGGCCTGTGGCCTGGCGGTCTCTGGCTTAGTAGCAATTGTCCTTGAAGCAGCAGCAACCTGTCTCGCTGCTGCAGGCTTTGCTGCTGCTGGCTTCGCCGCTGCCGCAGGTTTGACTGTGGCTGTGTTCGTGGCCACAGGTTTGGCTGCCACATGCTTGTTGGCAGAGACTGGCTTCACAGCGGCTGGTTTAGCCAGGGCTGGCTGAGCTGGGGCTGGCTGAGCTGGGGCTGGCTGAGTATGCATTGGTTGAGCAGGAGCTGGCTTAGCAGGGGTTGCTGGCTGAGCTGGGGCTGGCTGAGTATGCATTGGTTGAGCAGGAGCTGGCTTAGCAGGGGTTGCTGACTGAGCAGGGACTGACTTAGCAGGGGCTGGTTTAACAGGGGTTGCTGGCTGAGCAGGAGCTGGTTTAACAGGGGTTGCTGGCTGAGCAGGGGCTGGCTTAGCAGGAGGAGGTGCTGGTTTAGCAGGGGCTGGTTTAACAGGGGTTGCTGGCTGAGCAGGGGGTGCTGACTGAGCAGGGACTGATTTAGCAGGGGCTACTGGTTTAGCAGAGGCTGGTTTAACAGGGGTTGCTGGCTGAGCAGGGGCTGGCTTAGCAGGGGTTGCTGGCTGAGCAGGGGCTGGCCTAGCTGGTGCTGGCTTAACAGGTGGCAGATTCACAATTGCTGTTGGTTTGGTTGTTGTCACAGGCTTCATTGTGGTCACAACTTTGGGCGTAAGACTTGAATTAACATTATACGGAGTGTTTCTGTTAAAAACAAATCAAGCATTACCTGTACCCATACTTTTGCATGTTATGTGAACTAGAGAGTCATAACCCTATGATATATAGGAAATTTGTGGTTTTAGCAACATCCAGGTACTGGCGTCAGTAGATTTTATATAGCATTGCACGTACTATTTCTTACTTTTAGAATCTACCCCTAAGAAAATACGGAACAGCATATTAAAATAGAATTATTCAAAACAATTATATCAATTATAAATAAATAATTATTTATTTTATAATTTTAATAATTATTTATTTTCAACTGATAAGAAAAGATGGAAAGCAAAAGAGAGAGGGGAAAATGTTTAACAATGTTCTAATTTAAACAGCTAACTGAGTCATGAATGTGGAAACCAGTACTATTTGTTTGCGTATAAAGTATCTCCTCATTAGGTGAGGTAGCTCACACTTACACTCCTGGAACACTGGAAAGATGAGACAGGAGAATTGCTATGAGTCTGAGATCATCCTGGGCGACAAAGTGAGATCTCCAGGTCGTCATAGACTACACAGTAAGACCATGTCTCAAAAGGTCAAAAGGAAAGGAGGGGGAGAGTGGGAGAGGCAGAAGAGGAGGCAGAGGGATGTGTAATGCAATACAGCAGACCCTCAACCCAGTTCACTCTTGCCACACTTGAGACTAGGCTAGCCTCGGGGCATATTGACCCATAAAATGTGGATTAAAGCAACAACCTTCTAGGATGGGCTTAGGTCTCAAGAAACCCTATACTTAGTCCTTTTTCTTATGAAAACCCTCCTGGTCAATTTGTGAACAAGCCCAGGCTAGGCCACTGAAAGATGAGGGGTCCTGTGGAGCAGAGATGAACCTTCCCATCTATGCCAAGGCTAGACCCGTCTGTCCATAGCTAAGAAACATATGATCATCCAACACAAAGGAGGCCAGTAGGAACAGAAGGAGGAAAAAGCACCCTGCTGAATTCAGTCAGAAATTTCTAACCCACAGGATTGATAACTGTTCTTGTTTTAAATCTCTAAGTCCTGGGTGCTTCATTACGCTGCAGAAACTAACCAATATGAAAGCATGCTTAAGAACTCACATTACTTTAGGGAAGGCCTAATGTTTATGTTTCAGTGTCTCCACGAAGCTTGGGATTGGTTGGAGAAATTCTGCTCTACAGCCTCTCTAGTGCTATGGCCATTTGGTACAACAATTACAATACTTACACATGTTTGTGGCCAAACTTTACACCATTCTTCACTGGTTGGTCCCCTTGGAACCAGTCACACTGTTTCCTGATGTCTGGGGGCAGGTAAAATGCATTTTCACCTAGAACGGAAAAAAAAACATCAAACTTCGTGAGGATCATATGGAAATTAAAATTAGTGTATTGATGAGCTGGGTACACCAATACTTGGGTGACTCCGTTTAAAGACAATATGTCCTCAATGGGAGAAAGCAGAACAGAATCAATGAAACTTTAAGTAGAAATTATAACAGGTTCCAGACATGAACATCTGATTATAATCCAGTTATGTTAGTTTTGTGGAGCGCACTCTTCTTCTTTACCCCTGGATAAGGCTGAGGCTTGCCTTTGCTTCACGCTTTCCTGGAATGTTTTGCGGGGTAGGCCTTCACAATGTGAAGGATGTTGTTCAAGGGGCTCGGCTTCCTCTTCAGTGGTGAATATTCAGCATGGGCATGATTTCTTATATTTTATAGACCACCCTCATTCGTTTGATATGTCACCTGTGCTGATTCGCTGGGAACTATAGCATGCCCTGGCAAATACAATGAACTGTTTGTCCCTATAGAGGATGCAGTCTCCAGACACCACAGAGCTAGAGACAGATGATCCATAAGCCACATAACTGACACCCTAAGTCCAGTGTTCAAAGGTGGGGACTACTGGGAATTAGTTTTTAAGATAAATGCAGAGCAGGCACTGAGATAACAAAGAGGAAGAAATGAGAGGGAGGGTATGTCCCACCTGGAGGCAAACATAGGTCTGACAGCAAATCCCAAAGCAACGCAAACCCTTCTAGAAGTTTCCCTCAATCTCCCCAGCAGGATAGACTTCCTTTGGCACACCAGCATACTAGGTCATGCATAGTCAATGTGTGTTTGGTCCATTTGTAAACTAGTTGTGAACCCTTTGGAATACCATCAATGTCTCATGGATGGATAGAAAGTACCAATCAAATGGGCAGAATAAGCAAGCAAAGGATATAAAAGGTGTGGCCTATATATGCCCTGTTGACTCTAGCTCCTAACTCAAGGCACAGGGTTGTCTCTCTCTCTCTCTCTCACTCTCTCTCTCTCTCTCTCTCTCTCTCACACACACACACACACACACATAATATATGTGTGAATGTATATATATGTGCATATGTGTATATATTGTGTTGAATGAAAATATATATACAAATATATATTTATATTGTATTAATATACATACTTGGTGCATGAATTAACAAGGTCACATCAGCACATAGATGTGTATATGTGTTTTCTGTAACTGTTCTCCCAGCTTTATGACCACAATATGGACCAGAATACGCTATGTGTGGCATAGGACTTACTGTTCACGAAGGATGGGAGCAGTCTCCCAAAGCGCATCAGAGGCTCCTCGTTGAGCTCAGTTGATTTGTCCACAAGCTTGAAGAAGACATCGTTGGGTTCACTGGCAAAGCTGTACACCTCCTTGACATTTACCTTCCTGCCAATGCCCAGAACCACGAAGAAGTACCCTTTGCACTTGGCCTGAAGGATGGCTCTCTGGGCCTCCTCCAGCTGCTGCCTCTGTATATCACCCGTCAGCATCAGCACCACGATTTTGAGGTCTCGTGGGTTTGGTGCACTTTCAAAGACGTTCTCTATGGTGTATTCAATGGCATTGCCCAGAGCCATGGTTCCCTGCAACTGGGTCATCCTCCTGCTAAGGAAGTCCAGCAGCTTTTCCTTGGCACCGTAGTCTGTCAGTGAGAATTCCACCTTCACAGGGGGAACACTAGCATTGTTCACGGACTCGTAGGTGGCCTGCTGGACAACAGCCACTCTGGCAAAGTGCTGGGAGGCTTTGGGATCTGGACTCAGGTCCAGCTGCCTGACCACGTAGCCTATGTACTTCTTCATCTCGTTGAACTGGAACAGAGTGGTAGCCTCTGAGCTATCCAAGATGAAAGCCAGGTCTATGTCCACATCACTGCCCGCTGCCCTCCGGTCCCTGAAGGAAGGCCTCCAGCTGCCAAATCCACAGGATGGGTCAATATTGCAAATGTCTAGAAAAAAGTATAGTGGCCTATTATCTTGTGGTCCCCTCAGCATCCCCACCTTCTGGGAGTCAGGTACCACTATCATCACATGAGACAGAAACTTTGCTGGGAAGGATGGCACATATCTACAATGCTGGCTCTTGGGAGGCTGACGCAGGAGATCGCCAGGTTGAGGCAGCCTGGGATACATACAAAGACTATGCCTCACTGCCCTAATTGTGGCCAGATCTCAGTTTCTGTCCCCTCATTTCACTAAATGAAACTTGTCAATGACCTAAAGTCTTTGCAATGCTCGGTAAAACTAAAACACTCCTGTAAGGTGATCGACCAAGGGGACCTGGGGGGAGTTGGGAGGACCTTGGTCTTAGCATAGAGTAGGGAACCCTGATAGCTCCTTGGCCTTGAGAGGGAGGGAGGGGAGGTATGGGTGGAGGGGAGGGGGGGAAGGGGGAGAAGGAGAGGAGGGAAGGGGGAGAAGGAGGGGAGGGAAGGGGGAGGAGAAGGGGAGGAGATGGAAATTTTTAAATATAAAAAAATAAACCATGAAAAAAAAACACTCCTGTCACTTGCTATTCCTTAAAGAAACATGTTCTAAAATTACTTTTGAGCCAAACACATAGGCTCTAGATTCCAAGATGAGACCATCCTTGCATGGCCTTTACATTGGTAAATATAACGAGCCTTGAGTCTTAACTGAACTAAGCTCATCATCGTCGCTCTTCATTCAGACGTTCCTCTATAGTCATAACGTTAGTGGCTGTGGCTGGACAGATCCCCAGGCCCAGATGGACAGCTTACCCAAGCAAACATGGCAGGTGAGGACATTCTTCAGGAAGTCTGTGAGGTCCCCCCTTGCAGGCAGAACCAGGGCGTGTCCCACTGCTGTGTTATTGATCTGGTTTAGACAAGGGGAGATGTTGGGATGGACACACACACATAGGGAGTCATTATGCAAACAGGAGTAGGGACAGGACACAAACAACGAGATAACTCCCCCTTGGCTTAGCACCTTTTCATTTGGACTCTAGTACTTAGATGGTTAATTAGGCATTAAGTAAAGGGTCTGAGACATCCCTGGTAAACAGTGGGGGCTAAAATATTATAGTGGTGGTTTTAGCAGTGGCAGAAGCTAGCAAACACTGATGCATCCTTTCCCTGTTTCCTCCAGTTTAGACAGTGACAAGGAGACTCCTAGGAGATGAGAAGGTCCTGCCCATCCTAGCCATGGGCATGTGGCATCCGTGTAATGAGTCACAGATGTGAATGAGTGAAGGGATTCCTGTTGATCTATGGAAGCCGTAAGACTCTCGTGCGCGTCTAAGCTACTCAACTCACACAAAGTAAGATGAACAAAAATGTTCGCTCATAAGAACTCATGGCCAGGAGCCCAAGTTTAATACTGAACTCCAAACCCAATGTCTGACCTCAAGCCAGCCTAGTTTGGCAGAATAAACACTGAGGGATGGTGGCCCCGAGGGAACCTTAGCTTGTTGACACAGAAAGCAGTGACCCCCAACTGGTAAAGCACAAGATTCCATGTCACCCAGCCTCACCTCCCAAGAATGAAACCCAAGAGCAGAGACGGGTAATGTGCCATACCTGTAAGGCAGGTGGCAATGAGGACTAAGGACACCTAATTATGGTGAGGGACTCCGGTCCTTCATATCTATTGTCCATGAGTCTTGACTAATGTCACTAGACGTGGCTCTGAATAGACACTGCTGGTCAGTTAACAATTAAACACCCAAGTGAGGAGAGTGTGTGGGTTTTCCACAGGCTGCCTTAGGGGCCTAGTTAAGGAAAGGATTTCACAGTGGGACAGATCTTAGGACACTCGTATTTTGAGGACCTCCCTGAGAAGCTGTAGGCCCCCCCATGACCAGCTCTGGGAGAGTCTCCTCCTCCAGAACAGAGTGGAGCAAGCTGTATCCAGTGCATAGATCTCAGAGTCTGTTGGCCCAGCAACTTCTCCACACTTGGGGTCCTCATTAATACCAAGATTTTCTTATCCATTGGGTGGAAGTGAAAGTACAATGCTTAGAACACTTGTAGGAAGCAAATGCCCAAGACAGGGTCATCCAACACTTAAATTGAGCCATTTGGGGAGGAGCCAGAAGAATCCCACTCCACTGAGTGACAGAATTCACCCACACCAACACCCTCTACCTGCCCGGTAAGGACACAGAGCCTTGCTACCCAGCCAGAACTATTAGTATGTATGACAGGACCTGGAGGGAGTAAGTCACAGTCCCCTGGTTGTTGGTTGGTCCAATGCTGAAGCCATAGGCTGCTCTAGACACCCCACAAGAGGTCTCAGTTGGTCCAGCCCCACTAGGACCCTTTAGAAGACATAGAACCTGAATCCTTGGTGGAGAACATTCATTCCAGAGAGCCTTCTCAGGAATAAGGGGGGAGGGGTACCAAAGCACAGAGCCCAGACCTGCAGAGCATTGATGAGCTGGCGGTCCTCCTGGCTTGTAAGGAACAAGGGCGTGATCCCTGCATCCGAAAGCTTGAGCACGGCCTCTCGGAGCTGAGGGGATGCTCTCGTGGGCTTATTGCTGAAGAAAACGGCCACTTTTCTCATCAGAAATCCACTCCTCACACGTTTAAATGTGTTTCTGGCCACGAAGGACATTGCGGTCTCCAGGCTCTGTTGCTTAGATGTCAAGGCCACCTGGAGATTCTGAATGCTGTCTAACAGGGCAGACTTCTTCTTGGAGTCAGCAAAGCGAATCTCTGTGGTCACCTCGTTGTTGTAGGTGACCACAGCCACTCGGGCACCCCTCGGGCAGTTGCTCTCAGCGATGGTCAGATCTCCCACAATCCTCAAGAGCACGTCTCGCATCCGGCTGAAGGTGTCCTGAGTGACCCCCTCAGAGGTGTCCAGAGCAAAGGCAAGTTCTGTTGGGAATACAGGGCACTCCAGGGGCCCTGGGGGAAATGGGGGTTTCAGAGACAAGTTTTACTCACCCAAAGGAGCCTTCTCTCTTCAGAAGGATGCGAAATTACTAAAACTCACCATAGCAACAAGCTATAAAGGAAACAAAAAGAAGAAAAGATGAAAGTCAGGTCTGTTGGGCGAGAGTACCGAGCGTAAAAACATGATGCACCATAGGCAAGAGAAGAGCGAATACTTACGGCATTTGTCTTTGATATTCTGGATGAGGGCACATTGCTTGGAAGGAAAAAGAGAGTGTTAGAGAGGGCATGTGACAGGCGTGCAAGACAACAGTTCACTCTGGACACTCGCTACTTACATCAACAGAATCGCCTCGGTTGCCCTTGTGACCCTGCAAAACCAAGCAAGGACATTCTGAGAGAGGAAGCAGATGAGTACGGTGTGGAATTAGAGGGGAGGGGGACAAATGAGGAGGGGGGCAAGCACGATCGAGTCATGAGATGTGCACTTATGGAAACAGCAGAGTGCAACCCAATGGGCTGTGCAATGAACATGTGTTAAGAATTATAACAAAGAGAAAAATTAAAAACAAAAGGTCACTCGTTTGCCTTAGGAACATGATGGGAAGCAATAAACACTGCACATAACCTTGAGCTTCCACAGCCTCTCCATCTAAAATCAATTTCATTGTTTGAGTAGAAGAAAGACACTTTTGAAGACCAAATGTTCTCCCTGGGAAGTGAGCGGGGTTTGAAGAAGCACCCATCACACTTGGAAGCTCGCTGTCCATCTACATAACTCGTGAATCTAACCACAAGAATGTGGGCCCCTCTCAACTGCTCTTAGCAACAAGCACAGCTTCTCCTGAGAACATAGCTTCTCAACCAGGCACATTAAGCACAGCCCGGTCCCTGGAGAAGCAAAGGCAAGGGATCCCCACATTGTCCCCTCCATGTCGAAAGTACCCCATCTCTGCAGGATTCTACACTTAGGCTCTAGAAACAGACTCATGACTGCCCTCTTTGTCCCTATGTTTGGTCAACCTGATGGTCAAGCTTTGCAGGCTACTTGGCTGGCTTTCCCTGAAGCAGTTTCTTTTGGCTATTAACCTGAAATAACTGTGAGCCACCCTATTAAGTGGGTCACTCCTCCGTCTTGCAACCATTGCATTCCCAGGCTCAACCTTCATCCCTTGGCTTCAAGCAACCCAGTCCCTCAGAGTTTCCCTCTAGGAAGCTTGGCCAGCTCCTGGTTCATCTTGTCCATTCTTCCTTGAACCTCATGCATTTCAATAAAGGGACAAACCAAACATGGAAACAGTGGTATCAGTCACAAAGGTCCCTCCTTGGCCCTGGGGAAAGCATGACTGATGGACTCTAAACAATGAGTCAGTGGCTCCCTTGGGAATTTTATAGCCAGAGCAAGTGTTCCCCAAACCCAGATTTGGTCTAATTGTGCAACTTCTACAAGATGCACGTAAATGTACTTCAACTTGCTCTCTCCGAAGAAACTAAGAGAGAGAAAGTACAAAGGCCGCGGAGAAGCATATAAAACAAATTTAGAGCTCAGTGGTAGACCAACAGCTTGCCTGGTATGATTGGGGCCTTGGGTTCAATTCCCAGTACCACAAAAAAAATGTATTGTTTTCCTGTTTATGATTCTAGGGACAAAAGCCATAACAGACACATGCTCTGCCACTGAGATACATTCCCAGCTCCTATAAGACATTTTCAAACAGCAATATTTCAAAAACTCAAATGTACTTTTCTCCACCATGATATCAGAAGGGAAGCAGTTTAATGAACAGAGAGTCACACAAGTGCAGGGAACATTTTTGAGACCAAAAATGATAGGAAATTTTCAGAGCTCAGACATGCCTGTCACCCTTCCTTCCACCTACTGACTTGTTAGGAACTGGATGGATACTTACAGATGGTCCTGGGTAGCCAGGGTCTCCCTTCTGTCCAACTATCCCTGGAGGTCCTGAATTTCCCTAGAAGAGGTAGAAGATGGGACTATGAAGACTGACATCATCCAACCTTGTACCTAAGCCTCCCTGGAACCATGCTGGGGTGATCTGTGTGCTGGTGACTTTTGAGACATGCTGTAGAAAGGGCTGTCAGGGGCTCCCCCAATGGGACATGGCTAAAGAGGGACAGAGCAGAACACAGCTATGATGGACCATGAGGGCACTAGTTTGATACTTGGAATTCCCTTCCACCACCTCGATTGTCCCTGATCAGGCTGAGAAAAAAAAAAAGAGGATGACCTTTTAAAGGCCCAGCATCCCATCCCGTTGCCATGAGTCTGCTCATTCCCATCCGCAGTCAGACATGGGCGAACTTACCCTTCGGCCTCTGATGCCTTTGGGTCCTGGTGGTCCATCAGCCCCTGGCTCACCAGGAGTACCCTGGGAAGAGAGCCAAGAAGAGAGCCATCAAGGTCTGCACCAGAAGGTCCTGCTGAGAGTCCCTGGGGCAGAACTCCAACAGGGCGTCTGGACCATGCTTTCCAAATAGTTCACAGGTTCGCTTCTACAAATGGCTCCATGTATTGGTGCCATTGGCAGGGCCTAGATTTATTTCATCAATGGTGTTACTGCCAGAGGGGTTATGACATTTACGGGTCCCCAGTTCTTCCACTGTGCACATAACCTCAAGCACTATGGACAGCGAGCACTGCCACCTCCATCCATATAAGAGGGAGCATCTCAGAGAGAGCAGGGACTTTCCCAGTGTGGCCCTTAAGTGGATGACCCAAGAGTAAAGCTGAAGTACTGACTTCAACTCATGGGAAAGCCCAGGCTTATCCAGATGCAGTGTCTCTGTTCCATCACCCAGGACGCTCACCTTTGGTCCTGGGTACCCAGGGAATCCTCTTTCTCCCTGTAAAAGACAAAAAATGCCTCAGTACTGGGTCCCAACTTAATGCCATCTAAAATCAATTTTCATACAAGATGTGAGAAGCCATTGTTGGTGACTCTCAACAACGGGGGTTTCCTCAGGAGCCTCCGCAAATACATACTTTTTTGCCTCTCCGTCCTTCGCTGCCAACCCCGTCTCTCCCGTCATCTCCCTAAGGGGAACGGAGAGAATGTCACTGCAAGCCATTGCACCAGGCACCTCATAACCACCTTGTCACACCATCTCCACCCCCAGCAGAGGGGGTGTGCATGAATGGTTTCGGACCAGAGGCCAAGAGAAGGAGGCCCTCCATCTCTGTGCCCTCCTCCACAGGTGTGAGCAAGGTCGTGTCCATAGAGATGCTTAGATTTATGTGGCCATTTATCTAAGAGGCTCCTTCAGAGCAGGAACGGTGACCTTGACTGCTCGGACCTCTTGAGTCTTCTGTGCTTAGGTCCCACTCTCCGGTCCCCTTCGTGTCACCCTGCTACCCATTCCAGACAGCCCTCCTCTGGGCTCTGTGTTCCCAGGCCTGTGCCCACCACCACGTGAGGCATTCAGAGCGAACACGTTAATTGTTCCACAGCAAGAAGAGTGTGTTGGAAAGACATATCGATACTTTAAAGCTTGGGATTCTAATCATCTGCTGGCTGGCCCTTCCACAGTCTTCAAGAGGAGTGGCTCGCTTTAGAAAATCTCCCAACCGCCTATAGATTTATTTTCCATTCATAAAGCTGCCAATGAAACAAAACCCACTTTGCAATGAGCAGCTTTCGCAATTTTTAACCATATTCCCATTAAGTCAAGCAGGGGCCCACAACAAGCCTCTCTGGGTCCCGGCTTTCTGCACCTTTCAGCATGATCAGTGAGCCCTGCAGGGCACAGAGTGGCCTTACCGTCTCCCCACGGGGTCCACGGTTCCCGATGCCTCCCTTCGGCCCTGGCTCTCCTGGCTCACCCTACACAGGGGAAGAAAGGATGACTCATGGGGACCCGAGTCCCACAATTACTGTCCTGATGTCGGGGGTAGTGTTGTGCTGCGGGGTGCTTCATAGTTCACCCTTTAGGTTTCCATGAGATTCCTTTTTAATTGTGGTAACCCAGACACAGAAAGACAAGAGTCACATGGTGTTTCATGCATGAAGTGACAAAGGGTAAAGCATCATGAGAGAGTGGAGACCCATTACCAGCAGGGACGGAGTGGGGAGGGACAGAGCACAAATGAGTAACAGGTACCAGCACGCAGTTAGGTAAGAATGGGGTGTTCTAGTGAGCGCTGTGGGATGACTGTAGTTTAGAACAATTTATTGTATATGTCAACCAGAAGAGAGAGTGTCAAGGGTCCTAAGACAAAGAAATGACCATTTCTCTGACCTTATCATTATATGTATGTATTAAATTAATAAATACTGTTACATCCATAACTTTAAAATGCTAAGTGTAGGGGCTGGGGAAAAGGAAGCAAGTGCTTTTGTCAAATCCGACAGCCTGAGTTCAAACCTGAATTCCATGTGGTGGAGCAAGAAAAGGAAATCCAACCAAATTGTCCAATGATTTCCACACACCCACTGTGGTGTGTGCAGTGCACCACAACACTCTAGATAGATAGATCATAGATAGATAGATAGATAGATAGATAGATAGATAGATAGATAGATGATAGATAGATAGATAGATAGATAGATAGATAGATAGATAGATAGATGATAGATAGATAGATAGAGAAAGAGAGATATGAGAGAGATAGATGACTAGATACACATATATACATACATACATCTTAAAAAATCTTTTAAATCTTAATAAAAAACAAAATACTATTACTACATATGCTTTTTTTGCATGATCTCACTATGTAGAATATGCTGACCTGAAACTTACAGTAATATTCCTGCCCTACATTCCCACCGAGTGCTGAGATTGTAGACATGAGCCAGCACAAGTGGTTACATATCTAACTCTTTTTTTCATTTTGGCTGGATATTTTGAGACCCCAATATATAGTCCTAGCTGTGCTAGAACTCACTATTTAAACCAAGCTGGTCTCAAATTCACAGAGATTCACCTGCTTCTACCTCCTGAGTTCTGGGATGAAAGGTGTGTGCCACCACTAACTATAACATTCAGTGGGGAAAGTCGGGGCAGGGTATCTGTGCTTGTGATAACTGAGGCACAGGGGTCATGCAAAGAGGCAGGGGAGAAAGGCAGAAGGCAGGTGGCAGCATCCAGTTCAGCACAGGCCTCCATCCCTAAGCAAGAGCTACTGTCCTCCAGACAAACCTTCCTCCCCAGTGGGCCAGTCCTGCCACGTTCTCCAGGAACCCCAGCAGTACCTCCGCTTCCCTGTAAGACAAGGAGAGGGGTGTACATGAAGCATCAACTGTCCAGATTAAGGATCCTGGCTATCCCGTCAGAAGTCATGGGTGAGTTGTCACCCACAGATCCCAAGCATCCAGTGACCCTCAGCACTACCCACTCAAGCCCCGAGAATCACAGAGCGGTTCCTGCAGACTCCACACGGTCAGCCAGTCCTGCATCAGCTCCACCAGCCAACACACACTCCGGTGCCACACTCAAATGCTTACCCGAGGTCCAGAAATTCCTTGTTCTCCAATCAAGCCTGGAGGACCAGTGGGACCAGGAGGGCCCTAGGGAGTGAAAGGCCATGTCACAGGTTAGCACTGTTGAGCTGAGCCTATGAAATTCTATGAATGTTCAGGAGCCAACAAGAGGTCACAACCCAAATGCTAAGCAATCAATAAATGGAAAAACAGTTCTTCATCCATGTGGTGGAATATTATTCAGCCATTGAAAGGAATAAAATTTTGGCATGTGCTAGAACATGTCTGAAGTTCAGGCAAAACTGTAACAAGTGAAAGAAGCCCAACATACAAGTCCACCTATCAAGCTATTCCATTTATACAAAATATCCAGAATAGGCTAATCCATGATGACAGGAAGACCAGTAGTGGCCAGAGGTGGAGGGCATCAGGGTGCAGGTGACAGAGGTGGGGACAATAGGGGTGAAGGATGACAAGCATAGACAGTGACAGGAGTTAGGGTGACAGGCGTTAGGGTCTATAAGGGTGAGGGAGGGTGGGTGGAGAATGACAAAGGTAAAAGGTAACAGGTGGGAGTTGATAGGGCAGAGGGCAATGGAGGTGGAGAGCAATAGGGAGGGGGTGACTGTACACGCCTCCTTTGGGGTTCATAAAACATTTCAAAATTATTACACAATACAGTGAGTATTGTGGAATTGTCCGTAAAGGTCGAATCTGTGTTACACTACCATCACCTCGATTTAAAACAAAAAGACAAGGGTCTCTGGGGAAGTTCATGCCAGGGTACTGACCTGTGAGCCTCTGGTACCCTGCTCTCCTTCGAAGCCTGGCTGGCCAGGACCGCCCCTGTTGCCCTTGGAGACAAGACAAGCAGGTAAATAACCCCAGCTCTCTGTTCTGGACTGAGGAAAGGGTATAGGCAGCTGGTGAGAGTAAGTGCGAGAACCTACTCCTGGGGCAGCAGCTGTCTCTCTGAGCCTACACAATTGTGACCTGCCCATTCCACAGGGCAACTTTGAGAAATAAGGGTATTTCTGACTGAATCCTCTCTGGCACAGGCATAAAGGCAGGCCAGACACATGGGCGCGCCCGGCAGAAGGCTGCCCAGAACGGCATCTGTCAGTCATTTCCCTTCCTTCCACCCGCTCTGGAGATCACATGAAACACCTTCTACTGTAGAAGAGTTGAGTTTGAGACAATGATGGGGAAGAAGGCAGAGGCTTTGTAAGCTATTGGCCAGGGAGAATAGCTTACTTCCTGGACTGATAGTGTCCAGGAGTCTCCTGGGGAACTGGGTGACAGAGAGACCAGAGACATGCAGATCCAGTCCAGTGGCTCACCTTAGCTCCTGCAGGTCCCCTTCGGCCAAAGCCACCCTGTGAAAGAAGCCATATGACTTTGAGGAGGTGGTGGGGGATACCGAACCCTCACATATGTATCTATCCATTCTAGTGCAAATTCCATGCCAGAAATTAGCCCCTGTGTCTAGGAGGTTGGTGAGCTCCCACTGAAACCTTCCTTCCTCTCTTCCTCCCTCATCTTCAACAGGTTCTAATTCTATGCCGCGCCTGCTCGTTACTCCAGTGGAAGTTTGGGAATGACTCCTGACCTGCCAAGGAAAATAATGGCTTCTGACTGCAGAATCCCAGCCAGTTCCCAGAGAAGAATGAGAAGCAGGAATTCCAACCTGCCCATGGCCCTAACTTAGCAGAGCTGGGATTTCACTGCAGGGAAGGGAGTCCCGGATTCTCAACCCTCCTGGCCAAATGCAACAGGAGCAACCCCGGTGCACACATGTGAACGTGAAATTGGGGCTCGTGTCTTGGCAGCTTCTCCCTGGATGTTCCAGAGGTGAACCTTAGTTTAAAAAAATGGAGGTTCCCTGCGTAAGAACCCAGAGATTCCCCACCTCAAGACTGATCCAGTGGGGGGTGGGGGGAAGGGATCTGTGGCTGTGTTAGGTTATCTTTGCAAGGCCAGGGCTTAGCCAAGCAAGGAGCCACATTCTTCACCCCCAGGGAGGGAGTCAATCCCAGAAGCCAGAGTAGCCATTCTGTAGTCACTACGGTTCTGTCCTCCTTTCTTGGGTCAGTGTGAGCGTGAGGGCCACTCCTGTCTGCCTAGAGTAGCAATCCAGCCCTGCTCCTCCCTAAGGAGCATGCTATTCCTCCAGAAACAGGGTTTCATTGCTCACTGGCAGCCTGCAGAGGCCAGAGGAGGCAGCTGAAGCGTGCTCCGACCCCATGGAGCCCATCTTGGTCTCTGTTTGGCCTCACCCTGAGGTAAACTTACTGTGTTCCATCCCCTGCTACTTAGGGAGCCCCTAAATTGAGACTAAAAGAGGCCCTGGATTCCGACAGGAGTTTCTGCCTACCTCACTCATAGCAGTGAACACAACCGTACCCCCACATGACCCACGACCATACCCCCACATGACTGTACCTCCACATGACCATACCCTCACATGACCATACCCCCACATGACCGTACCCCCCGCCCTGGACTTCCAGTCATGCTCTAAAATCATTTGGAGAGCTGGGTTTCTAACGCTGATGGCAACAGCCCTTGTCTCCACATGGCTCACCCACATTAATTCACCACCACACCCGGACTTTACACTTCTGCTTTCAAGTTCAAGTTCGCAAGCCTATATGGGTAAGCATTTGGCCGACGGAGCTAGCTCTCCAGTCTAAAATGTTCAAACTTTTTTTAAGGTAACAATTTAATTTTTTGTTTTAGAAACTTGGAAGCCATTTGAGGACAAGGGAGCCCCCCCCCCCCCCCGGAAAGCCCTGTGCCACAGAAACTCCCTGTGGCTGTCATCTGCTGGGCCCAGCTATGCTGGAGATCCTGTCCTTAGCTGCCCAGCCCCCCTCCCTTACACACACACACACACACCACTACTAACTTCCAGAACTCCCCTGAGGACTGTGACCTCCTGGCCACTTCCTCCTTTTCAGGTGGGATTCCTCTTCTCCCAGCTACTGTGACCCTGCTCTCTGCTCGCCTGGACCCGAGAAGCTGTCACGTGGCTTCCTAACAGTGACTGACCTCACCTTGGCTTCCACCAGTTTTTCAGTGACTGGGTGTGCAATGAGCTATTCAGCGACACACATTCCAGAAACGAATCAAAAATACAATGTGCTAAACCACACTGCACCTAGGTTCCTGATGTGAGTAGCACCCAAGCATCTGCTCCTTCAGCCTCCATCCCCTGTGCCCTCAGCAGCCAGCATTGGCATTTCTGTTTGGATGCTTTAGCTACTTGGCGGGCAAGAGTTGACCAAATACTTGAAGACAGCAAAGAGTCTTTTTCTTTAAGTATTTAGTGTTTTCTATGAAAGGAAAGGAAAAGGGCTGAAGGAGGGAGAAAAGACTGGGGGAAGGAGAAGCAACAGGTGACAGAGGAAACTAAAAATGAAAATTTCCTATAAGCAACAAATTCGATTGAAGGACTCACATCTTGCTTTCTGCCTTTCCACCGTGGGAAGACAAGCATGACGGCCTTTGCTAGCTATGCTCTGTGAAGGTGTGAAGGCCCTATGCTATGTTGTGGGGCCTCCCTGAAACCTCCAGAACTGTCGGCCAAGCAAACAATCTAGGGGCACAGCAACATTAAATCAAAAGCCAAACCCTACTCGTTTTAAATGGATGCAAATTGTCTTGGTTTTCATAGTGGGTCTGCACAATATAAAATACAGATGATTTCAGGAATGGCTCTATCTCCCCCAATAAGGAACTACTCCATATTATAGCACCAGACATTTTGTACCAATCTCTTGCCTCTGAGCTGCCTGGCAGTGCACAGCATCCTAAGATACTCACATCCTTCCCAGGGTCTCCTGGCCTTCCTGGGATGCCATCTCTGCCTGGAAGACCCTAGTGTGTATGGGGGAGGAGAAAAACAAAAAAAATGCCTGAGATTCTCACCCACAGAGAAGAACATTTCACCCCAGAGTAAGGTGCTGGAGACATGGGGGGTGGGGGAAGGGTCTACTTCCAGGGGAGGGGTTTGTTGACTGCAGGACAGAGCTCCGGGTACTCTTAGAAAAAAATCAGGCTTTGGGGACAATGCTGCTGGTCTCATAGACTCTGCAGTTCATGGGGTTGCAGTTAGTAGGGGCAAAGGACATGAGAGTCAGTTTTCTGCCCTGAGCGCAGGAGGTCTCTGGGTATGGATCACTGTACCATGGGGCCAATGTCACCCGTCTCTCCTTTGGGTCCTCTCTGCTGGCTGTCCCGTCCTGAGTCACCCTGAAAACAACAGGGGTTGGGAAATGAGACCCACACGAGGAAAGATGCAGCCCTTGGAATCCTTTGTAACAACTCGAAGGGAAGGTTCTCAAAAACTGTCCTCCGAGTTACGCGCTGCCCAGCTAACACCCAGAGCATAGCCACGGTCCCCACTGCGCGGCACAAGTCCATTTTGGCCTCTCTTTCCTTCCTCTACCACAGAGGTAGGGGACCTGAAGAACAGGTGGGCCTTTAGGTTTACAAAGCCATGGACTACCGAGAATTACATTGGTTCATTTTACAAGCACGAAGTGTCGCCGGGCGGTGGTGGCGCACGCCTTTAATGCCAGCACTCGGGAGGCAGAGGCAGGCGGATCTCTGAGTTCGAGGCCAGCCTGGTCTACAAGAGCTAGTTCCAGGACAGGCTCTAGAAACTACAGGGAAACCCTGTCTCGAAAAACCAAAAAAAAAAAACAAGCACGAAGTGTCCAGAGGGCATCTTAGGAAGACTCTGGGACATGCAGCTACCAAGTGACTTGCCAATGCTTGCTATGCTGGAGACATATCATCTCCAACGACCCCCAAAATTGAAAGGGAAGGATAAATTTGATCAACATGTTTTAAAGCAATTTCAAAATATAAGCCACTCCTTTCTTCTTCCATAAGCCTCTCACCACCACCACCACCACCAGATTATCCACAATAGAGACTCCACCTTACCGGGTCACCTCGAATGCCAACATCTCCTCTCTCTCCTTTGTCTCCTTTGGGTCCTTTGTCACCCTAAACCAATCACACGGTGGATGTTAAAAACTAGAAATTTCTGGTGGAATTTTTTCAGGTTTTTTAGTGAGTATTTGAGATCTATGACATGATGGTATGAGACATATACAGGTGTTGGATGGTTGCTATGGTGAAGGAAGTGATTGTATCTATTGTCCCAACCAATTGCTTTGCTTCTGTGATCAAAGTAACTAATGTTTCCTATTCTAAGCAGAATCTCTAATATGGCAGTGTTTATTAATTATAACCTCATGCCATACATTAGACATCTAGATCATTCATCAAAATTACATTCCCCACTTTGTAAGTCTCACTATAACACCTGTTGCTATTTCCTACTTAGCATGAGGCTAGAAAAAAGTCACTTCTAAGGCACATTTTCTTTATAAGTGTGTGTGTGTGTGTGTGTGTGTGTGTGTGTGTGTGTGTGTGTGTGTGTGTGTGTGGTGTGTACCTGGGTGCAGTATCTGCAGAGGCCGGAAGGGGGCATCATATCCCCTGAAGTGGAAGTTAAAAGCAGTAGTGAAACATCCAATCTGAGTGCTAGGAACTGAGCTAGGGTCCTCTGTGTATATTTTTAGCCACTCAGCCATCTCTTTAGCTCCCAAATAATACCAAAATATTTCTGATGAGTTTGGCTAGTCCACAAAGGTTTCCTGGGGAACCACTTGGTACCAGGCATTGGGAATTCATTTATAACAGAACAAACTCATTCTCCACCCTGTGGAACATGCTTTCCAACAATGACATAGCATATAAGATGTTACAGTTGAGAGGGGACATCACTCATACATCTACATGCAAACCCATGGAAAGAATACTAGCCGGTCCCTGGAGACGGTGTTATGTCTTTCCCCTAACCCAGGAAACAGTGAGATAAAGGAACACCTACCCTTCTTCCGGGACTCCCCTTTTCTCCAGATGAACCAGGTAACCCCTTGTCTCCCTGTAAAGGCAATGAGAGAGGGTCATGTTTGTGATGGCTCCTAGGGACTCAGCTGCTGGAAACTGGGACCTCGTGAATAGAAGCAGTTGGAACTTGGGAAGTCAAGTCGCTCACCTCTTCACCATCCAGACCATCCAAGCCAATCTCTCCCAGTTCACCCTGGGAAGAAAGAGGCAGACAGAGCATGGAATGAGTTAATCCCATCAAGGGAAAATAAGAAGTATCGGGGTATTTTCATTAAAACAAACAAACTTTACTACCTTTTCTCCTGGGAATCCTCGAGAACCCTGGAAGGGACGGGAACAAAGGAAACATGAGTGACAGAGAGCCAGTCCCTCAGTACAGAAGCCAAAGGATGACCACCCCACCTCCACCCCTGTGCCTACGTCCATAAGCCCCCTGGCTCTGAGGGTTCTATATTAAACATGCATTCAGGCTTCCTCTCTCACTGCCAAGTAGGGTGTTGTAAAGTGAATTTGCCTAGAGGTGAACACTTGGGTGGGCTTCATCCTCAGAAAGGAGAGGTAAATACGCAGACAGAAGGCCAGCTTCATAACTTGCGGTGTGCAAGCCCTTCCCTTCCACCCCTGCTCTCCATGGCAACAAGCAGCCGACCCTGGAATCCTATGCGGTTCATGGCTGCACCCTTTTCTGCCCCTGGCTGCTAAATGTTTCCACAGGAAACTACTTCTCCACTCAGGCTCCCTTCCAGCCATAGCCTCTGCTCTGGACTCCTGACCCACCCAGTGCAGAGCTACTGGGCACCTGGAATGGAGAAAACCCCAGCCTGCAACCCTCTCTCCTCAAGACACATGGAGAGGTCGGATCCTCCCTTCATGCACTACCCTGACTCTCCTATACCCCTAAATCCATACTGTACCTTGACTCCTCTCTGGCCTGGGCAGCCCTGGAAACCTTGTGTTCCATTCACACCAGGTGGACCTCGCTCACCCTGAAAAGAAAAGAGGCATTTGCAAGCCGGAGTCCCTTGTCTGGTGTCCCGTCTAACTCTGTCTCAGAAAATGGCACGCAGCATGAGGAGAACTTCACTATAACCAGGCTATCTGTGCCAACATCCTTAGTCCATAGCTCCTGGATGAGCAAGAACTCACAACTTTATTGGAGGGGGGAGGATAGGCTCTGGGATGGTAGCAACACCCAGGGGCTACTGCCTGACTGGTTGAATATCAGTGACCCTGATACCCAGTATGGATGCTGGGTCCTGTAGAAGTTCTTTCCCCTGACCATTCCTCTATATCGTCAAAGTTTCTAGCTGTCCCATGGCAACATGGTCAGCACTGACTCCCTTACCTAGGCTGGACACCTGGAGGCCTCTGGAGTCTCTCCATCCCATATCCCAGAGATGGACCTTGTCCTACCTAAGGTCCCAAAGCCTCTCAGACTTGCCAAAGTCTTGCTACATAATAGCTCAGGCTGCCCATCATCCCCCTGCCTCGGCCTCCCAAAAGCTGGGATTAGGGATGCTTACCACCAGTTTCTGCTCCTATTCGTGTAAGTGGACACTGGGCACACCATACTTGGTGACCCTCTGTCTAACCTTCGTCCACTCTGCAACAGATCAAGTCTCCACCTGCACGCCACACCCGTAATTGTCACACCCAAAGACCCTCACTGTTCATAGCACGGAAACACGAGGGAAATGGTTAAGTTAGGAAATTGCTTTCCTCCAAATGAGAAAGGCCCTGGCCACCAGACAGGTTACAAAAGCCACTGTGCAGTCCCACCTAGAGAAGAACAGGAGCCAGGGAAAAGGTAGCTTTTACTCACGGGTCCGCCTTCATCACCAGGGTAGCCTCGGTAGCCGTCTTCCCCAGAGATACCCTGAAACAAAGCACATGAAATGAAGTCACCTATGTTCCACATAAAGTGTCTCAGTGGTCCTGTCACTGGGTGGGGCTGTTCTGACACTCAGCAGGGCAGTAGAACAGTGGGCAGAGCGGAGAGTATCGCCCACTCAATCCTCAGTGATGGCTCTTTCCATCAGAATGGCTCAGACTCTTTCTTTACCAAGAGAGCTGGTGGTACTCCTTCAAGGCAAGCACTAAGCATCCCACTGACCCACATTGTGAGGCTGCCAGTGGGTAGGCATGGGTTTTTCAAGCTGTTTTATGAAAAGACAAATCCAGGTGTCAAAGAGCAGATTCTCCCAACTAGCGGAAGAGAGGAATGTGTCAGGTGCTTGGGCCTTCTCCATCACCAACAAGACACACCCTGGGGATGCCCAGGAGCCCAGAATTGACCATATGACCAGGGCCTTTCTCCCCCTCTCATGCCTATCCATGGTATTGGAGAAGTCACGCAGCTAGGTAGTGTCTGAGCCTAAAGTCTAGCCTGCGGCGTGAAGAAGGCAGCTGTATCCGTACCTTTGGCCCGATGCTGCCAATGGGCCCTCTGTCTCCTCTCTCTCCAGAGCACTTGCACGGAACCCCACAGCAAGCTTTCTCAGCAATGTTGTCCTGCCAAGAAAATAAATAAATATAAAAAAGAGAAAACAGCGAACACCAGTGTGCTGGTAATAGTCCCAGTCTGAGGCACAAAAAATGAAGCTACCTAAGGCAGCTTCCTAAAACTGGCTGCTGCTGAGAGCTCAGCTTTTGGCACAGGGTGGGATGCCATTGTTGGAAGAGAAAAGAGCAACCAACTATAATTCTTATCCACAGTACCCTAGACTGGGCCCAGTTTCCAGATATTTCCAGTGCAGACATTCAAGGTTTGTATTTTCAGTATAACTTAATACAAAATACAAATTAAGCCTCAAATACAAAATCCAACAAATACATTAAAGCTGGCTGAGGTCAAAGAAGATTCGAAATTGGGAACCCACGGCCTGCCTTCCTCTGAGCTGTGGTCAGACTCATGGAGATCAGAGTTTACCTGGAAGAGACCTTGGAGCAGCTGTGGGACCCTGAACTCTGAGCCACAACCACCACAGTGTGGGTCACCAGTGTCTCTAACGCCACCTCTGTATCCTTCCCTCACCCAGCACCTGACCTTACACATCCCAATGTGTTTATATTTCTATCCACGGATGGAGTGTTGATCATGAGTCTTCTCTTGCAATGAACTTCCTACAGCCTCCTTTTCTGTCCTGTTCTAGGCTGAACCTGCTTCTACTCAATAAAAACAACTGTGTGTGTGTGTGTGTGTGTGTGTGTGTGTGTGTGTGACAGAAAGAAGTGGGGAGAAAGAAGGGGGCAGAGCTGGTCTCTCCCACTCCTACGGCATTAGTCACTATCTGAGAAACAGTGGTCCTGTCCCCCACCCCTACTCCCCACCCCAGGAGGTAACTACTCTCACTGAGAGAGGAGCCCAGAAGGGAGGCCAGGAAAGGATTTTCCCACCCAGAAGTGGTCTCTGTCTCTCCTCCCCTGTATATTCTTGATTCTAACATGCAGATAAGGCAGATAGCATATCCAGGACTCATGCAGAAACAAAGCAGGTCTCAGGTGAATCAAATGAGACGTCCACATGCCCCTCCCCCAGGCACCAGGCCATCGAGAAATCCTCCAGCTTTACTGTCTTGAGATGCCAAAAAAAAAAAAAAATCTAAATTAGTATGTGCATAAAACCCTTTAACAGAAACGAAGACTCACAAGCTGTTCTGCCAGCTCATAATCCAGGTCAAGCAAGTTGAGCCTCAGCGGCCTGTCGTACATGAAGCCCCGCCCAAACTCCAGCTGCTGCGTCAGCCGCTCCAAGTTGGCCACACGTTCAAGGCCCACCAGGATCAGAGCTCGGGCACCTGTGAAGAAAGAACCATTTAACACATTTGCCTAGGCATTAGAGAACCAGATGTCCTTTTGCCTGACTCTGGTTTTGCTCTGTCATCCAATTTGGGGGGCTTTGCTGTTCTTGTTCAATTTACATTTGTTCATTTTGGGAGGGTGACCCCAAGCACTGCATGCACATGTGACAGTCAGAGAACAGTTTTGAGGAATTGGTTTGCTCCCGCTACCCTGTGGGGCTCCCGGAAAATGAGCTCAGGTTAGCAGGCAATGTGGTGATCATTTTTACCCATTGAGCCATCTCTCTGGCCCATTTTTGCTTTTTGGTGATCCTGGGGATCGAGCCACCAAACTAGGAACAATTTGCACGCTATGCCTACTTTCTACAACTGAGATACATCCCCGGCCATTTGTATGTGTTTGTTTGTTGTTTGTTTTAAAATAAAAGTTCACGGGTAAACTTTGCTGTGACCATGAATGAAACTTTGCTTCATTCATGTTTGGTGAAACCCATTTCCTTCTTTCTTAGAAGAGTTGGAATACCGAACTCTCCTGAGTAACAGAAGAGACGCCCATGAAGGACACCACTGCTGGCCCTACAGAGAACTGAAGTATTAATGCATCTAAAATCAGGACACAGCGGGTCCTCTCCACTGCGTTGGGGGCAGGGTACAGCTAACACATAGAATGCACTTAGGTGGGTCTGGAGGGATGGCTCAGGTGGTTAAGAGCACTTGCTGCTCTGGAAGGGGACCCAGGTTCAGTTCCCAGCACCCACAACGGATGGCTCATAACTGTCTGTAACTCCAGTTCTAGGGGATACGATATCCTGATATCCTCTTCTAGCCTCTGAGGGCATCTGCACATACTTGGTCCACATAATCTCTCTCACACACGTGTGTGCACACAATAAATAAATAAATAAATAAATAAAGCTTTTATTTAAAGACAGTGTGCTTGCATAGCTCTGCTTCCTTAACATCTCCTAGAGAGGTCAACCTGTGGGTCATGACCCATCTGGGGGGGGGGGGTCACATAGCAGATATCCTGCATATCAGATTTTATATTATAATTCATAACAATAGCAAAGTTATAGATATGAGGAGCAGTGAAAATGATTCTGTGGTTGGGGGGTCCCCACAGCATGAGGAACTGCATTAAAGGATTACAGCATTAGGAAGGGTGAGAACCGCTGTACTAGAGCCTCTGGCTCTGGCAACTGCGTGACAGTCAACACCAGGACATTCCAATGCTCCTCTGACAAGAAAGGCTGCTTTAAGAGCTTATGTGATTTATTTCACATTAGTCATGCATATATTAATTTCAGTGATTACTATTGGCTGTGTTATATTTAGTGGGACCCGCAAACTGATAGGGTGATGTCTTTCTAGTCAGCTCGTCCCGCCCTCAGTTATGTGATGCCCTTGAATGAACTAATACTAAAGCTTTTATGCAAAAAACCCCCACATAATCCTGGATATTATAATTCTGGATATCCCCCTGGTAAATGTGTCTCTGAAGCAGGGCCAGGTCCTGGCACTAAAGCTGCCCCTTGCTCAGAAGTAGCTTCAATGCCCTTATGTTACAGCCCAAGCAGGAATGGAGGGCCAAGATGCCAGGGCAGGGGCCTCTGAGAGCCCACACCCCAGGAATGGTGTTGACAGGTGGAGTTGACAGGTTTCTCTCAGCAAAGTGGCCGGTCTGTTTAGGGCAGTGGGGAAGGGCTCGCTTCTCACGCCGAGGAAGCCTGGGACCTACCTTCTTGCCGGAGTTCCTCTGACGCTCTGTGTAAGTCAGCCAGGTCTCCATCCGCTCCATCCGTGAAGTGGATGACAACCTGTAAGCAATGGAGGAGTCAAGGCTCACGCTCCTGCTGGGGAGCATCAATGGCAACTGAAAGGGAACTGAGAGGTTGTAGTGAGGTCGAATTCCTCATCTACGGTTGATGAGGCTGTAGGCCAAGGTCAAGGGAACCGTGCTATCAACGCGTAACATAAAGGAATGTGTATCCGTGTTTGATTTATCTTTAAAACCTAAAAACAATGGCAACCAAAGTTTATCTCATTCTCATACTTATGAGACAGTTTCTAGAAATTGCATGCGTGCGTGTACGCGTGTGCGCGTGTACTGCACTGAACTGCGTTGATATTCTAATTTCCGATACTTTAGAATGTGACTGCACTTGCAGGCAGGACCTTAGAGAAGCAGCTAAGCTGAGTAAGATTTGCTGGGTGGCCCCTAATCTGGTTTAACTGGTAACCTCCTAGGAGGAGATGACCGAGCCACAAGCAGCCAGAGGGATGACCATGTGAGGACCCACGGAGAACACTGCCATTTACAAGTCTAGCTGAGAGGCTGCAGAGAACAGCCCTGCCCAGGTCCTCGCATCATGGGCCTTTCAGCCTCCAGCACTGTGAGAAAGAAATTCTTGTGGTTTAAGGCACCATGCCTGTGGTATTTTGTTTGGCAGCCTTAGCAAACAAATAAAGCATGAGTGCACATAATATGTGTGTGTGTGTGTGCAGTGGTGCATGTGTGTGCAGTGTGTCAAGTGTGTTCTGTGCATGCACGATGTAGTGTGTGTGAGTGTGTGTCCTGTGTGTGTGTAGTGTGTCGAGTGTGTTAGATGTATGTGTGACGTCGTGTATGTGTCTCTCTGTGTGCATGTGCATGTGTAGTGGTGTGTGTGTTGTGTATATGTGCAGTGGGGTGTGTGTGTAATGTGGTGAGTATGTGTGCTATGTATATGTGTGGTGTGGGGCTATGTATATGGTGTGATGTGCTTGTGTATGATGTATGTATGTCCAGAGAGAGAATACAGATGACATACCTTTAACAAGACTATAATTAAAACTGGGTCCATCGCAAATCCACCTCGTCCCAGCTGAGCTACTAGTTTCTGGGACACTGGGGGCTTAAGGGGACCTAACAAGAGGAAGAAGACACGGGAACCACGGTCCTCCATGAGAGAGTAACTCTCCTCACAGGCATCAACAACCCTGTCTTATCCATCGTGAGCCACGCCAATCACTCAGGACAGCTTCCAGAAGCAAGAGGAGCCCGCGGTGCTGCGCACGGAGCTCCCAGCCCTTGCCTGCTCACCTTTACACTGTCGGGTGAGGACTGCCTGAATTTGTTCTGGTACAGCTTCAGAGTATCAGCTGTGAGGATGTACGGGTGCTGGCTACGCATGTTGCGGAACTTCTCGAACAGCTCTGGCTGATACTCGGCAAAGTCAAAGGCCTCCACTGGCCCAGAGGGCGTGTTGGCCACCACCGACACACGCACAGTGGGCAGCTGGTTGCCACTGCAGCTGATCCTCTGTATCTGGCTGATTCGATTCAAGATGGTATCCACCTTGGACTCGAGGCCCTTCTGGCTCACAAACACATTCTGATCTCGAGATCCATCAAACCCCAGGATGACTTCCAGATTACAGGCTGGCAAGGAGAGATGAAGGTCGAGAGAAAAATGAAATCCTCCATGTGTAAGCTCAGGAAGCAGCTAATTCTGACTCTTTCTCAGTCTCAGGGACCAAAACTGTGGTCACTTGAATACATGTTTGCTCTTTGGGGGTTGAGGGTGTTAGTTATTTGGGCACAATCATGTATATTTGGTATTTAAGTATATCTCAAGTTGGTGTTTTAAATTGAAGGTACTTTAGAACACAAATGTCCCCACCCTGGCAACTGATCCAATCAATTAACGTATAAGAGGCACACCCATAACCCCAACACCAGCCCACCCAGAAGTTTCATAATTCCAGGTCAGTCTAGGCTCCAAAGCAGGCTATGTCACAAATATATATATATATATATATATATATATATATATATATATATATATATATATCGAGAGAGAGAGAGAGAGAGAGAGAGAGAGAGAGAGAGAAAGAGAGAGTCCAAACTATCTGATGAATTAAATAGTGGGAAAAAAGTAAAGTTGATAAGACTTTGACTCTTATCCTGGAAGAACCTTCTAGAACAGTAAGTAGAAGAGCACAGGGTCATAAATAAAAGCAACCATGAGCCTGAGGAACCCACAGGACAGCACTAGGGACACTCCGTGTCAGCAGGAAGGGGCAATCTGTGCACAGATGGCTTACCTTTAGAAACATCCGTCACACCAGGGCAGAGGGTCTCATGCATCGCGTCATGCAGGGTCTCCAGTACCGTCTCGCTGAGTTCCGAGAGCTCCTGCACGCTGCCTACCCGGAAGGCCGTGGCGCTGTTGGAGGCAATCTTCCCCACCTCCTCAGAGTCAATGTTTCTCACCCCGACAGCAAACACCTTGACACCTTTCTGGGTGAGGGCCAGGCTCACGTCCTGAGCATCCTCCACTGACTTCCCTCCCGTGATCACGAAGGCGATCTGAGGGACTCGCTCCTCCAGGCGGCTGCCAGCACTGGGCACGAAGTGATTCTGCCGCAGGTGCTCAAGGCCCACCTTGGTGTTGGCGTGCCTCCCTCCCTTGTAGACCACTTTGTTGATGGCGTCAATGATCTGCCTTTTGGTGGAATATTCCCGTAGGAAGAATTCATCCGTGGGGTCTGAGTTGTACTGGACCAGCCCCACTCTGATGGAGTCGCCCTCTTCATAGACGGTGTCCACAATTTCAGAGGCAAAACGGAGCACTTCCTGGAAATTTTCCCTCCTGAAATTGATGGAACCATCCAGCAGGAATACAATGTCTGCCTTCTTCTTCTCTACAAGTGAATACAAGGAAGATGAAAATGAGGGAAGTTCGGGTCTCCAGTCTCAGAGTATGAACACACACACGCAAATCAAGACAGCTAATATGTCTGCTTCATGTATAAGGAGAGCTCCCACCCTTGCCCATGCCCCTCTAGCCCCACCCTGCAGACAGTACACTAAAAACTGGAAGATAAAAGGTAAGTCTCTTAAATAAAAGGAAAAGGATTTTAAGAACTCAGCAAACCAGACTCGGTCACCTGACCACATGGACGTATGTTGAGAGTTTAATAGAGACCTGCAATCGCAGATGCTTCTGGAAATGCCAAAATGGGAGACTGGAGACAGTATGATGAACACAGGATGTGCCCACCCAGCTCAGAAGGAGACAGTTAAAGAATCAACAGGAACCATGGCTCCCTTAGAAAAACCATCCCTGCTTGAGGACACTGAGTGTCTGAATGGCCATCACCCAGAAGAGGAGAAGGCAGGGGGTCTGGAGGGGTTGGATTAGAGTCTCATGGACAAGAACTTAGAACATGAAGGGTCTGTTGTAAGTAGGACAGTCACAGTGACCATATCGGTTCAAAGAAGAAAGGGTGCCTAGACCACAATAGGTAACCCACCATGAGGGATGATGACCTGACTCCAAAGCTTTGTGCAGTGTGGCTCTGGCTGACTCCAGCCAATGACTGGGATCCTTATGTTAAGCCTTTCAGCAGCCCTAGAGTTAGACTCGGGATGATGGAGGACTGACGACCATCTGCTTTGGGGACATGTTTCCCTCAACAATGTCAAATGAACTACTTCCCCACTATTTAACTTCTAATATCTGTAGGCACGACCATGAGCAAATCATTTCAGAGAAATCTAGTTATCATTTTGTTTAAGACAGCTGACACCACATTCTGCAACCATGCATCAAACAGCTCGTACCTGGCCTTGAAGAAGAAAATACGTCTACACCACCGGGAGGCTGTGGAGTAGCCCCAGATGGTCCAAAAGAAAGTATGACCCTCTCTTCTATGTTGGGCAGCTCTCTGAATTCCCGCACAGTGAAGACCAGTCTGGGGTCATTGGTGATGGTTTGCAAGTCTGCCCGATCGATGTTTCGGTCACCTATCCCTAAACTCATGATCCCTGATGAGCTTATGATTTGGGCATGTCGAGTCACGTCATCCTGGGACTTCCCACCCAGGAATAAGACTAGGTGTTGAGGCACCCCATCTTCTATCCGGCTCCCAGCAGACTTCACAAAGAGGTTTCTGGCCACAAACTCCAGGGCTTTGCCAGTGTTCAGGGGAGACCCTCCTTTGAACCTCAGACGTCGTATGGCATCAAGGACAAGGGCCTGTGACTTGTGGGTCTTCAGGTAGAATTCGGGGAAGACATCATTGCTGAACTGCACAACCCCAATCCTCACTTTACTGGGGCCAATGTTGAGTCTGCGGACAATCCTGCTGACAAAGTCTCGGATGTGAGCAACGCCGTCGGGCTTGACGGCATCGGAGCTGTCAATCAGGAAGACGATGTCTGCAGCATCACTTTCGATCACTGTAGACAAAAAAAAAAAAAAGTGGAGGTCAGTTTCAGCACAGCCTGGCTCTGACTTTATCACGACCTCAGTCTCTGAAACTTGTGCTTGTCACACGCTGTATGACCCAACACTGAGGTTACATTCCAACACATATGTTGGTCCTTCGAGACTTAATCATTAAAAGTTGGGGTTTTCAGGTTAATGGTGCTTGCCGGCATACCTGATGACCTGAATTCAAGATCCCAGACAAGGAGAACAACCACTCTCAAAAGTTGCCCTCTGACCTTACACACACTCTTTTTTTTAACACCACACACACACACACACACACACACACACACACACAAATATGCCATTTTGAATCCAGGTAACAACGACTTCTTTTTAAGAACTATTTTAAGTCATTCAAAACTTTCTCTATGTCAACTTTATTTGGGTTTCAGCCTCAGGGCTTAGGTTACTACTAACTTAAAAACCTATAATAATGGTTGAGAAACAGTAATTCTATGTTACCATAACAACAGAATCATGAATCACGGGCAGAAACCGCCAAAGAGATTGTGATCACTGAGGCCGACATCTTTGAGGAGGGACATCTCTGAACAACTGTCCTCACTTGTCCATAGTGTACACCACTGAGAAGAACCCATGTGACTCACTGGTATTTGTTGCCACTCTGCATCTATCCATGGAGGAACGGTTCCCACAGTGCAATGCAATGCTTCATGTCAAGAGTCATATTACCTGTCCCCAGACATTGATGCTCTTATATCCCTTGAATCTTGTTAAACTGCATTTTAATGAATCCATAGCATTTAATAATTTTCCTCTTTTTACTATTATTTTCTCTTTTCTCCAGAACTTGGTTTTTAACTAGTGGAAAACTCTACACTGTAAAGTTTTACTTCATGCTGAGCTTTTTTTTTTTAATTGAATGAAATTACCTGAAGACTGTTGCATTAGATTTACAAGAAACAGAAGCAATTCCATGTCTAGGCTTGGATCTCATGCCCATGTTAGCTCGTTATGAATATGCAAGTATTTGAAAGTAGAAATAAATCCAAAATCTGAAGCAATTCTGGTCCCAGTAATTTTTAATGAAAGATTTTTCAACTTGTATAAAATTAACCAAAATATCTTGGGAAAGATGAGCCATGTGCTCCTGTTGGAATTCCAGATGCCTCTCAGGTAGCCTTTAACTAAATTAATACATTGCCTCTCGGTGAGTTTAGGTCTAGCTTTTGCCTCAATTCCAGGCTTTTACAGCGCAATGGTACAAAGTGAGGTGTTGAGCTGATTATGAAATGAGACCATTTATTGAGAAAGGAAACCGGGGGCTTGGCCTGGGTCAAGGCTTGGGGTCCCCTGCTGAGCACAACACCCTCCCCCCAGGACCTCAGCATCAGGGAGATTCTGCCAGTGATGAAGGCAAGAGTACTCCACCAACTCTATCTAAACATAAAGAGATAAGTATTATCTAAACCCCAAGGACAGCCCGCAGTCCCTCTTCTAGCAAGTTGGAGTGACAGTTACACATTTCCAGTCTTCCCCAAGGCCTTTCTGCTTCTAGAGAAGACTGGTGAGCGCCTGCAGAATCACCACAAACCTCTGCGCAGTCCCAGGCCAATGCATCCTTGGCTTTGCAAAAAACTCTCTACCACAAGCTGGGACCCTGGATGGCCTTCAGCGCCGCCCTCCCTGTGGCATGCTGAGAGACAGTCACCTTGTGATGAGCGTGTCCTGGTGCTCTCGGGATGGCAGGAAAGACTCCATGAAATAAAAGAGGACCTCGTCCTTGTCAATTCCCCTATGTGCTCTTTGTCAACTTGACATAAACTAGAATCACTCTGGGAAGAGGGACCCTCAAGTGAGGAATTACCTCTATCAGACTAGCCTGTGGGCAAGTCAGTGGGGAGCGTTCTCTCCATTACCATTGATGTGAGAGGGCCCAGCCCACTGTGAGTGGTTCCAGCCCTAAGCAATTTGTCCTGGGTGGTATAAGGTGGCAAGAGGAGCAAGCCATGGAGAGCCAGTCAGTAAGCAGTGCTCCTCCATGACTCCTGCATTTGTTCCGGCTTGACTTCCTGCCCTGACTTCTCTCAATGATCAACTGGGATCAGAACATATAAGCCAAATAAGCCTTTCCTCTCCACGGTGTGGTCAGGGTGTTTGAGAACCGCTGCTCTGGGGGAACAAAGAGTTGGAAGAAAGAAAAGCGAGGGTAAAGAGACAGGAGGAGGGGTCCCTACAGTATATACTAGTATGAAAACTTTATTTTAAAAAAATACGCTAGGAGAGCAGCCCTGCCTCCTCGGGTCTCACCTGTAGTGGGATAGCTAGTGCTGGCCAGGATCTGCTGGATCTGCTGGGAGGTTAGCGTGGTGATGGGTGTCAGCAGCTTCTGTTCCAGCCGGGGCAGCTCCCTGAAGGTGCTCACCGAGAACACGTACTCGGGGCTCAGGGAGATCTTGACCAGCTCCTCCTGGCTTGTGTGCCTGGCTATGGCAATGGGGGCCACGCCAAACTGCTTGAGCTCCGCTGCTGAGTTGTCCACCTCATCGCCAGACTTCTCCGAGGAGATAAGGATCAAGAACTGAGGGACCCCCTCTTCTATCCGGCTCCCCAGCGGCCTCTGGAAGATGTGCTTCAGCACGTACTCCAGCGCGTCCCCGACGTAGACCTGCCTCCCGCCCTTGGGCCTCAGCCGGCGCACCGCATTCAGCACTTCGTCCTTGCTGGAGTGGGCATTCAGAGGAAACTCTATTTTGGAATCCTCACTGAACTGGATGACTGCTACCCGGGTGGTGTCAAAGCCTATGTCCAGGTCCTCGACCAGCCTCTCAATCAGGGCGCGGATGTGCTGGAACTCTGGACTGGCGTTTTGGGATCCATCGATGAGAAAGACCACGTCCTTCTTGCTGCCCGTACCTGCAAAGCAGACGGGACCATGGCCTTCAACTTCAAGGGTTCTAGACTTCAGGCACTCTTGAACCACTTCCTAATCTGCCATCAAACCTATGCCCAGGGGCCTGGAGATCTTAGTACCAAACGTTATAGTGAGAACACCAGTCCAAAGAGCCAGTCCTGTGTGTTTCCACATCTAAATGTCAGACAAAAGAGAAGACAGCAAGAGACTTGGAAGGATGAGTCCGAGGGGAGCAGAAACTAAAGAGCTGTATCTACACCAGGGTGGGGATGGTGCTTTAGGAAGGGGACATCAACTGTGACAAGAACTACCCACAGAGGCCACACACGACAGTGCTAGGAAGCAAGTGACTGGTTCTGCCAGGGAGGGGTCTTGGACAAGAGCACTTTCTGAGGAATGTGAAGGGAGGGATAGCAATGGTTGATGAGGCTCAAAGAGGAGAGACCTTGCACAGCGCACATGTAAGTCTTATAAAGGTGAGGGAGCTGCTGGAGGGCAGTGGCGTGCTGAGAGACACACATTTATTGTAAGAAGATTCGTCCAGTACGGTGGAGATCGGAGCAGGGATGACAGAGTGGGGTGGGTGTACACTGAGCAGGTGGGAAGAGACGAGCAGGAGAAGCAGAGCTGGGCCACCCCAAGAAAAAGGACCACTCTGAAGTGTGGAACCATTGCCGGGAGGGACCAAGCCGAGCTTCTGAACATTCTCCTCAAAGCCCGTGTAATTTCTCTAGGAAATGGGACTCAAGGTGTGAAGCTGAGAGGAAGGTGTGGGGAGAGAGAAGTGGAGGACTCAAGGTGGGAAGAAAGGGAGGGCGTACAAAGTGGTCCCTCTGATGTGTGGGAGACTGGGAGAAACAGGAACCGAGCTCTAGGGAGGCATAGGTCTGGATTCCCAAGAGAGAGGCTCTGGATGCGCGCGTGCCGCGCACACACACACACACCCTTGAGCACAGGAGCCCCAGGGCCTCAAGGTATACCCTAACAGAGCTCTTATGTGTGAGAGAGAGACAGAGAGAGAGACAGACAGAGAGAGAGAGACAGACAGAGACAGAGACAGACAGAGAGACAGAGACAGAGAGAAGGAGGGAGGGAGAAATCCCCAAATGTTTATGATATGAGTGTGACCTCTTCAGATATTCTATATAAGTATGCAGAGCCCGTTGCTCTCCCCTGAACACCAAGGAGAAGCTGACCCCTCAGGGCACACAGGAGGCAAACCCTGCCTCTGACTTTCTTTCACTTACATTACTCCATCTTCCTTCCTTGGTCCCTCACTTTCCCCTCTCCACGTCATAAAAACACAAGGTCACATTTGCCTCCTTCTGCCCTGGGACCACCCTGCCTGAGTGCCCAGGAAACACAGGCCCTGGGCTGACACGTCCTGAGGATGAGTGTATCTTGGCCTCTTTCCCTCTTGGCATCCACACCTCAGACCTTATTCAGGGCCATTGCACAGAGAATGGGAAATCCTCTTGACGGTTGGGACACCTCTCAGCCCCAAGCAAGCTTCACACATTGGTGCTAAGATACAAATATTTCGGAGACACTACCCCTGTCCCCAGAGCAGAACCTGTGGTCAGGTTCCTCTGAAGGGCAGAAGGCTACTGTTTTCAAAGCTGCCACTGAGGCTAAACAGTCAGCAAGGGTCCTCCTCAGGCTCCTCTGTAGAGCCTGGATCCACGCCATGTGCGTGCCCTTTTTTGATGTTTTAATTTGGCCACAGACATGAATCTTAGCTTCACTATTTGATGTCTCAAAAAAAAAAAAAAAACTCCTAGTTTTTCACACATCTCTACACGCCATGTGGCAGAGGAATCAAAACTGAAAATGCTTTGTAGCACACAGTCTGAACAAAGAGCCAAGGTGATTATGGGGACGAGAAACTCAAAGAACCCACACCCAAGCCGCCCTCACCTGCACTTGGTGAGGGCAGAATAAATGGTTTCAAATTGCTCAGCTCCTCACGATTAAGCCGGATCACCCTCTCAGAGATGACCTGTTGGACCGTCCCAAGCTCCCGGAAGGTGGGAATGGCCACAGCGAAGTCTGGCATGAAGGAGATGGTCTGCATCTCAGTGATGTCAGCATTCCCAATGCCAATACCAATGGGCACAGCCCCGCCCTGCTTCAGGACCACAGAGGGGCCTCTCACATCATCCCCCGAGCGCTCGGCCGTGAGTACAATCAGGAGCTGGGGGACGCCTTCTGCTATCCTGCTCCCTGTGGAACTGGTCAGGATATTCCTCAACACAAAGTCCAGCGCCGCCCCTGTGTTGGGGACTGGGCCACCCAGCAGCGTCAACCTGCGGATGGCATTGATGACACCCTGCTGGTCCATATGGGAATTCAGGTAGAATTCAGGCCTGGTCCGGTCACTGTACTGTACCAGGGCCACACGCACCCGGTCAGGACCCACGTCCAGGCTCTCCACTACTCTCTGCACAAACTCCTTTAGCAGGGAGAAGCCACTCCGGACGCCCTCGGAGCCGTCGATCAGAAACACGACATCCTTTTCACCTGAAATCATAGGGAAACTGCTAGAGACTCACACAGGACTGGACACAACAGCAATATACCACTGTGCTGAGTGGCATAGCAACCCCCAGGGAGGTTCAACCCCAAATCCTCTGTCTGTGAAGAAGAAGAGTTAGGGATGAAGAGTGTGTATTCCCCCAGACAGGCACGACATCATTACAGGAAGGAGGAGGGACTAGGGCAGATATCATTCTGCACATCCGCAGGATGGGGACGAGGCCGTGAGCCAGAGAATTTGAGTGATTTCTGGAATCTGAGAAAGGAGAGAAATGGGTTCTCTCCCAGACCCTCCAGCTATGAGGCCGCCTGCCCTGCCAACACCTTCAGCTCAGGAAGGATGGATTCTGATGCATGACCAAATATATATATATATATATATATATATATATATATATATATATATATATATATATATTAGGAAGGAGATCCTTCTGTTGTAAGCCATGATATGTGCAGTAAACACTGAGGCAGCAATGGAAGATGAACATGCCAGTTCCGAGGGCCCTCTGCATTAACTTTCTTAAGCGAAAACCAAAGAGATAAAGGCACCATAAGAGATAAAGGCAGAAGGATCTCTGAATTTGAGACTAACCTGATCTGCATTGCAAGTTCGAGGCCAGCTAGAGTTATGTAGTAAGACCCTGTCTCACCAATCCATCGGTAACCGCTAACTTTAAAAGGTAAACTCAAGGAAATAACAGGGAGCAGAAAATAACTGAGCCAGAGGAGCCAAGCATTTTGCAGTTGTGAAGACTTCAAGGGTTCACTACAGAGCACAAGAAAATGGGTGGGAGGAAGGAATGTGGTCCTTATGTCAGGGTCACAGGTTGACCCAAACTAACCTTGAGAGAATCCTTTTATCAGAAAAGAGCCTCAAGCATCTCGGTTTTCAATCAAAAAGGATCTATGATCAGTATGTGTATAGATGGTGATTGTAATATATATGTATATATACGTGTGTGTGTACGTGAGTGTGTGTGTGCATGTGCGTGCGTGTGTGTGTGTGTGTGTGTGTGTGTGTGTGTGTGTGTGTTCATTCTGTTGGTGGGCAGGCTGACTTCTGGCTAGAGGACTTGGGAGATAACCCATTTCTCCCATAATATATATATATATATATATATATACATATACATATATATATATTCATTTTATCACCAAATAAATAATGGTTAAATAGTAACTTAAGGGAGTGTAAATTCAGTCAGAAATTTTAATGCAGTCTTCATGATTGAACTGAATTCATTTGTCTTCTCTAATGTCTTTAGATTTTTTTGATGAATGTAATTAAAGGACTTATATCAGTTACATTCACTTAAAGCACATCACTTGATTCTTGACATCAAGATACAGGCTGCTTTAGCTCTGACATAGCCATAGCCTATGGCTTTATAACCAGATAGGAATTTTTTTTTAAGATGTAAACTATTGTTATCTCAACCTCTATAATGCATCTTTTTATGAAATATTCTAGTGCCTTAAAAAAGACTCACCTGTATCATTCCAAGCACAAGTTAGAAAATGAAAGAGAGAACAAACACTCCTTTTCTTTTGTTCCCCTGGAAACAGCCTGTAATTTCCATGTTCTCCATAAGCCCTGGGAGGGCTTCATCTGAGAGCCTATAGCCAGCAGCCTCTGCTAACATTCTAAAGCTAAAGTCTGGGCTGCAAGGGGAGCCCACAATAGTGTGCCATACCTGATACAGGCTCTACAATCTGGGCAGCTTTCAGAAGGCTCACAATCTGTGGCTGGAGGTCCCCAATCTTAGGAAGTGACTCCGCCACCAGGATGAACGCGGGGGAGGGCACAATCTGCTCCAGCTCATCGGGATTAGCATTCTTGGCTTGAAAGATGAACGGTATCACTCCTCTCTGCTTCAGGGAGCTTGCTGGCCCGGCCACAGCATCTGCCGACCTACCGGCCACCAGCAGCACCAGGAACTGCTGCACGTTATCCTCAATGCGACTGCCAGACGACTTCACAAAGATGTCCCTCTGTGCAAAGTCCAGGGCGTAGCCCAGGTTGAGGGTTCTGCCTGTCTTTATCTTCATCCTTTTCACGAGGTTCAGGATTTCAGCCTTACTCTGGTGCTCACTGAAGCGTGACTCCAGCTTGACATCATCACTGAACTGAGCAATGGCTACTCGGGTCCCATCCGGCTTCACATCAAGTTCCTCGATGATCTTGTAGAGAAAGTCTCGGATGGCAGGGAACTGGCCTGCGACATTGGCCGAGCCATCAAAGAGGAAAAGAATGTCCCGCTGGGCCTCTACAAGGAAAACAGATGGACACAGTAAGTGAAGAGACCCTGACACCAAGTGGATTCTGCCTAGCCACGTGCCGTGGGAGCTTCCCAGATTCATCTGACATCACCATACCAACAAGAGAGGAGGCCGAAGGTTCTGTCATGGCTCTGCTGTTCCAGAACAGTGCAAATTTGCAAAGGAACAGCACTGGGCTGGCTATTCTACAAGCCCACCACCCAGACATTCTTGACAAAGCAATCTGCTGGAAAGCCTGCCCGTCCTGTTCTTGCAGCAGGTTAGGCCACTGAGAACAGACGGTGTTTTCATGTTACAAACAGAACTATCAAAGCTGTGTTCCTTTCTATACTTCTGAAAACTGACCTCCATCTCCTGTGACAGAGACCCGTTCCAGACTAACTCCCCATGAACACCTGGGTTGACTTGGATCTGCTCAAACTCAATCATGTCTTCAGTAACTTTAAGGGCAAGAGTTAAGACCCAGAATACTAACTGTCGATGCATTTTTAGGGGGTGGTGTGGGGTTCAAACCTCTACTAACATTTCCAATCTACGAACACTGAAGCCCAGAAAACATGAGTAACGGCCAAAAGTGATGGCCACGCCATATGAATGTCATCTCAAACTGCTCTGAGAGCTACTTCAGTGAGGCAGCCATTGGCTCTAGCTTGCTAGCCATCTGGGTGATGAAGGCAGAAAACTGGTAGGCTCTCAAGTGTCAATCACTGAGGTTCATAATCATCTGCCACGGTAATAGCAACACGGACTCACAGCTGCATGAAGATGCACAGATAGCTTTTTACGCGTGGCAGAGTCTGAACGTAGAATGTCACATAAAGGAAGGATTCGGATTGTAAAGGTTGCTAAGGCATAATCATATAATAGAGTCAATCAGTCAATCCCCCCCCTCTCTTTTTCTCCCACCCTCCTTCCCTTTTCCCCTTTCTCTCCCTCCTCTTCTTTCTTTCCCCTTCCCCACCTTTTCTCACGGATTTTTCAGTCTAGAGCAGTGGTTCTCAATCTGTAGGCTGCGACCCATTAGGTGGGTCAGCTAAGATCATCCCGCATATCAGATATTTATATTATGGTTCATAACAATAGCAAAATTACAGCGATGAAGTAGAAATGGAATAATTCTGTGGTCGGGGGTCATTACGGCATGAGGAGCTGTATTAAAGGGTCAAAGCATTAAGAAGGTTGAGAACCACTGGTCTAGAACGTTCACCCTGTTCAGCTTCTGAGACAACATGAACAGAGCATAGCTGAACACTCTATAGAGTCTAAGTTTGCTAGCACAGTGTCTTCAACCAGTGCAACCAAGATGCACCCCATCATCCTTCCACATGTCACGGGCTCTGGGGTTTCACTGGCCACTGTTGCCAGGAAGGCATCTGAAGAGGGGGAGGGGCCCATGCTGGTGGGAGGTTTACCTGGCTGGGTTAGTGGAACTTCCTGCACCCCTCCACTAACATATGTGGTTAGGGGCTGAATCAGCTGTTGAGGCAAAGCTGGCAGGGAGCTGAAATCATCCATGAGATACACCAGGCTCGGATTAAAAGCAATCTGCTCTAGCTCAGCCTTATCCACCCGGCTGGCCCCCACACAGAAGGTCAGCACGCCCGCGCGCACCAGGGCATTGGCGGCCTGCAAATAGGCATCCTCAGAAGGCCCCGCCAAGAGCAGGAGCAGCAGCTGAGGCACGTGTTCCCGGGTCCTGCTGCCGCCTGCCTCCGTGAAGTGATTGGCAAGGACATAGCTCAGGGCAGAGCCAGTGTTCAGGCCCGAGCCCCCCTTGAGCTGCAAGCGCCTCAGGTGAGCAAGCATCTCTGACTTGGTCTGGTAAGTGTCTAGAGAGAACTCCGTGACCGCGGTATCACTAAATTGCACTAAGCCGACACGGATGTTATCATTTCCAACATCGAGGCTGTTAACTAGGTTGGTTACAAAGTCACGCACATAAGCAAAATTCCTTTCTCCAACGTTGTCGGATCCATCCAAAAGGAAGATGATATCCCGTTTGTTTACGTGAACTGCAGTGAAGCACAGAAAACACGGTGAGACACGCCCCTGAGAGGGCTTCCCATGTGTGCCCTTCCCGCGAGGGCACACATGGCGCAAACAGAACACAGAGGAAGTCAATGTGGCAGAGCATGTCATTGGTAAAATATGGCAAGCGGCTGCATATTTTCCTCTGGTGGTGGCTGGAGCTGGTGAGGCATACTGATAGCCAAGTGTACAAAACCGAGACTGCTCACGGACAGACAAAGTGCTCGAGTTAGAATCTGTACAACTGACAAAATCCCCAGACTCCTGAAACGGCATCCCTTTCCTGGAACTAATTCCACCGGGGCGCTGTCCTTCCCACATCACTCATCTCCAGACTCCTGGTCACAGGATGGTGGCCCTTGCTGGCTAAACCTTCCGGGACTCTCCTGAGTGCATGCACAAAGAGGGCTCTTTCCACCCATAGCTACAGAAACATGGGCCCACACGGCCCTAGGAACACCCCTTCTTTAACCAGACTACCTGTCAATCAAAGTATGTGGTTCTCTGACAGGAGTCCTCACCACCCCCCCTGCCATTCTCTGCTGTTCTCCTGCCTTCTTAAGTATCATTTCAGTCCTGGGCAATAGGGTACCCAGGACAGATCCTCCAGGGAGGTGTGGCAGGATCGTAGGTGTGATAGTTAACACAATGTCAACTTGACAGAATCTAAAATTTGCCTAGGAGGCAAACTTTTGCACATGCCCATAAAGGGGGTTTTTCTAGGATCACTGAGGTGGAAAGATCCACCCTAAATGGAGATGGCGTCATTCTGTGGGCTGGGGTTCTGGGCAGAATACAAAGGAGAAAGCTTGGCTGACCAGCAGCATCCCTCTCTCTCTGCTTCTTGACTGTGAATGTGACCAGCTCCTGCTGCCAGGCCTCCCTCACCATAGTGGCAGCATCCTCAGATTGTGAGTCAGGGTTAACCTTTCTTTCAATACCTTGTTTGTGTCATGAATTTTGTCACAGATATCAAGAAATTAGGTGACAGTAAAATGCAAAGAGATTATATCCTCTCTTAGGCCAAAATTACTTGCACAAGAAAAAGATTATCTATGGGGTCCATTTGTAGGGATTCAACCAAGGCTCAAAAATATTTTTTTTAAAAAAATGTATTGATTGTCAGCACTTCAGATTTGTTACTGTATATAGAGGGTGGCATGAACTCCATTTGAGCATTTTATCATCTTAACAAAGGAACTAGAGCATCTGTGGATTTCTGTATCCATGGGCAGAGGGAACTGACCCATCCCCTATGTATGTATTTAGAACTTACTACTTCTGACCCATGCCTCATTGTAATTCAGACTAACTGAATTCTATGTTCATTCATCAAATTTAACTATGGTTATAAAAGAGTGATTTCAGGAGAGAGAGAGAGAGAGAGAGAGAGAGAGAGAGAGAGAGAGAGAGAGAGAGAGAGTTTGAGTACTCTCAAGCCCAGATGGTCTGAGGAGCAAGCAGGCACTCATGCAGTAGGTTCATGCACGGTGGAGTCCTTCAGTGTGAGGTCTGTGGGGAGGGCAAGCTGGATTCCAGGATATCCATCTTCTCTTCATTGAGGACAGAGGTTGGCATTTACCCAGTTCACAGGCTGAGAGCTTTACCGTGTCTTTGGGAATAGCTCTGCACGGTCAATCATATAAAGTAAGGGAGCTGAAGGACCATGGGCTTGGTCGTCACGCCTATCTATCAGCATGTTTTCCCTTGAAGGGAACCCCTTATACAGAGAGAAAAGAGGGGTCAAAAAGCTGAGTGCACTACACCACATCTTCTGCGAGCAGAGATACTGCCATCTCAGAAGAGAAGGTCCTTGACTCAGGGGAGGTTTCTAGACAGGGTCACTAATGAAAACAGAGCATAGAGTGACTTCTGTGCCCAGAAGCACGGGTGACCTTGTGATGATACAGTTTAGTGTCATATGCATTTGCAGAGTGACATTTTCAACTTCACAGTCTCAACCCTGAAGAAAAAATAGACCTTAAACAGTTTGCTGTGGCCGTTTTCATCACAAAACAGTGCTCTGTCAATTAAACATCAATACGTCACTGGGCCTTTCTCAACACTTCTGCCTGCCAACCCCCTCCTGCATGTACAGACCATAGCTACCATACCTTCTGTGGTTCCAGTGAGGGTCCTGAGGGGCGCCAGCAGATTGGGCAGCACGCTTAGCAAAGTAGCAGGGCGGAAGTCAGCGGGAGTGAAGGTCAGGGAGGAGTCAAAAGCGATCTCTTTCAGCTCGTCCTCATCAGCGGCCCTGCTGCCGACCGCAAAGGCCATGATGCTGCCCCGCTTCAGCTCCTGAGCAGGCTGGCTGACCTCATCGAAGGACTTACCACCCGTGATCAGCACCAGGAGCTTAGGAACCCCCTCAGCAGCCCTATGGCCGGCTGAGCTAGTGAATAGGTTGTTTCGAACAAAGTCCAGAGCTGAGCCCGTATACAGGGCTGAGCCCTCCAGGGGCCTCATCTTCCGTACAGAGGCTATGGCATCCCTTTTGGTGGAGTAAGTATTTAAATAGAACTCAGGCTTTACAGTATCTGCATACTGAGCCACTGACACCTGAACCAGGTCATGTCCGATCTCCAGCCTCTGAATGACTTTGGCAATGAAGTCTTTGATGGCATTGAAGTTGGACTGCCCCAGGCTGGAGGAACCATCCACCAGGAAGACTATGTCCCTCTTGTTGACTTCCATGACTGTAGATAGCAACAATAAAATGTGAATAGAATAGCCACGGTGATCAGGTTCAACAGTGACACTGTAAAGCCCACTATGCACAGACAGCTCTCCCTCGCTCAGGAGGGGAACTGTCACATATGAGTGATGGGCTCCCTTCCAAACCTTCTACCTTGCATTGTGCTCAAGAAATCGCTTCAGAAAAGAAAATGACTGTTAGTTTCACACACCACCACTAAAGAGGTCATTGGCTCTTTATCACGATAAACAAGGTTTGAAAGTTTGGATGAGTAACGCCTGGGTCTTCTCAGAAAGCGTTTTGTATCACTAACCTGATTCCAAACCCACACACTGCCCAATGCAAAATCTGAAAGAGAACGGGCATTGCCTCTTTTTCTTTGGCTCTATATTATTTGGCTTCCTTTGGCAGGCAAACCAGACGTTTAACGGTTTTTCATAAATCTTGGGAAAGGAAACCAGTGTCTACTCCACCAAGGGCATCCATGGCTTTTTATTTCATGGGAATGGCAGTCATTGACATACCGCAGCCTGCACGGTTTAGGCACACCACGAAAACAAGAGCCTTGGCTCAGAACTCCACTGGCAGCGACTGTGACTTCACCCAGCCACTGTCTCAGAATGTGGACAACCTACCCAAGGGATGGAGCAAGGTCTCTACCAGACTCGATGTCCATTCCTGATGTCTCAGGCTGCTCCTACACTGTAACAATATTAGCTGAGCTGAGGTGGGGTGTTTACAAAACGGCCCCGGGGTATCCCTTGTACCAGACATCTGGTATGGCAATCTAATTTTATAATCCCCAACAGAAGCGGGAAGGTTGGAAATAAAAGCAAGGAAGAGCTTCCTAAAAACTGAGACCTCTCATGGTGTAGTCTAAAATAGCTCATTCCTCGTCACAGGGACCAGAAGCTGGGAAGATGGTGTCAGGGTCACTGGCACTGCCGTAAAGAACGACTTTAGTCTGACTGTGCCTCCTCTGTAACACTCTCTGCACCCAAAGAGGCCAAATCTCAGTTCTGCCAGGAGGGAGGTGTTTGTGCATGAGCAGTTTTAGTCTAGGTGCCCGGTCACCTACTGATGAGGCTGTGTGTGAAACACCACCTGCCCTTTCTCCCTGGGCCATGAACATCCCTTCAGAGATCTCTTTCCTCCTTCAGTTGAGAGACATGCAGTCTCTTGGGGTTGCAACTTCAATTGTAATGTAAACATGTCTTTGCAGATAAGCTTAGTGCATATATGTGTAGTGGGTTCTAATACCTCTATATCACAGGGAACAATGTACACACAAGTGAATGAATATACATACATATTGCACATACAATGCTCCGCATCTGTACCACACGTATTTAACATGCATAGCTCACGCAGCAGACTGGTAGACAAATATCCACGGGAGGGGCCACCTGAAAAGTGTCAGGCCACTTCACAATCACACCTCCAGGTTGGGGCAAGTCACATTTGCCACCTCCGAAGTTTTAGCACCTCGTCTTACATTTTATCAGTGGTCCACGGGCAGGACAGATGTCCACATGTGGGGGATACTGAAACTGTACAGCATGGACTTAGCTTTGTGGATTCTGCAGTGTGTCTTGGAGCTCCCAGTTTCCATGACCCAAGTCCTCTTTGGTTGCGGAAGAGGTCACTTGGTTTGTGCTTACATTTCTGGAAGCAGCTAACAGGGGGACCCCTGGAATAGTACTTAGGCAAACATAATAAGCACCTGAAAAACAGGCCCAAGCCTCTCAAAGAATGATCAGGTTCCTATGTTCGCTACGCGCTTCTAACACTAGCTGATTAATTTTTGCAGGTTCATGTACTCTCGTGTCTATTTCTGTGAGATGGAGGGGCTGCTTTATGCATCATCTCACACCCAGTTCCTTTTGGTTTATTTGTTTTGGGAGGTGTTTGTTGTTTGTTTGTTTGTTTGTCTGTTTTTCAAGACAGGGTTCCTCTATAGCTTTGAAACCTGTCCTGAAACTCACTCTGTAGACCAAGCTGTCGTCAAACTCACAGAGATCCGCCTGCCTCTGCCTCCCGAGTGCATGGATTACAGGTGTGCGCCACCACCACCCAGCTGGCTCACACCCAGTTCTTAAACCACGTGATTCTCAGGCTTCCTGATTGGGATCTATCTCGAGGATGCACCAAGGCTTCCTTCATGGATCTGACAGGGCCAGGTTTTCTCTTCCCCAGAGCTCTGGTGAGTCCTGTCTCTTAGGGAGGGAGGGAGCTTGAAGGGCCTGCTAATCTCAGCTGTGAAAGATCCTTTTCAGCATTCTCTCCTGTGACTGCCAACAGGACAATGCCTTCTCTCTCTCTCCCCAAAGCCTGGGAGTTGGGAAAAAAACATCTGCAGTCTTCTTGTTGATATCCCCAGTCAAATCGTTCAAGAGTCACCCCTTCCCATCCATTTACTCCTGTCCCCTGTCCTTGGAGAGTCACCTATCCTCTAGTGTCTCTCTACAGCCTTCTGAAGGACTTGGGAATCCTGTCACGTGAAGCCCCTGGTGCTCACAGGTGACTCTGTTCTCCCGTCCACTCCACCCATTTCTAGGGTTACATCTTACGATCTTCTACAGATACTATAGGGCTTGCACACCCCTGAAATCTCCCAAGACCTGCCCCTGCCTCTCCTCTTTCAGACAAATGACACCCCCACTTCTTCATCCGCCAAGTTCTCAAATCTGACCTTCAGCCCTTCCCCTCCCTCGGCCAACCCCTCTCAACCTCACAACCCTCACCCTGTGCTATCCTTGTGGGCTCTCTGATTCACTAATCCTCACTTCTGAGTCCCCCCCCAATCCTCCATGAGACCCTCCAGGCAAAGCCTCCATGGTGCTCTTCCCTTCTCCCCGTGTGCCACCCAAGCAAACGGATGCTTCCGGGGAAATAACAGAAACAGGAAGCCTGCACTCGACACACAGCTGACAGCACCAGCGTACCACAATGGAATGCTCCCAGGAAATTGGTCTCCCCATTCTCAGTCACCTCATGACTCTGCTCTCTTCCCTCCACTACCATAGGAGGATCCAATCTCCCACCTACAGCTACAATAATAATAATAATAATAATAATAATAATAATACAGTTGCTTCTCCAGTCTGTCAAATAAGCCTGAATGCAAGGCTCTTCGTCTTCAGAACCCCAGCTGCGCTGTCATCTGCCAGCTCAGGGAGGCCACACTTCAGGTTGCAAGAACAGCCTGCCTGCCCCGTTCCCTTTGCCTAGAGCACTCTTTCCTCGGTGACGCCTGGACTTTGCTCATTTCTGCCCTACAACTTTGCAGACAGGTCCACTAAGTTCCCTGACCCCCTGCTCTTTAACGCAGCCCCATTTGGTGGACTTGTAACTTGTCACACTTGAGAACTGTATCATTTGGCCAGTAGCTCATGTGTTACAGACCCAATGACTATCTTTCTTCCTCCATCCTGTGCCCCCAGTGCTTGGCATAGTTACTGGCACACATCAAATAGTCAAGAATATCTACTGAAGATTTAGGAGTTCATCACTGAGACGGTGATGTCTGTGAGAAAGGAGCTAAAATACTAGTTAACTACAGAAAATCCATTATAAGGGCAGAACAGCACCCATTTTAATACAGAAGTTGAAGCCTCGCTTAAAGCAAGAATATCTTCACCTGGTACAATGTCTTTGGTAAGAAGTGAAGGAATGGGAGCCCGGAGATGTGACATCTGACCATGATGACAAAAGACCGGGGACCAGAGCCAGATCTCCCAGAGGCAGTTGTGATACTTACTCTGTTTCTAAAACACAGAGCCGTGGTTTGCTTCCAGTGTGTGCGGACTCAGAGAAGCTCAGTGGGCCGAAAATCTCCTTGGCATTGTTTCCATAATCACTAGGGCCACTGCAAGGCTCAGATGCACAGCTGCATCTCCCACAACAACCGGGCAGCGTTCAGACCCGGAGTCCCTTGCTTCAGTGTTTCCTCTCAGAGCATCCAGCTCAGGCTACTGACATCCTGTCCTGCACCCCATCCCCATCCAAACAGGAGGAGCAGCAAAGCGAAAGGGGCACAACAAGCTGCAGCCTGATTGGCCTCTGAACCCAGGGATACCAAGAGACTTCCCGGGAAGGCTTGCACATGGTTAGTTCTGGGGCCAAAGCCAGGTGAAGATGTCGTGGCCCTGAGCTTCCTGTCACAGTGCACTGTCTGAAATTTATCTGAAGGAAGCTGTCCTAATTCTGGCTGGATTTCACACCGGGAGGTGTGGTCCGTTTTCTTCTACCTTTACTCTATGATTAGACCTGCCTGTTCACAAATGCCAGGAAGCAGAGGTCAACTCCATACGTTAGCCAACGAGAAAGCTTTTCATTGAGACTTTAAAGTGTTCTGCTGATGATTTTATACACTGGCATGTTCACCAAAACATTTATTTTTTAAGAACACTGTTATCCCTTTTGCTAAGAAAAACCAGGCAGGAATCCCAGGGAACAATGGGCATTACTTATGACAATGGGTATCACTCCTTATGACAACAGTCATTTCACAGGTCCAGGCTCTTTCTCTAGATAGCTAGCAAACATAGATAGACAGACAAATATTTCCACACAGAAAAATCTCCACACAGACTACAGATGCTAGCCAGAGTCTCCCATGAGCTATTGTTCATGTGCTGTTGAAGAACAAGGAGGAACAGGGTCTGATGGACCAAGGACGGATCTGAGGGTGTCTCTGTGTGAAGGCAGCACCAGAGAGTAAACTGAGTGTTTGTGGGTAATGAAGCCTTTGTGAGTGTGTCCCTACTGACTGGATGGTTTCCAACTGGCCTGGTTAGGGCCATGAAGCAGACACCATCTGAAAGTGATGGGCTCTCAGACCCTCAGCCTTTCTGCTGTCCCCACACCTCCCGTGTTTAAGTGTGTAGCTCTCGTATGATGTTGACTGGCTTCTTTAAATGACTGTAGCTGGCTGTGCTGCTGAAGGCCTCTTCCATTTGAACATAGATGATAAATCTGCCACTCAAAACAACTCCTTTGAAAGCAGAGGACCAGAATGGTCTATGAATACGCCATCCAGTAGGTGCTCAACTGGGCCTTACCTTCAGAAATGTCCCTCTTGTGTCCACCACACTGACACAGGAGCAAGCACCACTCCCCTTTGCTGCTTTTGGGGAGCCACTATTGATGAGTGCACTTCTAATACACAGACAATACCCTGAAATAGTTTTCTCAGAACTGGTGAATCCCTCAAGCCCCTTTCAAGGTGACTGGATAATGAATAGATAACTCATTGATGCCTAATATCTCAAAGTAGCAGGTTTGTTGCATTAGCCTAAAGAGCACGTTCTGCTTACAACCCAAGTTCTAAGAACGTTTCATTCATTCGTCCATCTTTAGATTTCTCTGACCAATGCAATGACCACACACAGCCCATACAGACTTCAGCACATCACAGAACGACTGACTGGCTGTGGGTACTTACGGCTTCACTCCGGTATCCACCTTCCTTTTTATGACAAGCACCACACAACACACCCCCATTCCTGTAAAGATGGCAAAAAAGGGCATACATACCTTGTGTGACAATAGTTGGCGGTTGCAAGACAATGTGCCTTTGGGCCACACCAACAAGGTACGGCAGTAATTGCTCCTGGAGGTCCCCAAAGCTACGGAATTCCGGGACCGTAAACACCAAGCTGTGATCAGTAGCTATGTGTTGAAGCTCTGCCCTGGAGGCGGCCTGGGCTCCAAGGCCAAATGAGAACACACTAGCCTGCTTCAGAGCTATCACCCCATCCCGAATCTCATCACTAGAAGGCCCAGCACTTATGAGGACCAGCACCTGGGGGACCCCTTCCTCTGCACGGCTGCCACCTGTCCGAGTGAAGAGATTCTCCACCACAAAGTCAAGGGCCAGGCCTATGTTGGCCAACTCCCCCCCAGCGAAGCTGAGCCTTTTCACAGCATCTAGAACCGTAGCCTTGGAGGGGTAGGTATCCAAGGAGAACACGGTTCGGGGCTCATCACTATACTGGACTACCCCCACTCGGATCTGCTGATTTCCAACTGAGAGTCTCTCAAGGACATTTACAAGGAAGTCTCGAATGACAGCAAAATTGGCACTTCCGGTGTTGTCTGAGCCATCAATAAGGAAAACAATGTCGGCTGAGTCTTGTGCTTTAAAAGAAAGAAATGCAGAAAAAAAAACAAAAGTGAAAGCATTAGAACACGTGACCACATGCATCATCTGACGTGTTTCCTTGGAAACCAATAAGAAACACGAAACACAGACAAACAAAACACAGTGTCAATGAAGGCGTGTGGAGTCTCTTTAGTTCTGCATTCTGAGTGGATAAGAGGCAACTGCTTAGGAGTCGTGGTGGGAATAGGGGCACTCATAACCAATTTTCGTCTGTGATACTTTCACGGTTAAACTCCAAGGGAGAGGTCAATATTCCAGACCTTTATTTCTAAATTTGGAGGGAAGTATCATTGCATCTGATGATGAGGTATCATACTGCAGGAGAGATGATTAGGATGTCACAAACACAAAGGTTACTTCTAATCTGGGCTCACTCCTTTCTCATCAATTTTGATGCAAACGCAGTTTAGGAAACAAAAGCTCAGGTTTGTGGCCCAGTGATTGATAGCTCCAGAAGTTTATTTGATTCCTTGGATAACTATTGTTCATTTTGTTTCTTGAAAATTAAAATAGATGACTCCACACATGTTTGGGACCCAAAACTCAGACACAGTTTTTTTTAAAAAATGTGATGGATCCTATGTTCATCTCTCGAGTGTGTGGCCGTGTGGAATCGAACATGGCATTGGGGTCAGAAATGTTTGTTTTGCATTGCCTCTATATTCAGTCAAATAATGAAGAACGGTGTTAAGCAGAGTGACATGAAACCAGCCATGACATAATTATCCAATCTCATTTTATGACATCCTAGTGGATTACCTAGCAGGACCAAGATTGGCTAAACCAAAATGGGTGTGGTCATCACTGAAGGACATAAAAATGACTGCCAAAGCCCTTTTTTCCCCAGTGATGGGAACTTGAGACTTCCATCCTATTAGTGAAAAATGGGGACTACACAGAGACTCAGGTAAAGGGGAGCGATGAGTGAGTCTACCAGCCAGGGCAAGGACGTCCAAAGGTTTACCCCGAGCAGCAAATGTTTTAATACTTAAGGGTGTACAGGGGCCAAGAAGGGCCTTTGCGTGAGTATGAATATTCACGTTCTTGGGCTCTGGGGCATAATGATTACACTGTAATACAAGAAAAGACCTTTCATTTGGATTTTTGAGAGCCAGTGAGTGTTTTATATTTAAATTTAGCTTTTCCTTGTGCCAGAAAATCTGTTTATGTTCTCTTTGGGGAAAGACCCACAAAGCTCACTTCACAACAGGCGGTGTTCTCATGGGACCTGAAGCACGGAGTGTTAGGCTTCAGTGTGCTCTTTCTTCCCCAGGTAATTAAAGTCCTAGACCATACATCAGGCTGTAATCCTGAGAGAGGTTTAAGCCAGGGGGATGTGGCAATTTGGAATGTTGCTACCACTGTCCTCCCCACAAAATACAAGAAAACAATCGCTTTGCTACAGCGACTGAGATCTTATGTGTCCGAATAAATGTCATTCAATATCAGCATAAGAACTCCAAAGTATTCCACCAGCTGCAGTCAAAATACAAGATTCTTGGAGGATCTTGAGATGAAGCAGAGCGGAGAATGTGGGTTACACAGACCATAAAAATGGCTTTCACCATTGCATGTCGGACACCATAAAACACCTCCATGTTTCCAGGCCTAACCCAGTGACCTCAAGGGACACAGAAGGACCTGTCGCTTAGTCATCCTATCTAGACACTTTAAAAGAGAGCTAATTATGATCAAGATGGACAATAGAAAGATCTTCAGTCATAGCAGGGCATGATACTTCCGATATTCGATACCTTCAGCAACAATTTCTAATGGTGTAGATCCCAGAAAAGAACTCTCTGGGTGGGAAAGGAGGCTGAACACCATCAACAGTAGGTCATAAAATGGTGGATAATTTGTCATCACTGAATTAAAAAAACCATGATCCTCTTACACACACGATAATGGAACACACAGAGCATGCTTTGTTAGCCGCAAGAGGCAAAGCCTCACAGAGACCCAGGACCCCTGGGTCCTTGTGTGCGGCAAGGCACACCAACGGCCAACACCAAGTCCAAGAGAAACCAGAATGGAAGCTGTCTGGTTTCCTACTTCCTGTCTCATGTGTCACACTCTCTGCAGTGCCTTCTATGGAAAGCGTTCAAGGTGACAAGGAAGAGCCCTAAGTCCTAGTTGCCTGAGCTCCCAGGAAACATCACACTCCTATTTCCTGTGAGAAACACAAATTTGAAGAAAATGTATGCTGAACTCAGAATCACCTCCAGCTTTTATTTCGGGTACGTCCATTTTCAGAGGGTGACATGGGACGTCTAGCAAGATGAGCAGGGTCCATTCAGGATCGTGACCCTTAATGCTTTCTGTGTGTAGGCTCTTGCTTTAGAACATAGAACATAGTCTACAGGGAAATGGTCCCTGCGGCAACCTTACTCAGACCACCGACGTGCCTTTTCCTAAACTTTATTCAGGACTTGCAATTGGGATCCTGGCTACTCGTTTTTATCTTCTTTTAGTTTGCTATGGAGCACGCAGTGAGACATGGTATCAAGGAATTGCAGAGTGAGGTTAATCAGAAGAGAGAAATGACTCACACTCCACCCTGGTGCTGGTGCTGTCGGTGACTTAGACATAGAAGACGGAGATGTTCTCTTGGCAGAAAAACAAAGGTTTTAGCTAAACAGAAATATGCAGCTGGTAGACTCTCCGCTCTTGCAGTGGGTTTTACCCATATAAATGGCTGCATCACCTCTTCCTGTTCATTAGTTTGCCAAGACATTAACTTTGAAAATAGGCCACTCTCTACAAAACACATTTTTAAGTGAGTATGTTCCTAAACCCATATTCTGAAAGGGTTGGGTCAGAGAATCTTGGTAGTCACAGACTGTTACCTCAGGTTTCCCCTTGTCCTTCCCTCTGAAACAGGTGATCTAGGGTGATCTCTAGAACACACTTCTGTGTCCTATATCCTGGCAGAATGACACAATGCTGGAGGAGAGCCCCCCTCACTGGAAGCAGGAAACCCCAGTAGTACAGATACATGGTTCCTGTTTCAGAGGGAAGGACAAGGGGGAGACCGTCTCTTCCCTGTCATTTGGTAGACCTTGGTGACCCCAATCCTACCAAAGCTGAGATCATGGGAGACCATGGGGAAGCTGTGGAATGAACAGCTTTCTGAAACTCCTTAGGATGTCTTGGTCCTGAAGCACTTGTGTACCCAAGCCTTGCCCATCCACGGCAATGTGTTTCCTTCTGCTGATACACACCACCTCCCTCTTGGCCTGCCCCTTTTAAGTCCCTGCGATGAAAACCTGTCTGGCATTATTTCCCTATAGAAGCTCAAATTGTCCTGAGCCACCCCTAGGTTTCTCCACATGCCCCTCAGAGCACTTGATTCACGCCTCAAATTCTCTCCTGCCCCCTCATCCCACTCCTTAGTATCTTCATTAGTAGGAGACCGACTTCAGCAGCTGCCTTACCTCCAGCCTCCTGCCTTGCCCATCCTCTCGGGGGAGGAGCAGAGGTGCTCCTCAGCCTTGCTTCCTCTCTCCTGCTTCCTGTGGGCTGTGCATGTCTTCTGACTCCTAACTGCATGATCCCCCTTGCCCTAGTCACCAGCCACCAGCCACGTGCTCAGCCTCTCTCTGTGGCCTCAGTCACGTGGAAAACAACCTGCAGCCACACTGCATAACTCCCTCTTTCGAAACGCCCAAATCTGGGAGTTCTTTTGATTCTGAAAGTTCCTGAGGAGTTTGAAGGAAGCTAGCGGGGCATCCTGGTGGCAAGGTCCCTTGACTGGTAAGCTCTGGTTGTTAGTGAACGCTGCTGGAAGTCGGCAGCCTAAGTACTGTGGGAACCCTCATTGCTTCTCTGCGCCCATTGCTCCGACCCCAGGCTTCTGTCCCTGGTGCTGTCCTCCCTGCCACCAGCATTCTAGAAATGACTCATGCCCACTCACCTGAGCTGCTCAGCTCCTCTCCTACCCACCTCAGAATCCTAGGTGCAGACCCTCTCTCTTGTGGAGGAGACATGATTCTCTCCCATCATGCCTCCCTACTCCCCACCCACTCTCTGCTCTTCTCCGAGTGTTGCACGGACTTACGTTCTAGCACAGGGTGCCCTGTGGCTGCCCATATCTGATGGAAAAGCTAGTCCTGGTCCCCAGGCAAGATTGGGACTGAGCAGGACAATCTAGGATCTTGTCATATTTTTTCCCTCTCGGTCTTTTGGAACTTATCAATGGAAGGGGAGAATCAATAGGCTTGATTGATTTAAAGACTCTCCAGTTACTGAGTCTGCCCATCTGTGTAATATTAACACTCAGTGTGATAACCAGCTGCCGTCACACACTCCTAAGGTGACCGTGAGCAGGCCATTAGAATCTGAGGAGTCTCATGGTTACAGTCACAGGGCACAAAAGACACCAGAGTGCAGACCCTGGGCAGGGATGCCACAGCTCTGCCCTGGCTCCTTCCCCAGCTTCTCATCCACCCTTGAGGACTCAGTTTCTCCCAAACAAACTTGGACCACATCACAGCTGAGACTCCCTGTCCTATGATTCTATGTCTTAATAAGTTCCACTCAGTGGCTAAGAAGAATGGTCCACCGATGGCCAGACACAAACATGGACCCTCTCTCCTCCCTCAGACCTCTCTGCTCCTAAATGGATGCCGGCTCATCTGAGGGAGGCTTTATAAGTGATATAAAGGAGCTTTGGGATAGTTGTCAGAATATGAGTTTTAAGGTTCACATGTCGGCTGTTTCAGAAACCTCTTGGAAACCGGTGGAGGCTGTGTCTGCAGGGGACTGAAGACTCACTAGTCAAGCCTTTGTTTTTAAGCTTGAGAACATCTCTTCCATAAGCCCGCAGCGTCTCTTAGGCACTATGTTGCTTTAGGCCAGTATTTGCTAAGCTCATAGGCACAGAGCAGCAGGGCAGGGAGCAGCCTGGCAGTGAAGACATTACCTGTGATGTCTTTAAGGCTTTCCATGTCCCCAGCCCTTTCTGTGTTCACGGAGGAGTGTATACAGGACACTAAGTTCCCTACTATATCATGAAGAGAGGTAACATTCTCTAGGTTGAAAACATGCATACTGAGCGGTTCGCTTGCTATTTCTCTTAAGGCTCGTTCGTCTGCATCCTCAACTCCAACTGCAAACACGTTAACGTCCGCAGACTTAAGTTCCGCTGAGGGCAGGGCAAAGCTGTCCTCTGTTTGTCCGTCAGTTAGCACTATGATAACCTGAGGGACTCCATCAGCGGCCCGGCTTCCAGAAGCCTCGGTGAGGTGGCTGTGAATTATGTATTCTAATCCTTTTCCAGTCTGATTGCTTCCCCCAATGTAAGACATGTTCAGAATATGAGAAAGGACTTCTTGTTTAGTGTGGTACGTATTAAACAGGAACTCGGTATGTGGGTTTCCGATGAGTCGGACCAGAGCAAAATGGAAATCATTGTCTCCCACAGCTAAAGACTCTACCACATCAGACAGAAACTCTTGAACAAGCAGGAAACGGTCCTTCCCAGCACTCCAAGAGGAATCCACTAGAAACACTATGTCGGCAGCCGCACCGTTTCTGACATCTTCAAAAAAAGACATTGGTTCAGATTTTTCTACTGATACAAACCATGATCTCCCATTGGAGCACTTCTTCCTAAATGAGCTAAGCAGATCCTCCGCTACTAACGAGTGACTCACATCTGGGTTACAATGAAGGCAGGGAGGAGGGACTTACCTGCCGAGCAGAGCCAAGAACCAGGACACGGCTGCTGCTACACCCAGCAATACTCCAAGTTCCATACTGAGTAGCCCCAAGTCAGAGGCCAGTGGACTATTCCAGAATAGGGGAAACATCTGTGGGCACCTTTGAGCTGAGGCATGACTGTGACAATCTGACTCCCCCCCCCCCCCATGTCCACGTGACCAGACCAAAGGGATTTCATGTCGTTGGCAAACAACCATCTTTAGCAGCTCACTCTTCAGTGTGGGGTAGAAAGCGGCTCTGACGGGGATGTAAGTAGACCACCAGTGCTTTATGAGAACTTATCCCTGCCCCAGGGTTTCTAAAACCTTGTGAGAAATGTAATATGACAAGTAGATTTTAGACACGGAGAGAATCGGGGCTACTTAGAGGGAGAAGCTCTCTAACAGGCTACTACGTATTTCCAGAGCAGAGCAACCTGCCTATACTCCAAGCAGTAGCACGCCTGATTGAGGATGAGCCGTTTCCCGGCATTTATAGAAACCCTGGGACGAAGCCATCTGTGGCCCTGGGAGGAGCCTTCAGAAGCTGCAGCCAGATTGCCTCTGACAACTCTATTTACCTCAGCTTTCCCTGAGAGGCCCTAAGCTTTGCTGCTCTACCACTGAGGTAGGCTACCTTACACTCCATCTAAAGAGCCCAGCCTTGTAGACAGCAAGGTACTGTGGAAGGCCCAGTACCCCTGGGCAATGACAGGGAGACCCCGTCAAGGGCTCCTAGTTCCAACACAGGAAATTTACCTTGCTGCCCTAAAATTCTGAAAGCAAATTCTTTGTAGGGTGTTAGGGTCTGCTGTTTAAAGTTGTCTAGGGAAACATCTTTTTTTTTTTTTTTTTTTTTAAGATACAGTGGCTCCATGACTGTCATCCTGTATCTAGCGTTAGAGACAAGGGAGGCTGAGTTTTGTTTGGTTCTCTTTCTTGTTTTAAGAAAATAACTTTTACCACAGTAATTGTCTTCCTCCTGCAAACTGGTGCCAGGGATGTGGGAAAGTCCCCCAGATGGTGAACCGTGGGGTGGAGAAGCTGCTAAGACCCAATGTGAAGATAATTCGGCCCTCAAGAAACTCAGGATTTGAAACTCAAGTTTTAGCAAAGGAAAAAAAAGTCACCTTGCTTGGACACAGTGTCTGAAAGGCCTGCAAAATTTGTATACAACCTGTGACATGTGCTGCTCTGTCTCTCGACATCCCCAGGCTCCACGTCAAGCTCTGGGTGGCTAAGATCTAGACTCAAGCAACCGATGCTAGTTTTTTGTTTGGTTTTGTTTTTTAAAGCAAACTTTACCTGCTTGCTGTTGGGCATGCATCATTGCAATGCCTGAGAGGATGAGGCTAAAGATGGCCACTAGGGGCAAATGCCGGTGTTTCCTCATTTTGAATGTCTAAGCACCAAGTGTGAACCTAAAAGAAAGGACCAGGAGAAAAGAATGATCAGTGTTTAGCTCTCATGCTGCAAATTTTTCCAAAACCCATTGTTTTCTGTGTCACATTCGGCTTCTGAATAGGCTTGGGGGTGTGATTCAGTCTTTGGACCAGCAGCAAATGGATAGATGATCAAAACCAGGCAGGCAGACAGACAGGCAGACCCAAACAGACACGTCATAGTGACACCCAGTTGGCAAAACTTCTATAGACAGCAATGTCTCTGAAGATTTATTACCTACTGACATTAAAGTTTTCTTATAATGCACTCTGATGTCCCCAAGAGGATGGAGTTGTCCAGTACAGTTCTCAGGATGGGTCCCCAACATTAAGTGATATAAAACTGCCCACCACACACACCACACACACACACACACACACACACACACACACATCTCTGGCTAGCCATTCCCAAACACCATGTGGAAGATATAGTTCTAGTTTCTGAATGGACCTCCAGAGTACCCGCCCCACAATCTGGAACATTCTATTTTCACTATTGCTAAGTAACGAGTTAAGTGGGTACCCTCTTCTGGAAAGTAATATCAAATAACCCTGCAAGCAAGACTCTCTTACTCTAATGACTGCACACGTCAGCCACAGTTAGGAACTACATAACTAAACCTTTTCCCAAATTGAAGCAGGCAGCAACTTGAAGAGAGCATGCTCCTGGGGAAATGGACTGAGGAAAGAGGCTTAGGAGTGAAGGGCTCGTGCTGTGCACAGAGGGTGACAGGTGACAGAGATGCTCACCTTCTTGACAGGAACAGGCTCTGCCCAACCGGAAGCGGTGAGGCTTGTCTCCAACTCTGCCTTGCCCTCCCTTGCTAGCCAGCACTTTCCCTGCCATGTGCCAACCTCCACTACCATCATCATGGGACGAGACCAAAGAGATTCTGCTTGCATGGCGATGAAGCCAGAGCTGAGGGCAGAGTGTGCGTTCCCTCGTTTCCCATCGTGCAGCAGCTGGCAGCTGCAAACCTGACTTCCAGGAAAGCAAGTTCAGGTTCAGAATGTTCTACAGCCCACATCCTCAAGCCTACCAACCCCCTGTCTTCCCCCCTCAGACTTCACACCAGCCCCCCTCATCCTCCTGGATCCAATAATGAATCAGCTTGGGACTAGAGTCTTCCTAAAGACGCCTGCACAGAGCTGGCTGAGTGTCTCTGTCTAGGCTAAGGTCTCCTTACCTCTCCTCACTTCTCCGTGACCTAAGGCACCGATTCCTGTTATCAGGGAGCTTTTGTCTTTGGTAGTGGGACTGGGCATCTCCCAGTGAGAAACTGGGAAGGCTGGAAAGCGAGCAAGGGTATTTCAAAGAGGCCCAGGAGAGGGACCGGAACCAAGCATATAATCAATGTGATTTAAGATTCTCACTCTGTTTTCTTCTGTACTGAGTTTGAGAGCATGCTGTCTGATACTGGGAGTCATCTAGACTAGTCTGTTGTTCAAGGGGAAAATATGTCCTGCTTTAAGAAACTGAAAATCATTTAATCTAGAGATAGTGGGCTTACTTCATACTTTACATTTCATTATTAGGGGTTTTAGATGTCACAAGAGGCTCTTCCCACGAATTAAAACTCTAGGCTACAGCCATCTGCATCAGTATGAACAGTAATTCAGGATCTCCCCTCCCCTCCCCTCTCTCTCTCTCTCTCTCTCTCTCTCTCTCTCTCTCTCTCTCCTCTCTGTTTCACAAGGACATGACAGATTTTCAAACGTGTATTTCTTAATCTTATTATATTAAAAATCCAAATACTTGTAAATCTCTTCTACCTCCCTGTTTTGGGAATGGTTTGACTCTGTGGGGGACAAGGAGAAAAGAGAACAAAGTGGGCGTGTTTGCATGGTTTGCACAACAGCCTTCGCCACTGTGTGGTTAGGACAAGGCTCCGTGAGACCTGGACGGTGTGAGGGCAGGAGTACACCTGAAACCGGATAGCGTGAATGATCGGTTGTTTCCAGAAATACACACCAAGATTGTATTCGAAAGCCTCTGAGCTGACATGGCCACTGTGGAATTTGAGTTAGCTGCCGGACCCTCCTGAAAATAGGGCTCAGGAGTGGGTGGCTGCAGTGGAAAATCCCACCAAACGTTTAAAGAATTAACCCAAGTTCTGCCTGAACTCTCCTCAAAACACTGAGGAAGAGGCAACACTTCCAGGCTCATTCCGTACGCCCATCCTTAAAGTGAAACAAGAATATGAAAAGAAATGACCGGAAAAGAAAACTGCAGACAATATTCCTGACAAAAGCTTGATACAAGCATGCTTGGGCAAATTCTAGGAAACACTCAGACGCAGCAGCTTAAAATGAGGACACACTATTATTACCAGGTGGGTTATGTTCCTGGAATGCAAGGACAGTGTGAAACATAGATAGATAGATGGATGGATGGGCAGACAGACAGATGGACAGAGAGAGAGAGAGACAGATGATGAAAGAAATCAAAAGACCATCTCAGGTATTCAGGAATTCATTTGACACCCTTTAACACACTGTCATGATAGAGATAAGTAAACCTTTCAACAAACTGGGACTTGAAGGAAACCACTACACAATAAAAGTAATACCCAGAAACCCTCAGCAAGCATTGAAAAAAATTTAAAACCACAGCCACTTGGGGTAGAGCTCAGTGCTAGAGCCCTTGTCTAGCATCTAGGTGATGGGGGATGCCATCCCCTAACAATTAAAAGGAATGCTTGAAAACAGAGAGCTTTTTTGAGCAGTCACATGACCTTCTTTCTCACTTATCATTAGGAGAAAACAAAAAAGTCCTAGTCAGAGTAATTAGGCAAGAAAAGGAAGCTAAATCCACTCAAATCGGAAAGGAAAAGTAAAGTCATTTCTATAAGCAGATGGCTTATACACTGTGCTGGGAAAGCTGGGCATCCTCAAGCAAAGGACTGAAACTGGACCCTGGCCTTGTGCCACAGACAAAAATTAACTCAATGAGAGAGCTAGCTGTAGAGCTGGGGAGATGATTCAGTTCATAGAAGCTCATGCCGCCAAGCCTGACAACCCGAATTTGATCCCTGAAACCCACGCGGTGGAAGGAAAGAACCAACCCTTTTGAATTTTCTTCTGACTTATACACACTTAGACAGGTAGATATAGATTGATAGATGATAGATAGATAGATAGATAGATAGATAGATAGATAGATAGATAGATAGATAGATAGATAGGTGGATGGGAGGACAGATGGAAGGACAGATGAACAGATAATATGTTCAGGAACAATTGCCACCAACCCTGATGGCATGCATTGATGCCTGGAACTCACATGGTTCAAAAAAGAGAACCAATTCTTGCAAGTTGTCCTCTGATCTCCTTGTGCACAAACAAATAAATGGAACAAAATTTCAAACAAAAAAAAAAGATGTAAGAGAGAAAAAGAACATGAAGTTGGTGGGTGAGGAGTTGGGGGAGACCCTGGGAGGAGTAAAGAATATGATCTAGATACTTTGTAGGAAATTCTCAAACAATAAAGAAAAACGTTAAAATAAATATAATATTTTTTATATTAAAGATCTAGTTGTAAGACCAGAGACTGTAACCCCGCCTAGAACAGAACAGTGAGGAGCTTCGTGGCACTGCACTTGTGTGGGTTTCTTGTGTAAGACCCCAAACGCCAGTCAGGCAGACAGAATTGGCAAATGGGACTCCATCAAACTTAAAGACTCTGCCCAGATGCCAGGGCTGAAGCTCAGCTGGTAGGGCCAGCATTCCCAAAGTCCTGGGTTTGATCCGTGACAACCCATATACCAGGTGTGGTTACCCCTGTAACACCAGCACACAGATGATGATAGAAATGGGATCGGAAGTTCAAAGTCATCCTCAGCCAAACGGCAAGAAAAAAAGAGAGCGAGAAAATGTGGGAAGATAATTTCTTTCCAACCAATAATACAAAAATCAGTACACTGGAAGGACAACTCCCAGAACTAAAGGAAATATTGAGACCTGTATCTTTGACTAAGGGTGTGCATCCACACTGCATAAAGATACACAGAAATGAAAACTCATCTGCTTGAATGGGTGAAGGGCATGAGGCAGGATTTCTCCAAAGGAGATACACAATGACTAATAACCATGTGGAAATATGTCTGATGTTACTAAGATCAGGGCAACCTAAACCAGATCCACAATGCACTATCATGCCCATCGAAGTGGCTGCTACCCAAACACAGAGGCAGGGCAAAGACACATAGGGGCCATGGCTCCTGGACGCTATAAGCAGGGATGAGAAATGGGGCAGCTAATAAGGAAAACAATGTGGAGGGTCCTCAAAGATTAAAAACAAAATGGCCATATGATCCGGCAATCTACACATAGGTACACAAATACAAAAACCTAAAGCAAAGTGAGATTTTGGATAGCCATGCCCACTGCAGCCTTATTGATACCATCCAAGTGATTTTAATAGACAGATAAGTAAGAAAATGTGGTTTTCCACGCAATAGAACACTATTAGGCCTTAAAGGTTACAACGGTCATACGCTACAATGTAATGAACCTTGAGGACATTATACTAAGAGCAGTAACATACAAAAAAATGATAACAATAACAAGAAGAAAGAATGTATGAATCCCTCACATGAGGTATCTAATTAGAAACAGTGAGGATCACCTGTGACTCAAAACCTGCCTTTGGCTCAGACTTCAGGAACGGAGCTCAGCTGCCACAAAGCCACCTGTCAATCAACTTCCCCTGGCCAACATGTCAGCTCCACAGTGGCATCTGGGAAGCTGTCCACACAGTTCTTTCTGCAATGAAGCCAGATTGTGGCAACCTACAAATGTCTGGCCTGACTTTCTCGGCTTGTCCTGGACACGACTCTGAAAAGCAGCCTGTAGGGCTCAGTGTTGTGGCTCCACAATGCACTCGTGTCTCGAGGAAGCCTCGGTGCCGGTGGTGAGGCCAAGAGAACAACCCTCAGCCAGTAGAGAACCCACTGCTCCCTGGCTGGTCTCGCCCTCACCAGGTCTCTGGTCTAGCTCCACCCCTTCACTGTACAGAGCACTGCCAGTCTGATGTTCCACCCTAAGAACCTTTGGGCCATTCTAGGGTTTTCCTCATTAAAAAAGCTAAAGCAAGTGAAATCTCTCTCTCTCTCTCTCTCTCTCTCTCTCTCTCTCTCTCTCTCTCTCTCTCTCTCTCTCTCTGTGTGTGTGTGTGTGTGTGTGTGTGTGTGTGTGTGTATGCTAAATTAACTGAACTGAGGATTTGCACTCGAGGACACATGAAGAACACTGAACATATGCTATTCTTCATTCTGCTGAAGTCAGTAACCACACATTTGGTGGAGAATCTGCTTCCTTCATGCGGTCTCTGCTTCCAGAGTCACTAGTAGTGGTTTTGTAACTAGTCTAGAGTAGTATTTGAACACTAGATTAACATATCTGAAAACCCACAACTCTCTCACAACTGTGCACAAACCTGCATCTCTGAAAGCGCCATGCCCCAGGAACAGGGTCCATCCCTTTGTGACTCTAAATTCAGCTAGACCACTACTTGCCACCACCTTCCATGCAAGTTCCACGCTTCACAACTCCAATCAAAAAATGTGCATGCACATTCTAGCAATCCGGTTCAATTATTTTAAATATTCAATCAAGACAGGAAATGTATGACTTTAAGAAGCATTGTGCATGTGTGTTTTTGTATGTATGTGTGTGTGTAAGTGCATGTACACATGCACGATAAGGAGGTCAGACATCAATGTTATATTTTCCTCAACTGTTTTCTACCTCATAATTTGAAACAAGGTCCCTCAACGAACTTGCAATTTACCAGTTGGGCTAGACTTACTAGTTAGCAAGCCACCAGGAATCCCGCCTCTGCCTCCCAGAGCCAAAACGGCAGGTGTGCACAGCCACAGCTGGCCTTTTATGGGAGTCTTGGCTGAAACTCAGTCCTCAAGCTTCCACAGCCAGACTTGACTAGCCGAGCCATCGCCCCATCCTTCAAGTAGCAATGCTATGGGAGAATTCGGATACAAGAATATCCTAGCGCCTTGCTTTGAGGCAGTAGGCTATGGGATCCCTGTGGGGAAAGGTGGGGCCTGAGGTGAGGGCTGTCTGACCACTGTTGAGTCTAAGTTAAGGACAGGAAGTGCTGGGATGTCTCTGCAAACCACATGGACAGGGAGCTCAGTGTGGGTGAGTCATGTGGAGTAGTTTTGCTAATGGTTTCTTAACCGTCCCCGCCCCTCACACAGGGGAATCCTTTGAATATACTAATTCTACTGTGTGTTAGTCACAGGCTGAGTCACCCCAGAGCAACCCCTAAGCGAGTTCCTCGCCTTCGGAGCTCCCTAAGATCTGAGTGTGGATGCTATGACTCTGTAAAGGCTTCTGAATCTGTCTGCTAATTGAATTTCTCTAAGGAAATGGCACACACATTATATGAGTGACCTGAGCCAAGATGCTCATTTCCCCAGCGTTCATCTTGGAAGAACAGCTTCCTCAGGCCCAATGGCTCACGGGTGACAAAATAAATGTAACACAAACAGGAGTTTTTGGTTTTTGTTTTTTAATTTTTTTCAGAATCCATCCAGGTATTGAGGGAGAGGTAAGGATAGGGGACTCCTTCACCTCTGAGAGGAAGGACAGAAGGTGATGTATCACTGACATTCTACTGGTGACCAGCTAAGCTGCTGGATCCCCAGGTGGGAAACTGAGAAGAAAGCGTCTCTATGGCTTGCTCCAAGGAAAGCCAGATTCCAGGGTATAATGAACCACACAGTAGAGTTAACTGTAAAAATTAATAGACACTCAACAGTGGGGTCAGAACCCCTACATCATATGACCGCCTCCTCAGGATGATGGCAAAGGAGAGCATGCGGGAAGAGCAGCTTCCATCTTGATTTCACTGAAGAGGTCAAACATCATCTCCCCAGATGATGACCTGGATTACCCGTCTTAATGAAGGGGAACAGTGATAGCCACGCCCCTTTCCCCTTAATGAAGGGAAACAGAGATAACCACACCCATTTCCCCTTAATGAAGGGGAACAGAGATAGCCACGCCCATTTTCCCTTAATGAAGGGGAACAGAGATAGCCACGCCCCTTTCCCCTTAATGAAGGGGAACAGAGATAGCCACACCCCTTTCCCCTTAATGAAGGGGAACAGAGATAGCCACACCCCTTTCCCCTTAATGAAGGGGAACAGAGATAGCCACGCCCATTTCCCCTTAATGAAGGGAAACAGAGATAGCCATACCTGCTTCTCCTCATCACTCTCTGGAAGGATAGTAAAGTGAAGTGGGCTGAAGAAAGAGCCACTGGCTTCTATCTCAGAGGCAGGACATCCCCCCCCCCCCTGTCCTTCCAGCCATCCGGCAGCTGCTTGCCACCCCCACCATGAGAAAGTAACACCAGGTGAGGAAGCATGATTTGCAAAAGCCACGTAGATAAAACAAGACAGGGCCAGCATCTGGACTGAAGTCCACGGCTCCGAGGAAGAGGCAAAGCTCAGGAAATGGTACGGGCTAGGCAGCCTTTGGCAGGGACCTCCAGGAAACTCTCCGAGTCTTATTGGGGAGGGGAGAACAGATATCCTCGGTGTTGGTGAATGTCTAGCTCTGTTCTTCCCAATATGGAAACATCAAAGTCAGATTTGGCTGCCTGGGACCCTCCAGCTGGGTGGGGTCCCTTTGTCAGGGACTCCGTGCCCTCGGGGCAACAGACTCAAAAACTCAAGTGCTTTGTTAACTGTGTCCTCGGCTTTCTGGTTAGCATGTCTAAGTCCTGTATTTCACTGCCTCTTTTTCACAGAGTTGAGGTGTCTTTTTCCCACGTGATTGCTGCCCACTTGGGAGTTTCTGGAAACTCCTTTTGTTGTTGAGGTTGCCCTACCCAGTCTTCAAGTTGAAATCATAATTGTACTGCAATCTTTCCCAGGCCATTTTGCAATTCTGCCAAATTAGTTTTCATTAAAGCCTCCTCAAAAGCATTTTCATTTTCCATGTCTGGAAATCTTTTTCTTAAGAAAGACACACACACACACATACACACACAAGGAAATAATTTCAAAACAAAGCCTTAAATGCATCCAGAGCTCCCATTTTGAAGTCTTGCATTTGATATGTCTCTGGGCACCGCTTTATAAAACCAAGCTGCTCTCCTATAGAGTTCAAATTCTGAGGCTTCCATTAACGCCTCACTTTCCTGCTTAAGCTGGGGCCACCGCAATCACCAAAAGTCACAGTAAGAGCCCAGCTTTGTATCCCCACCACACTGTGGAATGAAATCTCAAATTTCATTACAGTTAGGATGTTTTCTTACTCCTGCCTTTATTGCCCTCTTGTCTTGACTAAGAATCAAAGTAGGGACTGAAGAGATGGTTCAGCAGTCAAGAGAATGTACTGTTCTTGCAGAGGACCCAAGTTCTGTTCCAAGTACCCACATCAGACAGCTCACAACAGCCTGAAGCTCCAGCTTCAAGAGATGAAACATCCTCTTTGGGACTCTGTGGGCCACTGCACTTAGAAATCTTTAAGAATCAAAGTGTCCAGTTCTGTCCTTTCTTCTCACCCTTCCCCACCCCCTTGTTGCAGAGATTCCGTAGTGAGACCTAGCCGAAGAGAGTAGGGTTTTACTATGACTGTTTGACACAGCCTTGCAGAACTCTTCAGAAGTAAATTATTTGGAACACACTAACACACACACACACACACACACACACACACACACACACACACACACCAAAGGAGTGCATCAGAAATTGAGTATTTTCATTGGTTTGACAACTATGGCCTTGTATTTCTATCTCAACAATAACAATTTGAGTCTGCATCTTTCCTGTGACTGAAAATTCAACATTTCTAATCGTGCATGAGCAAGCACCCTCCTTGTCACATGCCAGCACCAGAGAGCACCAGGTCCTCCTGCTGGGACCTAATAGGGCAATGCCCAGATGTTCTGTAGCCACCATAGGGGGCTATAGAGAGGTGACAGAGAGAGAGGGTGTGGCCACCTCTAATAGCGAGAGCCCCTGTGGAGGACATGGGGACCACACACACACACACACACACACACACACACACACACACGTTAGCTCTTTTCCTTGTCTGGAAGCAGCACTTAGGAGGCAGAGGCAGGAATTTCAGGGGCCCAAGGCCAGCTAGCTGCATAGTAAGTTGGGACCATCCTGGTCTACATGAATCCCTGGATCCAAAAGAAGGGGCAGGAGCAAATTCCAGATTAGTTGTCTGGCTATTTAGAAATGGAATTTAAAATCTATTTCTAGAATCCAAGAAAAGAATCACAAGGCAGAAAGTTCTGGATCCGCCATGCTAAAGGCCACCATGGAACATAAAGGCATTCTGAGATCTGAATTGTGTGGCAGCCAGATGAGACGCTGGGCCCATTTACGCAGATAATTATAACCATTAGGCAGAGACAGCATGGGCTCTGACAGTCAGGGAGAGAGCCTGCTAGAAGATGCTCCGCAGGCAATTCTGCAAGTGCCACTTCTTTCCGACCCATGATCTGGCTCCCGGCACGCCTCCCATTTGTCCCATTTCTTCCTTTGCTGGCGAGGGACTTGTGTTCCACCAGCCTCGCTCAAAATCATGTGTCCCATTGTGGATTTGTGAATGAGAGTGGCCACAGTATTCTCACGGCCCTATGGCTTGCTTTCGAGTGTGAGAGGAAAAACTCACCTTTAAGTAGACAGAGGTCTTGTGACAGTTTGTCTGCCACACTGCCTCTACCAGCAACCTCCCCCAGGGTTACTTTTTAGGAGTAAAACAGGCCAACTGGTGTGAACTGGCAGGGATCCCTGGACCACTGTGTTACATCTGCATCCACTGAGTCTAACCTAGCATGTCTCTGACATCCCCAACAGCGCCACACATTGGGTTTAAGCTGAGCAGATTTTAGATGCCATTGCTGGCTGCTGACTCAACTAGAGACCATTCCAGAAGTGAAAACGCTAGTTTTCTGGAATCGTTTCCCTTGAGACCTGAGTCATCTCCAGCTGCTGGTCAGCTCTGAAATTAAACTGACCTGTGCGCTCTCCCTTCCAGCGGCTTATTCCCAAAGCGCTGGGGCTGTGGAAATCAAGAGAACAGTGCACACTGGGGGATTCAACAGAGATGGCTTTCAGTGAGGCCTTCCCTGGCCACTCCCAGCTCACAAACACCTCTGGATATTTAAGGAGAAGAGAGGATGGTGCCGGACCCTGCCTCTAAACGGTGACTTCGAAAGCCAACCTGTATCTGTCTCATTCTCTCCTTTTTCAAGTTTCACTTACATAGCCCAGCCTGGTCTAGACCTCACTTTATAACAAAGACTAGCCTTGAGTTTCTGATCCTTCCGCCGTCATCTTCCAAATGCTGGGACTATAGACATGCATCGCCGTTTCGAGATTGTGTGGTGTTGAGAACTGAGCACTCCCCCACCGAGCCACACCCCAGACCCCCCAGAATATTTCCAAGCAAGGGTGACAGTGACCCCTCTGCTGCATCAAGTCCAAAGAAAACCCTGAAAATACAAAAATCCCTTTCTTCCCATGGTACTTTTTTATTTTCATTTAAAATAACTTTTTTTAATTTTTTAATTCTATCCTTCTCAACTGTTGGGATAGGAATGTGCTATATATTTTCCCCACTCCCCTTCCACCCCCCACCCTTCCATTCCACCCTACCCCCGCCCTCCACGCTCCTAATTTACTCAGGAGATCTTGTCTTTTCTTCCCCTTCCTACGTGGATCCATGTACGTCTCTCGTAGGGTCCTATTTGTTACCTAGGTTCTCTGGGGTTGTGGCCTGTGGGTTGGTTGTCCTTTGATCTATGTCTATTATCTACTTATGAGTGAGTACATATTCACTCAGGATGGCTTTTTCTAGTCCATTTGCCTGCAAATTTCAAGTTGTCATTGTTTTTTAACCACTGAGTAGTACTCCATTGTGTAAATGTACCACATTTTCCCTACCCATCCTTTAGTTGAGGGGCATCTAGGTTGTTTCCAGGTTCTGGCTATTATGAATAATAATAATAATGCTATGAACATAGTTGAGCACATGTCCTTGCGGTATGAATGTGCATCCTTTGGGTATATGCCCAAGGGTGGTATTGCTGGGTCTTGAGGTAGGTTGATTCTCAATTTTCTGAGAAACCGACATACTGATTTCCAAAGTGGCTGTATAAGTTTGCACTCCCACCAACAATGGAAAAGCATTCCCTTGTTCTGCATCCTCTCCAGCATAAGTTGTCATAAGAGTTTTTGATCTTGGCCATTCTGACAGGTCTTAAGATGGTATCTCAGAATTGTTTTGATTTGCATTTCTCTGATGACTAAGGATGTTGAACATTTCTTTGAGTGTCTTTTGGCCATCTGAGATTCTTCTGTTGAGAATTCTCTGTTTAGATCTGTACGCCATTTTTATTGGGTTATTTGGTCTTTTGATATCTGGTTTCTTTAGTTCTTTGTATAATTTGGAGGTCAGTCCTCTGTCTCATGCACAAAACCCATGGTACTTCTTAAGGCTTATCCACCCCGACCCATGCCTAGGTCTGGGTGCATGCTTGGTGGAATCCAGCAGGCAGGTACAGAGCATTGGGTGGGGCTGGCATTATTACTGCTCCTAACAGTGTGGCCACACAGTCAGCCTCTCTGAGCAGCATGTCCCATGTCCCCAGAGGGTATGAAGAAAGCATTCACTGAGACAATGCTCTCTGTAAGACCTCCATGTAAAACAAGCCACGGATTTACCAAACCAAAGAGCAGAGCCTAGGCCTTCTTCATGCTTGTGCCCTGATCTTGAAGCTGAGCACCCTGAAGTGCAGCAAAAATGACACATCTGCCAGCCTGTTGTGCTGGGTAAACCAACAGAAGGGAGCCATGCTCTGAGGTCAAATCTAGTGTCCCGGCTCCTCCTGGATGGTAAATCAGAGTCACCAATAAAAAGTATTTCAAATGAGGTGTGTGTGTGTGTGTGTGTGTGTGTGTGTGTGTGTCTGTGAATTTCTTTCAAAGATGTTTGGGGAGAATAGCAAAGGGCAGGTTATGCACACTTTAAGGGCATGCATAAAATCAGCAGATTTTAATACCCCTTCCAGTGTTAAAATAAGAGCTCCCACTGTGTGTGTGCAAGCAGGTTTTAGTCCCCATGCTCCCATGGAGGCTCTGGTAATTTAGGTTCAGGAAATGTGTTTTCTTTAAAATTTACCAATTTCCCAGTGCTTTTGAGACGGAATTGCTTAAGAGTGTCGAATGTGTTGTTTGGAAGCATAAATTTCACTTCGGAATGCTCACACATAATCAAGGAAGAAAAGTGGAATTTTAAATGTGAGCCATCACAGAGACTGTGTTGAAGCAGCTGTAGGCCAATCCTAACTGCCACCCACAGCTGGGGTGTGAATTGGTTGACTCCCCACAAGCCCTGAAACCCCACCCTGGAAGCGCTGGCAAAGTCCATTTTCCTGACACTCTGGGATACACCGCCCTCTAGTGAAAAAAACTAGAATGCACCCCAGAAGCCGCTATGGGTTCACTCGGCCTTTCTATCCCTGAACAGATCTGTGGTACCGGGATTGCAGTTTTGAAAGCTAACATAATTAATTCCTAAAGAGTGTCTCTCTAAAAATCAGGACCTGGCGGGTGCTCCCTGAACACAAGACATTCATTTCTATGATCAAGATGGCAATGGTTTTTTACCGAGAGTTATTTCTTGGGGTTTTAAAACCCCACTGAGCACAAAGATTTATCTAGAAGTGGAAGAACAGAGAGGAACATCCTAATCTACCTTAACATCATGTTTTAGAACATAAAGCAGGCCTGGAGAGATGGCTCAGCAGCTAAGAGCACTCGCTGGTCTTGCAGAGGAGCTGGGTTCGGTTCCCAGCATCCATAGTAGGTTGCTCACAACTGCCAGCAGCCCCAGCTCCAGAGAGATCCAATGCCTCTGGCTACCGCGGGCACCTGCATTGAGTCCATGCCCACACACTGGCACACACGCGCACGTGATTAGAAATAATAAAAAAGAAAATCTTAAAATATGAAGCATTTTGTGCTTTTGGTTTTCTAAGTTGACCTACTAACTGGACTTTTAAATGTCAGGTCACACCTCAAGTCATCAACTATTTATGCAGCTGTTGTGTGTTGGTACTGCCTGCCTGCCACCGCCAGGACACCGTGTGCAGTTCCTACCTGTAGGTCAACTTTAGAAAAGCCTCGTCCCCTGGGCATCACCTGTCGCCCTTCCGCAAAAGACACCCAATTTGCAGCTTCTTCCACAAAGAAGTGATAGTCATTTTACTTTTTTTTTTTTCTAACACAGCATGCTTTCAAGAACATCTCATGCAGCAGAACTGGCAACTCGCTAATGAACTTTAACTCCTAAATGTGGAATTTCACATAAAAAGCAGGTGGTGACAGAGACAGCTGCTCTGCTTTAGCCGCACTTTCTCCAAGTCACCAAATGTTTGGAGAAGGCCAGGAAGCCAGGGAGCCCTGGGTGGTAAACACTTCTACCCAGTTCCAGGGAGGGAGGTGGTCTCAGGAGGAGATCGAGTCCTTCAGCATTGGGGTCTGTAGGTTCCACTCCGAAACTAAGGTCAGAGTTCACAGCCCCAGGATCTAATCAAATAAAATAATTTCTCCCACTTTATGGGCAGTGCTAGATTTCATTGTACTGTATGAACTCATAAGATACACTTACAGTGTTACCAACCGATAAAGCTAAGCAGAGGGACACAGACAATGCTCGCTGGGAACATGTAATCTTGTCGCAGATACATCATTAAGGTCCTAGGCTTGAGGGTCTCCCCCAGAATGGGGTGTGGTACACACCTCCAATGTAGGATACACTCTTAGGCCAAGGATACCTCAGCTACCCCCTGGGAAGGGACTGTGGCCACACCCTCTAATTCCCAGACTGGAAAAATCCAGGAGAGCCGCTCTGTGCCACCCATCCTGTCTGTCCATCTTCCCCACCCAGTGTCTGCTGAATGGCTTCTCACTGCTGTGAGGAAGGAAAAGAAAGAATTCCCTTTGTAGGAAGATGAAGCTTTTGCCTCATCAAAGACACCCAGACATGGGATCACTGTTCCCAATCTTAAGTTTCTCTAAAAGACATTCTACACCACCCCCACTCCCTGACTCTCAGTAGAAGCCCACACCGGAATGAAGCAAAATTCAGGCTATCACTGTGAGCCCTCCATGCCCTCGAGGTGGCCTGGATGTTAGCTGGTCCCACACTAAAATTCCAATCACAGCACCACGCCCTCCTCCCTGAGGTGAACCTCTCCTCTTTCCCTGTGAGTTGTGTATCCTGATGAAGACGAAGTCAACTGTTCTACTCCTTTGAACAGAATGTGACAGGGGACAGTCTCCTCTGAGGGTATTAATCTGTTGGCCTATCCCACATGTAGGTACAAATTCACCAGGGTACCCTACTGCTGGGACCCTCAGCCCCATGGCTCCATCCACGGGAAAGGAAGCTGCTGGAAGCAGCCTCTCAGGTGGGCCCTGGTAAGCTGTTTGGCACCTGAGAGCCTCTCCCTCCTTCCTGCACTGGAAGCTTCCAGCCCGAAATCACCCAGGAAAGAAGTCAAAAATCTCAGTGCTGGCAGCTACAGCAACCAGCTGGCTCTACACTGCTTAGTTAAGAGCAATATTTTAAAGGCTTTTCCAAAGTTCAGCTTCTTGATGGATTCAGAAATGTGTCCTCCTGAAAAGTTGGGAACTATCTTCAGGTGCCATGAGCACCCTTGACACGCTCAGATCCTGGGGCTTTCGTCTGGGATCAGCTATGGGAAGGAAGACAAATGGCCCCCTGTAGGGTATACGGTACCCCCTTGTGCTCATAACAGCTTTTTCTCGGGGTTCAGACCAGTCACTACGTTTGCCTGACTTTTATGAAATTCCTTTTTCTTTAGCCCCTGCCCAATACTCTAATGAACCCTTCCCCATGGCCCCACCCTTGCATTGATCCTATAGTAGCTTGAAATAGGTCCCCAAACAGGCTGGCAACTGTCCATGAACACTTTCTATCCTCAGTGACAGAGGACCAGAACCCCACCCAGTATCCTCATGGCCAGGGAATAGCCCTTGGGCCTCCCAACTTGGCACAGGCCTCCCTTCTGGAGAACCCAGGCCAAAGCAGCCCTGAGCCTTGCCTTATCCACTGGGAAAGGTGCCCCTAGCAGCACATTCCTCCTCCTTTAGGCCTGAAGTTACCTTACGCACCCCCAAAGGACAGCTCCTGCAACAGTGACTTCAAGTTCCTGAAAAGATGAAGCCCTGATGGTCACGGCTGAGTAACTCTGGCCCAGCCCTGAGCCTGGACACAAGTATCTCTCCAAACTCAGAAGACATCAGTTTGCCTGACCAGCCCCCCACCCCACAGCAGAACCACTTAGGAGTAAACTCCTACCCTTAACCCTTGGAGAACCCAGAGGGATCCCAGGGAGATCCTAGGGGTCCACAGGTTGCTCCCATGCTCCCATCGGATGCTTCTGCAAACAAAGCAGATTCCAGCTGGCCTGGGGAAGGAGGGATGATTTTCCACAAACCAGCAGGCAGACAGCAGCCCAGTCGGGGGTGCACAGGGTGCAAGCAGGAACACACAGAACACTCCCAGCAGCAGCAAACCTAGACACATCTGGGCAACCCGAGACCTCCAGCAGGTTAAAGAAGCCTAGTGACCACAACGGAAAGAAACAGAGGCAGTCTCTTCTAGAAACCTAAAATCTGGACAAAAAAAAACCTGACTGACAGAGTGCCATAGGAGTTATTAACTTTCGTGTCTGGTTGAAGTGTTTCTTTCATGCCATGGGGGAAAAAAACAAAATCACACTCACCCTGAGCAAACCTGAAGACGCGTGTCCCTGGACTTCTAGACTCAGTCACACTTCACCAGGACACATATTTCCCTCTCACTGAAATCTCCTTTTCTTCCCGCAACCCTTCCCACCAAGAGAAGGGGGCTCCAGGATCGGAGGACGCGGTCTCTTCTTGCAATCCTTGCTGGAGGCTGGAGCCTGGAGAACTGAGCAGCCTTTGGTGAAAGACTGAATTCCAAACTGGACAGGGTCCAGGGGTACAGTCAGGGCTTCCTCCTGCTCCTCCTCTCCCTCCCACCTCCCTCTCCCTCCTCCCCTGCCTTCTTCTCCTCCTCCTCTTTCTCCTTCCTTCCTCCAGACCCCCTCTTCTCCCCTCCCTGCTGTAGGACGGACCCAAACTGTAAATGAAAACCAGACCCTGGGCTCTGTTGCTTCTGGCTTGCTCTGGAAGTTGATGTCACCTCTGAGGGCCGTCTTTGCCCTGCAAGCCTTTAGCTGGACTCCTGAAAACTCCAACTCAGAAAGGAAGGAAGGAAGGAAGGAAGGAAGGAAGGAAGGAAGGAAGGAAGGAAGGAAGGAAGGAAGGAAGGAAGGGACCATGAGCTAGAAGGAATTACAATTTTCAGTCAAATAAATGTTGCTGATGCAAAAATAGTGTGGTAAAGATGGGAACCTAAAGGGCTGGAGACACAGCTTAGTCCTCAAGTTTTCTCATGCTGCGACCTTTAATACAGTTCCTCGTGCTGTGGTGACCCCCAAACAAACAATTATTTCCGTTGATACTTCATATCTGCATTTTGCATTTTGCTATTGTTACGAATTTTAATGTAAATATCTGATATGCAGGATATCTGATATGCAACCCACAGGTTGAGAACCACGGGAGCTGGTAAACTGTTTGATGCCTGAGTATGAGGACTTGGATTCTGACCCCAAAACACAAATTAAGGAGGAAAAAAAAGCCAGTGGTAGCACATGCTTGTCATCCCATCACTGGGGAGGCAGAGACAGGCAGGTCCCTGGGTCTCACTGACCAGTAGATTTGGTCAGATCAACAAGTTCCAAGTCAGAGAGACCCTGTCTGTAATAGTAATAGTAGTAGTAGTAGTAATATAATGATGATGATGATGATGATGATGATGATGATGATGATAGGGAGAGGAAGGAGGAGAAGGAGGAGGAGGAGGGCTGGGGAGATGAGTCAGTGACCAAGAGCACTAACTGCTCTTGCAGAAAATGCAGGTTCAGTTCCCAGACCCCCATGGCAGCTCACAACCATGCAGTTTCAGGGGATCCGGCACCCCATTGTGACTCCTTGGGCACCAGGCACACATGCGATACACAGATAGAAATGCAGGCAAAACACTTATAAAATAAAGATACAGTCAACTTAAACCCACCTCAATAGCTTTTAAAAGTAATGATAAATTGACCACTTCTGCCCATCACCTTTTGGGCCTGGCCTCTGGCAGGAAAAGGAATGAGTTTTGGAATTTCTCCGTGGGTATCCATGGTTTCCCACCACCATCTGAAAGGAAAACAGGAAATGCAATCTCCCCCCTCCACCCTCACCACACCCTCCCATTTCTTCTTGAAGTTTCTAAACTGAGACCTCTGTTAATAATCTCTCTTTTCAAATATCAAACCCAGCAATTAGCGTCGTCTCCTTGGCTTGCCGCTAACCAGAGCTCTGATGCCAGGGCAAGAGGCAAGAGAGGGAGAGAGAGCTCTATACATAATGATTCTGATTGTGAGGCTTGGCCTCCTCCTCAGAGGCACACTGGGATGGGGGTAGTGGGATGGGGGTGGTTCTCTGGCCGGGACTCTTCGGAAAGCTCTCCAGTCAGAACATGGGTGTCTACAGAACTCTGTGCCTTCGAAGCACTTAAAAGTACATCTCGACTCAATCTCTCTCTTGCTGATCTCGAGGACTTCCCCCACCCAAAGCCCTTTCAAATAGTGTGCACGAAGAGGAGGAGTGTGCATGCGCACTTAGATGGCAGAGAAGAACACGGGTTCCAGCGTTTGATGCTTGCTCTCCACCTTACTCCCTGGAGAAAGGTCTCTCACTGAACCTGAAACTCGCTGTCAGTCACCAAGCCCCAGCAATCCTGCCTCTCCCGCACTGTACCCGGATGAGGTTACAGGGGCACCCTTGGCCACCCAGAGCTTCTTAAGTGGGTCCTGGGTATTTGAACTCAGGTCCTCATGTTTGCTTGCTTAGAAAGTGCTCTCAGCCACTCCACTGTCTCTCTAGACCCCATGATAGTTTGGGCTAGGTGAAATTATGCTCCTGTTTCACTGGTGAGTAAAGGCATATTCCAAGAGGACAGGTGACATTGTTAGGATCCCCACTGAGTTAGTCGCAGAGCCCAGGTCAGAGGTCCAACTTTGCATAGCCCTACGCTTCTCACCACTCGGCCATCGGGTGGTCCATGTGAAAAGTTAGAAATCACAAAACACCGGGAGATATCTGAAGAGTGCATTTTACTAGGCGATCCCATCAATGCCGTGTATAGAAAAGTGAAATCATTAACTCTATCCATATGTTGCCGCCTACAAGTATAGAGGAGAAAAGGAGGCAGCACCCCAGAAAGGAAGTTCAGCCTGCAGCTCCACAGACTCCTGATGCTCTGAAAAGAGGGCCGTTATGCTACTAGGACCTCCTGGGAACTCACTCGCTGGGTGTGGCGTGGGTGGGTAATGGGGATGAAGACTTGAACTGGGGGTTTCTTCAAGCACCTCCCTTAAGTGAAACGGAAGCAGAGGTTCTAAAGTCACAATACCCACATGGCATGGGGAGACAGCGTTCCCTGCTCATACCCTAATCCTTTCTTCACCCTGCAGGCATATATCCTGGCACCCCTAAACACCAAGGTGCTTGCTGCTTTGGTTGGGATGCAAGGTCTGCACTAGGAAGAACTATCTGCCCAAGGCTGATGCAAAAGACAACTTTTAACAACAACATATGTCCCAAGCAGCTCATTCCACCGAGGTTAACTGAGCCAGGACTTTGCACAAGATCACACACAGGGTTCTCTCTGTCAAGGCCAAATGCAACCATGTTTTTTCAAAACAGCTACTCACTTAGTCTCATTGAAATGGCAAGAGTGGGTGCTGAACTAGGTATAACCAGAGTTAAAGAAGCAAGTGCCTCTGATCAGCAAAGGGTTAAGCTCTTTATCCTGTAATGGTTGCCATGATCTAGACCCTTTTCCATACCTCCTGTAACTACAGAAGTTTCTGGAACCTGGTGACAGCCCATGGCAAATTTTCCTTGTACTGGCTAGGAGATTCCAGTCCTATGTCTTTCTCACTCAACCATCTATAATGGGGATTCTACTTTGCTACTTGGTCCCAGAAGGGAACCCTTGTTGCTTTTACTGAGCCGGATAAGACAAAAAGTTAGCAGGTCCATCTCCCGGGCTCCCTTGTGCTCTGGAGCAGGATGGGGGTTAGGTCCACCTTGGAGTACTGTACAGAAGGCAGACAGGGGGCACCAGTGGCTTTATTCTGCCTGACCTTTCCATAGGCCAGCCTCATTTAGAAGATGCTGTGGGTGCTCCTCCTAGAGTCTGGTGTGGGAAGTCCTTCTGTATATGTGTTGCTTTTATTGATTAATAAATAAAGAAGCTGCTTTCGGCCAATGGCTTAACAGAATATAGCCAGGCTGGAAAAGATATAGAGAGAGAGAGTAGGCAGAGTCAGGGGAAGCCATGTAGCAGCCTCCAGAGAAAGATATGCCAGAACCTTGCCGGTAAGCCACAGCCATGAGACGATACACAGATCAAAAGAAATGGGTTAATTTAAGATATAAGAGTTAGCCAGAAATACACTTAAGCTATTGGCCAAACAGTATTGCAATTAATACAGATTTCTGTGTGATTATTTTGGGAGTCTGGGAGGCCGGGAAACAAACAAGTGGTCTCCACCAACAGAAGTCCTCCATAAGAAAGACAGTGGCTACTGGTTCATTCCCATGCTTTTAGCGGCCAGTGCCTGTGGATTCTGGGAGCTGCACATTATGAATACAGTGGGCCTTGTAGTCAGAGTGCTAGAAAGACCTCCAGACTAAATGCTCCTGATCAGTGTCATCTGCAGTTTGACAAGGGTCATGGCTCCCTCACTGAAGCTACCATACACAGTAGAGGTGGTGGCCGAGTCATTTCTGCCATCACTTCCCATTTCATAGGGCTCTGTCTCTCCTTGGCTTCTCTGGTCTGAATGTCCGTCTGCATCCATGTGGTGAACTCACCACTCTCCAGGCTATGTTGTGTATATCATGGGCTTATCAAGTCAGCCTTAAAACAGTACCAATGGCAGAACTGCCCTTGAGATGCTGAGAACCTGGTAGCTACTCAGTGCTTGAGTCTGGGTGCCTCCTCCGCAGTCAGGGCTACCCCTCAATGCCTGTCTCTCATTGGTTGTGCCTGACAACTAGTTTTTACTCAGTCCACGCAGCTGAGTCCCAATCTGGTATCAGAAGCCAGGAAGTTTCCCAGAAAGCCACAGGTCCCTAAGTCACAAGGAAACCTTAAAAGTTGGTTCTGCTATCAGCAAAGGACTTGGTGGCAGCAACAACAGGGTGAATTAACACTGCAGCAGATGCAGGGGAAGCAGTGATCTGAACTGATTCTAGAAGGTGCCCCTGACAATCAGGGTGAGCCTCCCTGCATTCAAAACAAAATCAAGACACTTCTTCATGTGAGACTCCCTAGTCAAGTGACTCTAGTTTGTGGCAAGGTGACATTATAACCACCCATAGTAAAGACCTTTGAGAGGTTTAGACCATGAGAGTGGAGCCCTCATTGAAAGCACTGTCCTAGGGCCGGAAGCAGACCTTGCCAAACATGGAGGCTGTTGGTGCTTTGCTCTTGAGCATCTGTCCCCAGAACTGTGGAGGTGGAGACTTCTGCCACTGTGAGTTGAGCCCATCCCCAATGACAATGATTAGCCTTGACAAAGTCAGCTGCTGCCCATTGGCAAGGTCACACAGCAAGCTAACATAGGAGTCTCCAGGAGCACCCAACAACTCAGACCAATAATCTTCAAGGGAGCCAGACATGAACCCTACAGCCACAGTAACCAACTCCTGAAACCCACCACAGGAGCCGTGAGAAGACCCGAAGCTCAGAAAGATGTGAACCTCAGCCAGCATCTAGATGCCAACCTACTGAACCCAAGTAGCAGACCCAGCCAAGCCACACCCAAACTCCTGACCAGGATACCAATGCAAGTACTACGTGACAACGTGTTCCACAGCCATAAATGACTAATGCAGGGTTGACCTTGGCTCTCTTGGGATGGCCCACATCCAGGACAAGCTTATGTGGGCACAACCCTCTAGACCATTACCCTGGACCAGACAACCTCTAATCATGACTCACACTCCAAACTCCCATAGGATCCCATACCCCATTCCCCACAGCCTGCATCCCCATGGGACCCACCCAGCCCACATACTAAACTCCCATGGGTTACCCTCAAGAACAAGCCTGACTCCCGAGGCTCTCCTCAGTCCACATTCTGAACTCCCATGGGATCTCCTCAGGCCTGTTATGATCCCTCCTCAGCCCACACAGTGGCCACCCACCCCTCTCTGTCTCCACACAAAATTCACTCAAGAATGCACCCCCATGGACCTCCTCAGTCATACCCTGGCTTCTTTTTTTTTTTTTTTTTTTTTTTTTTTTGGTTTTTCGAGACAGGGTTTCCTTGTGGTTTCTAGAGCCTGTCCTGGAACTAGCTCTTGTAGACCAGGCTGGCCTCGAACTCAGAGATCCGCCTGCCTCTGCCTCCCGAGTGCTGGGATTAAAGGTGTGCGCCACCACCGCCCGGCTATACCCTGGCTTCTTGTCCTTCCCTTGGTCTTCTTCACCCACCCTCATGAGGTGGGCACTCACCCTCAGCAATCACTTGCTCAGGGCACCCTGCTTCAAGGGCATTTGAACATAGATACACCATCTTGGAGAAGCAAAAATGCCACCCTCTGGGTGTTAAGAGACAATCTCAGGCTGTGGGAGTCGGATTTAGCACCCCAGGCCCTCCTCTGGCTTCTGGGAGATGGCAGAAGCTGTAATGACTGAGTGAACATCCCAAATCCATATTCCAGCACCCAGCAGCCGCTGGAGGGTGCTACCCTCCACCCCCTCAGACCTGGTTGGCAACTGTGCTGTATGTTCCTAAACCTCAATCTTGTTTCCGATTTTCCAAAGTGTAGCAGAGGCTAGTGCTGGGGTTCCTGGAAAGTGCCACTGGAGGGCTGGCTCAAGGCCTCTCCCCTGAGCTTCCCAGTCCACTCCATGCATGAACCAAGTGATGCTCACCATATCCAGTTCAGTTTACTTCCTGCCAGGAACCTGACAGAGGCAGGTGAGTGGCAGCCACTCCCAAGGCTCTTCTGGCTCTTTCAGTCTCTGCTGCCCCTCTTTGTACACTCCTGTTTCAAGGCATGCTTGCAGGAGGAGTTATCCAATTAGAGATTGGCCAGGACTCTGCTCTATTACACACGCGATGCTGTTCTAGCAGCGTTGAATATGGCAATCAGTTGGCCTCTCCCTTTAACCCGCTGAAACACAGAAGGTGTAAGGGGAGCCATGCTGGCAGCCGTCAACAGTCTCTGCTGGCTCTGTGCCTCGGCCAGCTCCTTCCCGCCATCTCCTTTTATCAGAAGAACTCTGTCCTCTTCCTGCAGAGCCTCCCAGAGCTACCACCAGGAGGTTCAGGATGGATGTGACCAATCAGAGCCCCAGAGTTCCACCTGGCACACAGCTCCTCTCCAGCCCTCGGTGATGTGATTCCTGGAGCTGTCTGTCTGCTGCCCTCTGGAGGAAACCAAGTAGAGAGCAAAGAGCAGGTAGGGGACAGAATGATCAGCTATCCTGAGTCCAGACATCAGTTGACAGGCCTGCCCCAGAGTTTGGTCTTACTTTCATCTCAAGCCTGCCTTATATATCAGTCAAAACAAGGGGAGGAGGGTGTTCATTTTCTACAACAATTCAAGTTAGGTTCCTGACACAGCCAAATACGTCCTGCATGATGCAATCATAAAACTATGTCAAAGATGACAAACTACAAACGTGTCCCGGGCCAGCAGGCCATTGAGGCCAGTACAATATTCTCTCTATAGTTCCATAACGCCTTCTACCGGTGTTCCATAAAACATTCTTCTAAGAGAAATAGACACGCCACAGACATGAAGACCCCAAAGGTAAACCGAATGCCAGATGTCCCCCCCCCACAACATCAACCCAAGACACATAAGACCTGGAGCCCATGTTAGTATGTACGTCGGACTTTCATTTCTGTGACAAAGTACCTCAGAAAAGCAACTTCAAGGATGAAGTACTTGGTATCCGTTCCGGAAGTGACAGCCCATGGCCAACTGTCTGCTTTGTGGCTCTACTCAGGCTGAAGGGCACTGTGGGGTGAAGTTGCCCACCTTGATGAGCTCATGATGGCCAGAGAGCAGGGGACAAGTGACAGAAAAGCACATGGAGGGGGCACATGCTTGTGCAGCATGCCCCAGGGACTCACCTCTTCCTGTCATCTCTGGTAGTCTATAAATTATAAACCTATCAATGAGTTAATCCAAGGGTGAAGGTAAGAGTGCCCTCATGATCCAATCACTTTCAGAGCACATCCCAAACCTCCCTCACTGGGACAAAGCCTTCCATACACGGATCCATTGGAGAACATGGTGCATCACGCTCATAATATGGCGTTATAATCGACCTTTGACCTGAAGATTGCAGTAAAACCTCTCTGACAAAACCCTTTTTATTTTTTTCAAAGAAAGAAATTCCCGAGGACTTCTACGTTTTTCTCAAATGGGTAACTTGGGGAGGGGAAACTTTAACTCTGCCTCTGGGGAGATAGGAAGCCTGTGAACCAGAAAGTGCCACATCAGCCCTGAGCCGGCTCTAGGAAAATTTTGCAAGATCACCCAGTTAAAAATATAACAGTCTTCCTAGAAGTCTGGGAAGCCATAAACCAGGTCTAGCTGATTAATTTTAAGGCTGTCACAAGCCTGGATGTGAGAGGAGCCAAGAAGCCTTCTGCAGTTGATTGGAATTCAAAGACTTTAGAGAAGATGTGTTTGGTTTTATAATTATAGGACTACATGAAAATTCCGATTTGACTCTTTGCTTTTTTCCAGTTTGAAATGTAAACTGCCATTTGTAAAAAGTAGGTGGATCCAGTCTCTCTTTAGTAATCTGTCTTAGTTAGGGTTTCTATTGCTGTGGCAAAACACCATGACCAAAAAGCAAGTTGGGAGGAAAGGGTTTATTTGGCTTATTTGGAGGAAGTCAGGCTAGGAACTCAAGTAGGGTTGCAGCTTGAAGGCAGGAGTTGATGCAGAGGTCATAGATGGGTACTGCTTACTGGCTTGCTCCCCATGGTTTGCTCAGCCTGCTTTCTGGGCCCTTTCCCTTTGATCACTAACTGAGAAAATGCCTTACAGTTGGATCTCATGAAGGCATTTCCTCAACTGAGGCTCCTTCCTCTCTGATGACTCTGGCTTGTGTCAGGTTGACACAAACAGCCAGAGGTTGGGCGGAGGTTTTGTTCTTTGTGCTTAGAGTCAGACTTCTCCTTTCTGTAGATTCGTGGTCATCTCAGCTCCTGCTTCCAGTGAACAAACGTGTCCTGAGGGGCTCTGTGAGTCTGAGGACCAGGAGGCAGCTCCCAGACAAATCTCCATGGAGATTCCCATCCAGGACCTATCTTGATGTTACTTGATGGGAACCCCAGAAAGGCCAGCACCCCTGCTTGGAAATGCTCGAAGTGGGCATCTGCAGTTACATCTTGGAGAAATAAGGGTTGTGGTTGCTGTGACCGTAGAGAGACTTGAGAACTAGAAATTGTATTTGAGGAGACAAAGTGCAGATTCTCAGGAATAAGAAGTCTGGGTTGTTTTTTATTTTCCAAAACTGAGCTGTGGCTGAATGGACACGGATTTGTTGGAGGTCTATGCAGGAAAGATGCAAGACCCTAGGTCTGCAAACCAATAAAGTCGAGAGCAGTTAGGCCAGAGACACCCCAGAGAGCCAGACTCAGGAACAGCAAGTGCAGATGAACAAAGGTGGATTCTATGCCACCAAGGGAAGAGGAAGGAGGAAGGAAGTCAAATTGTTGTGGGAGCTGGCTCACCCCTTGGACCTCTCCCGATGGAAATCACTCAAGATCAATAGGCACGTACACCTTCTGTGTTCATTCGCCAGGGCACCGGGATGAAGCACCTGAAGCAACAGAAACTTGTCTTCCCATTGTTCCAGAGGCTGGAAGTCAGGGGGAGGGGGTGGCAGAGTCACATGGTTTCCAGAGCATCCCGGGAGCACTCTACCTGCTGCCTCCAGCTGCTCATGGCTCGGGGCTCCAGGTGCTTCTCACCCATGACAGCCTCTCATGGTGAAGCTCCCTGGGGTCCTTCTTTCTCTTCTCATTCCCACGGTGGCCATGCTTGGCTAGACCCAGCCCCCTCCCCGGTAGCTGTGTCATTATTTAGTTGCACACACAGTGACTCGGCTTCTGAGCAAGGACAGACACACTGTGAGTATTGGCAGGTAGACTTTAACACACCTATTCAGAAGAAGACAATTCAAACTATAATGTCCTGGTGGCATAAACACAGGCTTCCCTATAGAGGACTGGATCTCAAGAAAGATATACCGTGCTGATATATAGGTTGGAAAAATCGGTGATGTCCTTTTCCTACCCAACTTGGAACTTCATTGTTCCACAAATTATTCCGTAAATGCATAGACTCCAACTAGCTTTCTACTGCTTCCTTCCTAATATGAACAACCAGCCATGCCCTCTAAGGAAATAACAGAGATGTAAGCAGCAGACATAAAGAAGAAAAAAAAAACAGAGAAAGAAAGGGAAAGAAGAAAGAAGGAAAAACAAAGAAAAATAAGAACAAAAAAAGGAGAAAGAAAGAGAAAAGGGAAGCATGAATGTGACTGTTTGGATGAAAATGGCCCCCATAGGCCCATAGGAAGTGGCACTATTAGGAGGTGTGGCCTTGTTGGAGGAAGTGTGTCACTAGAGGGCAGGCTTTGAGGACTCAGATGCTCAAGCCAGGTCCAGCATCACTCTCTCTTCCTGCTGCCTACTGGTCTAGATGTAGAACTCTCAGCTACCTCTCCAGCACCATGTCTGACTGCATGCCGTCATGCTCCCCTTCATGACAATAGTGGGCTAAACCTCTTAACCTGTCAGCCAGTCCAAGTTAAATGTTTTTCTATATATGAATTGCCATGATCATGGTGTCTATTCACAGCAATAAGACCTTAACTAAGACAATGAGAAAGAAGAAAGAAAAAGAAAGGAGGAAGAACAGAAAGAAGGGGAAAGAAGGAGAGAGGGGAAAGAAAAGGGCAAGGGAAAGAGATGAGATTTAAGGGAATCGGGTCTAGCAGTACACACCTGGAATCCCAGCACTCTAGAAACAGGAGGGTTTCTGCAAGTTCAAGGCCAGCCTGATCTACATAATGAAGCCAGTCAGTACTACAAAGTAATACCCTACATAGCGTATCACTAAATAGTGATTTACTCAAAAATAAATAAATTAATATGGGGGAGTTAACATTAATATGATAATATAATAATTATTATAACACTAATGTTTATATTGATAGTGATATAATTGTAATATATAACGTCATTCATATATCTATTGTGTAATAGTGAATATTCACAGGGATTAAAGAAAAGATATTGGTCCGGAGAGATGGTTCAGCAGTTAAGAGTACAGACTGCTCTCTCAGAGACACGGAGTTCAGTTCCCAGCATCTATGGCAGGCATCTCACAACTGCCTAATCAAGTTCCTGGGGATCCAGAGCTTCTAGGCCCTGAAGGCATTTGCTCACACCCATCCACAGCACCCTGCTCCCAGCTGCTACCATAGGTGAGATTCGCTCCATGCCATAGGGCTCTGTGCACAGCTGCCCCCAAAATAACAGAGCCCTGGGAGCGTGCACGGAAACCTCAGACGCATAAGCTAAAATAAACCTTTCCTTGCTGTTAGGAAGCAGGCTGGACTTCTGCTGAGGCTGTACCACCTGCAGCAGCCCCTGCCCTCCTACAAGTCCTAAAGGGCAAGGGCACTGTGTGAACCTCCAGCTAACAGGCTTCTGGGTGCCCCAGACTGCTTGACTAGGAATTGGGATTATATCAAAGGGATGCTAGTGACCACACACCCTGCTCCAAACCCCGTTCCCTGCCTTCTGTTGGGAATTCAGGAAACCTGAAAGCTGACTCCAACTGAGAATCTTTCCTGCTTCCTCTCAGAAGGGATCCTGACTCAGCTCCATGGGCCTGAGTCTGTTTCATAGGCCCCCACCCATGCTTCTTAGGCTCCCCCCAGCCCATACTGTCTGACTCTGGAAAACTCTCCCCAGAAGTCCTGCCATGTTGTTGTCTGCCTTTCTGTCTGTCTGTCTGTCTGTCTACCCATGGAATTAATAACTCTCCTAATAAACATCTTACCCCACAATGGTCCATCTCAGTGTCCCTTGCCCATACATCTGAGACCTTTCACTTCCTATTTTAAAGTTTATCTTCTCAAGTATCTTGTCACAGCAAGAGATGGTTCTGTAGGATTTGTACCAAAGGTCATGGATCAGAATATATACCTGATCCTCCCCCCCCGCCCCCGCCCAATAACTCTGGAAGCAAGCAAACAAGGGAGCAGTGCTTCCAAATGCCTGGGAAGTATTTGAATCCTGTGTTCCAAAAAACTATTAATCAAAAGTAAAGTTGGAAGAAAGACGCTGTTAGAGAAGTCCTCAAGAAATTATTGTCCATTACTTTTACCAGAATTCTACTGAAGAACATGCTCCAGTGCACAGGGATAGAAACCAGGGAAGAGGGAAGGAGGGAGACCTGCAGGAAACAACGCATCCAAGCTGGGAGAGCTGCAGAAACATGGTGCATCCAGGCAGACTCAAGAATAGCTCCATAAGAAGCACAAGACCAGGTCATTGCACGAGGATCAAAAAAGTAGGGTGGGACTCTAAAGGAGGCACAGGAGCTGGGGAAATAAGAGAAAGGGTTTGGGGAATCAACATGGGTTCATATATAGGCATCAAAACCCATAGTGGGGTCATAGTTAGCTCTCAGAGGCACACCAGCTGAAGAGTTACCTGACCAAAACTCATGACACACTTGTGAGGGAGGGGAAGATGGTAACATGAGACAGAGATGATCTGGCATCCAGAGAAGGACATCTGAAGGCCTGGAGAAACAGACAGATGGGGACCAAAACCAAAGCATTTGCCAGGACAGACGGCAGGATTTGAAAAAGGATGGGATAGAGGATTGGCGGATTTGGGTTTGTTAGAAAGAAAGAGGGGAAAAGCCATATCCTTTTTTAAAGGGGGAAAAACAAAGCCACGATGAAAACCCAATATCTTACCTCCCCTTTGATACTGTTTTTAAGTTCACCAAGATGATTAGAGGGTAGAAAATTGGGACTGGGTTTCCTAGCAACAGCATTGAGTGTGTTAGTCCCAAAGTATCACTTTCAATTTGAAGAAATAGACTTTCGGCTTAAAGTTTAAAACTTTCAGGCTTTTCCCTTTTCATTATCCTTTACAAAGGCAAGCGGAAGGAAGAGAGAGAGCCCGGCACATTCTCAAAACCCACAGTCCCCTTCAGAGCAGCCTCAGGGGGTGACTGTGGGTCATGGTCATGGTATGCTTTACTGTTGATCTAAGCCTTTGTTCCCCAGGAGTCACCCTCTCAGATGCCAAAGAAATGAAGGCCTCTGCATATTCCTAATCAATTCTTATTCTGCATCTACTATTCTTAAAAGATAAATTGTGAACTTGTTTACTTTGGCTTTAACTTTGAAGTCTTCAGTCACTTTGTGGAAGAGAGTCGCTGTGAAGAGGCCAGCCTCATTGTCTTCAGCAATCAGTTTGGTTGACCAAGGGACCACCATGTCTGACAGAGACTCATATGTCTTCTGCCACTGTGCATAGCTTGACTTGGGAACGATAACCAGCAAGATTATGAGATTATGGGGAATCTCTCGGTGTCCAAGTGAAGGGGTTCCCCATGGATTTTTTTCTCCAAGTTCTCCAGGTTGGCCTTCAGAACACTGTATGTGGCTGTGCAGGACTTCAGGTCCATCTCAATTTATACCAGTTGCTTGGCCAGTGTGCACACCATGCTCACCAGTAACTGGCTGCTTAGCAGGATATTTGGTCATATCCCACTTGAAGTGCGTCACAAAGGATGTCAAGTCAACTCCATTAGACAGGAAGTTCTTGTGGACCTTGCTCTTGGAGTCTTCCATGACCTTCCCCATGCTTTGTACCATTCTCTTTATGAGGCTTTCAGCAAAGGTATCGAGTTTCCCCAACTCATCAGAGAGACCAACAAGGGAATCCAAGGTCCCCACCTTGAAGTCAGGGATGGTGAATTTGATGTTGTGGGACAAGTTGAACTTTGAGGTTACACTGTTCATGCTCTCCAGAGCTTATTAGATTTCCTTATCACTAGGGGCCAAAACATGTTTCTAAGTCAGGAGTGGCAGGAGATTGTCTGGGCTGTAGACAACATGCGGGGACATGGGGCGGGAGGATCAGCCAGAGCATATGGCCAACTCCAGATATATCAGACCAGTATTGGGCTGAGAACCTACTTCATCATATCAATTCCTGTGTCTGAAAAGGCTGTTGAACTCTATTTCCAAGACAACATGCAAATCTGAAATAACAAAACCACCAGAAACAAGTTTTCACAAATGCCCACATTGCTATAAACATTTGCTCTTTGTTCATTCTAAACAAACCATCACATCGTATTCCAAATAAGGTTTTCTGCCTTGATTATCTAAAAGCTAATGCTGAGAACTACTCCTCCAAAATGCCATATCCCATCATTAAAATTCGTGGATTTTGTTTAAAAATGTAGGACAGCCATCAGTAGACCGGAACAGCCTGACGTTCCGTCATGACGTGCGTGACGGAACCAGTAACGTGTGTTTCTCATCCTTGACTCTTTCCAAAACCACTGGCTCACCCAGGGCTCACAGCTCCAGCACAAAGTCCATTTGAAATTCCCCTCCCCCCCCACCCCGTGGTCCCTGCTCTCCAACCAATAGGGAAGGGAGGGAAGCCCTAGGGGTAGGAGAGTTCATTGCCAGTCCCACTCTTCTCTCTCCCCAGGAGAAGACCAAGCCCTAGTCATCACTTAATGGCCCAAACTCACCTTTGATGTGTTGGAGTCCATGACTAGTTCAGCCAGATACAGAGTGGTCTTAAGATTGCATAGCAGATGTCACCACTCTCCAGGTCTCTCTTCTTCTGCACGAAAGTGACACACAACAGCTGCTTCTCCTGCTCAGCAATGCAGAGACTCAAGCTGATGAGAGCAACCCACAAGTGCTTTCCTATGACACAAGGAAGCAGCCAATGCTCCATGTGGAAAGCCTGCAGCATTTCGGACTGCTTGTATGCATGGCAGAGCTGACGGGCAAGTTGGTTGAGAAAAGGGACTGCAGCCCCTGTGCGTTGCTGGAGAGTAGAGGATCATTCCCTAGAATGCAGAGTTCTCCTCTGACCATGCCCTGTCTTGTCCTAAAGTGTATCCAGCTCTGTGTTCCTCAGTTTAAACCCTACCCTTGTCTTTTCACACCAGAGTATAAACTGGGCACTTTGAAACTTCTAACAACAATACCTGTTTACTACATAAAATGACCTCTGCTTTCTACTAAATGATAATTTCCTAACAAGTCTACACCACACAGTATGATTTACAGGACACTGACTTCACAGTTCAAGTGCTTTTTAAATTTAATATGTCAAATTTAAAATAGTATATAGGGTAGGCTGGGGATCTAGGTAAGCAGTGGAACACTTGTCCAACATGTGTGTGAGAATATGAGTTCCGTCCCTAGTGCTATATTGTGTGTGTGTGTTCATGTGTGTGTGCATGTGTGTTTGCATGTGCATGTGTGTGTCCACAACCCCCTTCATTGTCCAGGTCACATCACATTGGCTATAATTCTTTGCAGTGGACATCTGAGATGACTTCAGGAGTCCTGAATGTCTCAGGTCTAGGAATCCTTCTGTTATAACCACCTCTTCTCAGATAGAAATATGGCAGCTTCAAACTCATGAGGACTTGGCAAGGGAACAGCACCAACTCATGTTTATCTTTGCACTCCAGTCTTCACATCTGAGCGTCCAGGTACAGGTGAGGCTGTGTCAGCCAACCTTCCACCAACTCCACGGTCAGACTGACTGCTCTAGAGGCCTCTCCTGATGCTGAGAGGTCTGCCACTCACAAGAACAGTCACCCTCCCCAGCCAGGCCAGGATGGTTTTATTCATCCATCTAATCTACGGTTCTCTCTCATCCACCCAGTCAGTCCCTGAGGTGTCCGTGTGGCAGGCAGTGTCCTATAAATCATCCTGTTGCACTCAGCTGTTTCGTCAATGGCATATCACCATGCCTGCTGAACTTCAGGATGCTCCTTGCTTGGAATTTGCTTCTAGGGTCATCCAGTGCCCAGTAATACAGGTCCTTTTTCTGCCACCAGGAGCCTTCTTGACTCATCATGGTGTTCTCAGATTCTGAGTCACTATGGCAAGCTGTGCGCTCCAGCAGGTGCTCAGAAAGATGATCTGACTAGCTCTGGGCACTCTGTGAGCCTTGTCACTCCAACGAGGGGCAATAACCACCACCGCAGAGTAGTCAATGAGGCAGTTGTGTACCCAATAGATGCACATGATCAATGGAACAGATGTGTACGGTCAACGAGGCAGATGCGCATGGTCAACCAAGTGAATATGCATGGTCAGCTAAACAGATGTAAATGGTCAACCTAGCAGGTGTGCATGCGCAGCCTAGCAGATTGCATAGTCAACTAAGCAAATACGCATGGTCAACCCAGCAGGTGCGCATGATTAACCTAACAGGTGATATGGTCAACCTAGCAGATGTACATTGTCAATTTAACAAATGTGCAAATGGATGTCCATCGTCAACCAAGAGAATTACCTGTGCATTGTCCTACGAGAGGATGTACGTGGTCAACCAATGTACATGGTCTAGCAGACGTGCATGCCCAACTAAGAAGTTGTATATATGCTCAACCAAGTAGATGGACATGCTCAACCAAGAGGATGTGCATGGGCAGCCAAGCAGATGTGCATGGTCAATCAAGTGGAAATTCATGGTTAACCAAGTGGCTACAGTTGTGTGTGGTCAACCAAGCAGATGGTAATGGTCAACCTAACAGATGTGCATGGTCAATACAGTGGACATTATCGAGTAGCAAAGAAGGCCAGTTCAGACCCTCAGCCTGATGTTTAGTCTAATGAACGCCACAGCCTTGTGCCACACCAATCTGAGTTCAGCTATGGAATTGGAAGACATGAAGTCTCTTGAGACAATATAGAGCATAGGGCCTTCATATCACACATCTGGAAATGTGATAAGAAGAATGAGGGCTGGACCACTGTAGACATCCTCTGGAAGTTCCAAGGCTTCCCGATCTCTTTGTCTGTGGCTTTCCTTGTGGGGTATCACAATCTCAGCATTAACTATTCTAGTTTCATTTCTGCTGCTGTGATAAAACAACAAATAAAGCAACCTAAGGGAGGAGATGTTTTATTTAGCTTACAATTCCAGGACGTAGTCCATCATTGAAAGAAATTGAGGTAGGAACTTGAAAATCTGCTTGCAATTCCACACAGCGGGAACCATGGAAGATGCTACTTACTGGCTAGCAGGGAGGTCTACGCTTTCTGATATAGTTCAGGACCACTTGCCTAGGGAACCGCATCACCCCTGGGGACTTGGGCCTCTTATTTTAATTAACAATAAAGACAATCCTCCATAGACATGTCCACAGGCCAATCTGATCTTGTCAATCCCTCAACTAAGGCTTTCTTAATGGAAAACTGCAGGTTATGTCAAGTAAACATTTAAAATTAATTCGCACAAACTTTCTGAAAAGAATGTTGAGTTTTCCTGAGCTCTGACTCTTTGCAGCCTCCAAGCATGGCAACTTTTACTGCTTGGCTCTTCATTAGAAGAACACAATAGTGAGATGTTTTGCTTTTGTGAAGCAAATCAACCTCTGCTGGTCCCTTTCATCATCATCTAAGTGACTCTGGGTCACACCCCTTATCCAGTCCTTAGCTCTTATAACCAAGATCACAACCCCAAGATGATTCTGCCTTGGTTTTCAGGAAGTTGTTTGGAATACGAAATCTCCAAAACAATAAGCAACTGTGAATCCCAAGCTGTTGTATGAAAATTAAAGATGGAATAAGCTCAGGGTTGAAAGCAATTTTTTCTTCTCTCACTAGCCCCTAAAGAGTCTGTTCCCAGCTTGATGGGAATGCTTCTCAGAGGCTACTAAACAGCTCTGTTAAACTGGATGATACTGGTATCTTTAATCTGCCCGCGTCTCAGGAGAGGACACCCAACCAAAGCAGGTGTGTCCCCACAGCACCCCTAGAGTCTGTCTCCTTGGGCCTCTCCCTCCACTTTGCTCCTGTTCCACATTCCGTTGCTCCACAATAACTGGATTTCTGAACTTCTGTTGTCAATCTGAGTTTGTCTCATGGGTGTAAGAAGATCCAACTATCAGAAGCTTAATGTAGAAATTGGCAAGTTGACTTAAAATTCATAAGGATATGAGGTACCCCGAGTATCTTGAAAAGGTATAACAGAGTCTGAAGGGGGCTACAAAGAAAACAGCATCGAGACAATGTAGGTTTTATATTGTAATAGATGAAGACTTAGAGAATCTTGTAGAGTCTAAAAATAACCCTTATGTTCATGCTCAGTTTATAGGTGTCCCTTGCATTCATGTTCAACAAAGTTGTTCAGCAAAACAGTTCCAAGGTGAAAAAACAAACCCTTTCTTCCATGCCCCCCAAAATACCTTCTGCTAAGTGAAAGAAACCTGGCACACAAAAGATCACAAGTATATGGTACCCCCTTCTCAGGTACACATTGCCTGAGAAGGTAAATCTATAGGGACAAACCGGTGCATGGTCACATAGTGCTAGGACGCAGCGTAGGAGAATACAATGAAATGGGCACAGACAAGGTAAAGAGAAATGAGAGGACACAGGTCATGTGCATCAACAAAGCAATAGAGAAGCAGGGGCAGGGGCAAGACAGGCACCTGAGCACCCAGGAAGGGGTCGGATGTGACACTGGTCTCTCAGTGATAAATCCTGAGATTTTGACCTGGCCACCCACTCCTGAGCTCCATTCATGGTAAAATGGGATTAACACCCATCTCTCTGGGAATTACCATGGAGACTGATAGGAATAAGTAGAAATGTTTCAAAGACCAAAGAGTGTTCTGGTAGACATAACTCACATGGAGCTTTGGAATGACAGATACCCAGGTTGTTTTTAGCCTAGAAACACTTTCCACAGTTGCTTCTTTGACACCTTGGATAAGGCAAGTGCCACTAGCCAGGGCAATGTCAGGTCTTCGTGGGGCTCCCAGGTGAAGCCACTCTACGTGCTGTGACGAGATCTTGCTATCCCAAACAAGACATGATACCCACATCTTTGTCAACCCCAGCTAATCAACAGGACTATAGAGATGAGGCCCCACAAAAGGGAATGGTGAGAGATGAAAACCGTTCTAGAGAGGGGAAAGCAGGAATGAGAACTTCCTACAGAAGCTGTCCCACGGCAGGGGACCATCAGCAGCTGTGTGGGTGGATGACCTAGCGATGAGTAACTGAGGAGAGCCAGGATCAAATCCCACCCTCTCAGTGTGGCCACAGACAGGGAGTGGCCGAAACCCGAGTGGGGGTCGATGAGCATGCCCGACAAACATTCATAGGAACTGGCACAAGAGTGTCCTGTTCCAGCTGCCACCTCAGCCCTCCCTCAGGCAAAGTAAATGAGATACTTACTAAAGCCGTTAGTGAGGGCGGCCACTGATTCATGGTGTCTGAGCACCGGTGAAGGGCTTTTTCCATTGGCTGCAGTCACGGATGGCCAGGAAGCCGTAAACAGCCACCGTCACCATGGGTGAGCCTCCCCACCTCAGAGTCTCCTCAACTCACCTCTCTGGCCATGGGCATGGTCACTGGGCACCCAAAAATTACCCTGTCACTTCTCACCTAGACAGCTTGCACCTCCAGTTAGCCCTTAGAAGGTGCCCAGGGCACAAGTCAAATCTGCAGCAGAGATACTGGGAGAGGTAGGGGGGTGGATTGAAGTCCGTCTCCTAGACAGACTGAAAGGGGTCAGAGAAGGAGGGGCGTCTTCCCCAGTGGGACTGCCAGGCCATTAGCCTGTTTGTATCATTGCTGCACTCATTCAAGCCACCTACCCCTAAGAGCCCCCACCTGCTAGACCCTGTTGGGAAGGAAAGATACAAATCACAATGAAACACACAGGTTCTCACTGGGGGCGGGGGGGCGGGTTTCCGAGTCTCAGGACATTCTTTCTACCCTTTGTTACCTTCACTGTCCCAAGAAATGAATCCCTCCAGGTATCCTGTAGAGAGATGCCTGGTAGCCGTGCCCCATCATGGCTACCAGCCAAGGTTCTGTAGCCCCGAGGAGTCCCAGTCGAGGAGGACTATCGTGGCTAATCTTAGAGCGGTTGGGGCTGGGATGTGTCCCAGTTCTTCACTGTGATTATGGCCACATCACTGTCTCCCACCATGCCTATGTCCTTCTTTTGAGCCAAGAAAGCCCATCTCTCAGGAGCTTCAACTGGGCAAAGTCCATGTGAGGGCCTCTCTCAGAGGTTGGTCCTTGAGCATTGGAGCGACCTCCCCAAAAAGGAGGCCAGCACCCAAGGCTGGTAGAGGTGGAGAGCAGAGCATCTTAGCGTGTGCTCTAGAGCCAGGAGCTGCACCTGACACAAACCCTTTCCACACTCCCTACCGTCTCCTGTGGTCCTCCCTCCTGCCCAGTGTTTCCCACTGGGTCAGCCATTTTTAAGAGAGCCTACTGCTGACTCTGTTTCCAGGCAGACAGACCTAAAATAAAGTGTGCCGGATCTGATTCAGATCCCAACTTCACAGGCTGTCTAGACAGGTACTCCACTCCCCCACCCACCAGGTTTCTGTATTCTGTAACAGAAACGTGATAGTTGTGCTGTTCTGGAAGGGTATCCAGCAAACAAGCTGAGTTTATTAAGACAGTGAAGTTATTGGCCCCTCAAAAGTTTCAGAAGATGCCAGCCATTCCTGAAGACAGCAATGGGCAGCTCTGGACTACCTATCAGACCAGACCTCACCAAAAAAGAGTCTGACTCTTCTAGAATCTTCCAAATGGCCTTACCTCCAACCTTTAAGACCTACAGGATGCCATCTTTGCCAGCTAAGATGGAGCAGGACAAACAACCACTTTCCTCCATGACTGCACATTCAAGTTCCCTCGGGGTAGCTGAGCCCATTGTTATACTGTTGGGTGGTACTGGCCACCCTAGGGAGAGCAAGACTTCAGACCTCCTGCCCATGGCTTCCCAGAAGGAGTGACATGTGACTCTGATTCTGGAAGCCCCCCTAGAGTATGGTAATTTCTGAGGTGTCCCTTATAGGTAGGGTATACACCTCCTACTTCCCACATTCCAAACCTCCATGTTGAACAGAAGCAAAGGGCTCTGTCAGCACACACTATGGAGTACCTCCTGCCCAAGCTTGCAGCACCATCCAGGCTAGGCTGCAGAACACAGCCAATAAAGACCATTTTCTACAGACTGACGCTCCAGACAAGAATCATGTCTAACTTTCAAAGGCAATTATTCCTCCTTATTCTAAGTGTCTCTCTCCCTGTCCCCAGGTATTTTCCAGCTGACCTCTGTTGACTTCCTCTAATGACTGTCCGTAGAGACAGGGTCTTTACATATAGTAAGGAATCGCTAATCACTTTAGAAAAGGAAGGTTATAAATTATGCATTTGATGTGGAATTCCCCTCTGTATGTTATGAATATGTTTTATTACCATTGGTTATTAAAGAAGCTGTTTTGGCCAATGGTTTAGTAGAATAAAGCCAAGCGGGAAATCCAAACAGAGGTATAGAGAGAAAGTAGGTGGAGTCAGAGACGCCATGCAGCTGCTGAAGGAGAAAGACATGCCAAAACTTTACCAGTAGGCCATAGCCTCGTGGTGATGCACAGATGAATAGAAATGGGTTAATTTAAGATATAATAGATAGCTAAAAACATGCATGAACCTTTGACCAAACAGTGTTATAATTAATATAGTTTCTGTGTGATTATTCTGTTCTGGGCGACCAGGAAATGAACAAGCAATCTCTGTCTACAAAATGCATTAATTGGTTTAATTTTAATTAAATACAGCATATAGATTCTATGAACAGGAATTCCTGGAAAGAAGCTGTATCTGCAAAGACTGGGTGACTGATTAGAACTTTAGTACCTGGAGTGATTGGAATGGTGCAGGTCCAGAACCTAGCTGCAATTTACCCTAGGCTGCTTTGTCCTCTCATTTACCTCTGTGTCAAACCTAACACCCTGCTAAACTTAAAGACCTTTGGAATGTATTAACTTAACAAAATCCTGCCCTCCACTAACCAAAGGGCTAAGGGTGTCCCCAGCTGAAGCCCCAAGCTGAGATATCTCTCAACCATGCTGCAACCAACCACTTAATATTTCCACCAATATATTTGAAAGTCTCTTGGTTTATGACTTTCTTTGTTAGGTTGCCATAAAAACGTCCTGAAACTTCTACCATTTTGGAGCATGGTATTTGGGGTAGCCTAAATATGTGTCCCCAGGCCATTGTTCACTCAAATTTGGCTTTAGACTAAACCCTTATTCTCGACAAGGTGAGGGTTGTGTGTTTGTCTCAACAGCTCCCAGAAACCAATTCTGAGCAGTATATATTGAGACTGGGGGCGGGGGCTGAGGTAGGTGTCTTGTAGCTTTCTGGAACTATGGAAGACTTGGGGCATATATACAAGGCTCTATAGTTCATAGGTGGCCATGTCCTTCCTCCCTTCCCCATAGTGTCAACGTCTGACATACCTGGGGGCCAAGAGGGTCAGCTTTTATTCTTCTCATCCCTAATGGGGTCTATATGACATCCAAACCCACCCCTCCAGCCATATGTACTTCCCAGATATGCATGGGTGGGCATATGTATGCTTATGTATGTCTCCTATAGATAGACAACTCTGAGGTTCCTCATCTCTGGTCACGTTCCTTTTCAGAAGCCCCTCCCATCACTGACTAAGGTGAAGTTGGGAACATCAAGGATCCAAATGGACCATCCCAGTACCCTAACAGGGGTACCAGCCCAGGCAGCTGAAACTTCAGTATTGTCCAAAAAGCCAGAGTTCTCCCTTTAGTGTAAAATATGACTTTCAGATGTCGCGGGATGTGTTCTTTGAAACAAAGACATCTTGCAGGTCTCTAGCTGTGACCTTCCCCTGAGAAAGGAGACAGCTGGAGTCTGGAAAGTGGAAGACATGCCTGTGCCCATCACCTGTTCTCCAAGCAAGGAAGAGGGAGGCCAGGGGAGGACTCTCAGGTCCCTCCCAGCTTCAGGTTTCTGATCTCTCTGCTTCTCCTCCCTTCCCCTGAAATATCCTGACTTCATTTTTCATCCCCCCCCTGGTGTCACTTTATTAGAATATTAACTAAATTATAAATGTGTCTGTTCAAAAGGGAGTCTGGTAGTGAAACTTGAGCTAACTACCAGATTTCCGACTGTTTTCCATTGACCCATATATTAAAATAGCAAAAGCCTTTGGTCTCTGGAGGGTTCTGGACAAGTCAGGATCCCAGTAGAAATGACGCTCCCGTTATGGAATTTCGCTAGGCAACGGGCTCCAAACAGAATATGCTAACACTTCTGAGGACAAATGCAGCCCTGGCCCCTTCTCCCTCTGCCACTTTTTCCCCTGTATCCAGTTCCTTTGCTGTTTTATTTTTAACATTACCTCTAAGTGTCCTGTGAGTTTTTACTACTGTAATTAGTACCCACCCTCTACAATGGCGCTTTCTGAGTCACAACCTTGCCTAAAGTTATCATACTGGTTCCTTCTTTGGAATATGGCTGTCCCATCTCAAAATGTTCACCTGAGAGGAGTAATGAATGCCTGCTTTATTACCAGGGTCTGGGTGTTCCAGGGATGGTTTAGGGGTCAGTTTTAGCAGGAGTTCAGGAAGGATAACTGGTCAACCTCAGGAAAATCCCAGTCCAAGTGGGGAAAAGCCAATGTCAAGATCCAATGGAGAGTCTGTGAGCTGGGCACTTGGAGAAACCATAAACTTCAGTGGTAAATGTGTGTCCATCAGAAGAAGCTTCTGCGCCACTGTACCCACTCTGTACCACACAGAACACAAATATAGATATTCCCCCCCTCCAACTCGTAATAGAGTCAGATCCCTTAACACACCTTCACTCAAGAATAGCAACTGTGGAAAATGCATTTAGTGCCCTAACCTGCTGAGCATGCTCCCTTAGCCACACAGCCCACAGCAGACGTCGCTTATACCCCTTAGGGTCCCAAATTAACTGATCTGCACCCATGGCCATTGCTTAGAAACACCAGAAGATCAGAGCACATGTCGTTAGCCCATGGAAAGGTCGACCGCAGAGTCTGAGGTTCAGTTTCTACTAAATGTGTTTTGTATCTGTGAGTCATCGCACAGGGGAAAAAGCGTTGATGAAGGAATCACAAACTGGGGACGGCCTCTACCTTTGAGTAGCAGGTGCCCTCATCTGTAAAGCCATCTTGCCAGCCTTTACCCTTTAAGTGAATACAAATTATGAGATGCCCCCTCCTCCGTGCAGTTTCTTATTCCCTCCTTTTGTGTCCTAGAGTCTACAGACATGGCAGACGCTGCGGAGCGTGCATCATGCAGACACTTAGGTAGGAAAGAAGAATATGCCAGGAGTACAGGGAGTGTGGGGAGCCACATGGTAGCCCCCAAAAGATATGTCCAGGCTCTAACCCCCTGACCCCCAGAATATGACTTTATTTGCTAGTAAAATAAAAGAGAAGAATCTCTGTAGATACAACAAAGGATTTTGAAACAAGATTGTCTTTGGTTACCTGGCTCCTAAAGCCAATAAATAATGTTCTCATAAGAAATCAAAGTGTGTTGCAGCTGCAGAGATGCCCCAGCAATTAAGGGCACTCACTGACCTTGAAGAGGACTGGGGTTCAGTTCCCAGCATACTTTTGGAGGCTCACAACCATCTGCAACTCCAGCTCCAGGGGATCTGAGTCCCTCTTCTGGCCTCCACGGGTGCTACACTCTTGTGGTGCACAGACATGCAGACGCACGCTCATATACATAAAACTAAAACAAGCTTTCGAAAAGAAAAGGATGAGGGCACAGACACAGCTAAAGGGAAAAGCTGTGTGCAAACAGAGTCAAAAACTGGAGGAATGCAGCTACCAGCAAGGACCACCTGGAGCCTGCAGGAGGAACATGGCCCTTCTAGTCCCTGATCTCAGAGTTCTGGCCTCCTGGACACTGGAAAACACATTTCTGTAGGCGTCAGTCACAATACTTGAACTGAATTATACTATAAGACACTCAGAGGGATCCACCCTTGGAAGGGGTCTCAACTGGTGGTGGAAAGGACTGGATGAGGCCCCTGACTTTGCTGTAATGTAGACCACCGTAGTCCGGAGATGCACATTGTATTTAACACTGTATTGATTCTATTTCTTGTCACTGCAATAAGACACCTGACCAAAGCAGCTTAAGAGTGCATTTGGCCAGCATGCCCCCGTCATGCAGTCCATCACCATCAGGGCAGGGAAAGCATGCGGGTAGGAGCAGGAGGCACCCACGGTCGGGAGGCAGAGGAAAGGAATATCGGTCCCAGCTTATTCCCTCCTTTGGATTCAGTCCAATCCCTCAGAGCATAGATCAGCACCCTTCACATTTGGGGTGGGTCTTTCCCAGTATAGACACTCCCACATATGTACATGCTCAGAGGTTTGCTTCCGAGGTGATTGTGAACCCCACAAAGAGGCTGGGATTAGAACTACAGGTCTTTTTACTTTATGAGGAGCCAGAAACCTGACTGTCACTCCTGATTCCCTAGGTGAGCTGGGTCATTGATCATTTCTGACACACAGGCTGCCAGACCTACACGCTGTCACCAACCACACAGTGGAACATGAGCTGACTGAAGCCTCTGGCTCCTCTGAGCTCACACCAGCTTCTCCGTCTTCTCTGAGGAGTCTCGGTCCCAACGTCACAGGACATGGCATGTTTGAGGTGTGAAAAGAAAAGCCCTGTTGGGTTTGGACTTTGGGGTCATACTGAATTCAGTCCAATAAGCCTCTTCCAAGTAGGAACAGGGTTCCAGGGGGAACAAATGTCCTGTTACAGGACATTTTTGTGTTTTAAATTCAAAAGAAAATATAGAGAGCAGCTTCAGATTTAAGAACCTGCAGGAATAAAGAAAATTATTCCATTTCTATTACCTCAAAAAAAAAAAAAACACCACCCTTTATCGAAGACACCAGGAAAATAAAAAGACTAAGCATCATGTTCAGCAAAACCTGGACCTAACTATAGCCGAAAGTCACAACTTGGAAGCAGGAGGTGAGAGAGGCATAGAAAAGGTAGAGGGTATACAGTGCTAAGGGAAGGGTGTGTGTGAGTAGCTGCCTGGCTGCCACGGTATCCAGGAAGGCTCACGGAAGCCACGGATGCCATGGAGAAAGGCGTCCTCCACCCAGGCAACAAAATCAGCATTCCCGGAACCAGGGAGTAGTTTAATGGTCCACAAAGAGCCTCAGTCAGGCTCCACACCCTGCTACCCAGAGATGAGTAGTTTATTCCCTGGGCACAGGCAAAGGTACAGAGGCACAGTGGAGAGCACTTCAGAAGAAATGAAAACCAGAGAGGAAGGAAGCCGTGGACCCTGGACACAGAACACCAGTTGTGTCCTGTAGCCCAGGATACCAGCAAACAATACCTCAGCCACAGAGGCAGGTAGAAGGCCATTTTCTAAAAAAAAAAAATCAGCTAGTCCCAAGTGAAACAGCCTCAGAAACCACCTGCTACTGGTCCCTAGGGAGCACACCAGCTGGCCTCCAGGTCACTGCAGGACAGCCCAAGCCATCCCTGTTTTGGGACCAGACTCCACCCACCCCAAAGCCCAGAGCTTTTTTTGTTGATGATGGTGGTGCTTTATTTTATTTATTGGTGTGTGTGTGTGTGTGTGTGTGTGTGTGTGTGTTCACGAGCTCGCCTGTGTGATGTGACAGCACCTACGTGGAGGTCAGAGGACAGCTTTGTGAAGTTGATTCTCTCTTTTTATGTTTATGTGGGTACCAAGGACCGAACCCGGGTCACCAGGCTTGCACAGCAGCCCCTTCACCTGATGAGCCATCTGATCAGCCCATCGACCCTAATTTTAAACAAATCCTAACATTAAAGCCAAAGGCCAAGTCAATCAATAAATGGTGAAGTGGGAAAAACTTGAGTTAAAGCCAATAGTAAAGGTAAACATAGCTAAGAAACTCTCCAAGAAAGCAGAGCAAAAATAAAAAGAATATATGTAGTGGAAAGCCAAATAGAGAGGCATTAAAACCTCAAGATGGGGAAGGGGAAATTCTGAAAGAACTAACAGAAAACCTTCTGGAATTGAAGGACTCTTAATTAAAGTTAATGAGCAAAAGATTTGAACTAAGAGGTGACTTTGTAGGTAATGTACTCACTGCACAAACACAAAGACTTGCGTTCAGACCCCTAGAATTCATTTTTAGATCACACATTTGCCAGGCATTGTGGTGCACAATTAATACCAGCACTCAGGAGGCAGGAGCAAGCAGATGTCTGTGAGTTCAAGGCCAGCCTGGTCTTTAGGAAGACCCTGATTCGAAAAGCAGACGTGAAGACCTAGAAGCCAGGTGTGGTGGCTCTCACTTGTAAACCCAGAGCTAGGGAAAACGAAATGAAAAGATCTCCCCGAGTTCAAGGCCAACGTGGACTACAGAGTCAATCTGGGCTAGAAGAAGACACCATGGGGCATAGGGAGGTGAGGAGATCTCGAAAACAACAGCCACTGGCCTCTGCTGAGCCTCCTCACGTCCCCTCCTGAGAGTGAAGCTCTGAACGTGGTTTTCGTCTGTGGCCATCACGCTGTGAAGGCCTCAAGGTTGCTTAATTATTATTAAAAGTCAGGAAAGTGGTTGATTCTGTTAATTACCAAAAAAAGTAATTAATCTGAAAGATCTCTGCAGTCAAAGCCTTGCAACGTGACAGTCAAAGCCTTGCAAAGTGACACGCTTGTCTGTATCCCCAAACTTATGAATAATTAATTACCTAACTTGCAACAACCCTGAGTCTCCAGGGGCACAAGTGGGCATGGGAGTGGGGCCCTCCAAGAATAATGTGCACATTCAAACTGAAAGCAATTTTCAGATCCATAAACAATTTTCTAGAATGTTCCCTATGGAGTCCCTCATTTTCCTGCTTTCAGCCGTCTTCACAGGCCAGCAGGAGCACCTTCGAGTGGAGCTGGCCTTTTCTCTCAGAGTAACAGGGTCTATAGTGGCACGCCCGAGCAGCCACTCACACCCAGCCAGAGCGGATTTTACAGCTCTGGGGAAGCACAGACCCCCTGCTCTGGGCAGATGCCCAGGTTATAGCACAGAAGCTTGAACATTCCCACAACTGATGTGAAGAGAGACCCTTGGGTCAGTCACTTGCCAGTCCTGAAAGCCAGCATTAGGCAAACAATGACACCTGACAGGATGGCATGCCAAAGAGCCGCGGCAGAAGAAGAGAAGCATTTGAACCTGGGCAACGCCAATCTAGCAGGCAAGAAATAGGCGCCGTTCACTCTGGATTTGGATTCCAGCTTCTGTGGGGACTGTGGCACCTGATGCCCCACCCCCCACCCACTGATGACCCGAAGCTCCCTGAGCACAGGCTTCTTGCTGAATAAAACCTCACCTGAAAAAAAAAAAGAAAAAAAAAAGAAAAAAAAAAAAAGACCTCACCTGACTCCCCAAAAGGCCCTGGATGAACGCCACCCATACTTAAAGAAGGGCCTGCAGGCAGATGGAATATGGTGTCTCTGTGGAGTAGCCTAGGAGAGGAAAAAGACAGGCAGGCAGATACTGGTTGGGCTCCAGCACCCACCCCAGCACCCACCCCAGTGCCTGCTCTCAGCAGTCTTTAGTAAGCCCCACGGACCCACCACCATATGGGACCCATTCTTTGTAGGGGGAAACACTATATTTTGTCTACATATTGAGCAACACCCAGTCTTGATTTCACAGTTAAAGTATCCACAGATGTTTCTTCCAGTGTAATTGCTGCAATGTTGCAAGGCAGCTAAGTGGAACAAAGGTATTCAGGGCCGTGCAGGGAGCCCACATTCCTCCCAAGAACAAGAACTCGCCTACTCAGGGCAGCCACAGTGTGAGCAGGTGACCCACGTGGAGTGAAGTCCTAGAGCGGCTTGAAAGGGACAAGGAAGGGGAGAAGGAGGGAGGAAAAGGGAAGAGTCAAAGAGATGGGAGGGGAGGGGAAAGAAGGGAAGGGGAGGGCAGAGGAAGAAGGAAAGGAAACGAGCAAGGGGAGGATATGGAAGGGAAAGGAAGGGAAGGAAAGAGGGGAGGGAAGAAGAGGGGAGGGGAGGGAAACTAGAGCAGAAAAGCAGAAAGACATCAGCGTAGGTGCCAACATAACAGTAAGGCTCAGAGTGGACACAGAGTTTACCAGCCGCCCCTCAGGAAGCTCTGGGGTTTGGACAGAGATCAGCTGTCCCCTGACTGAGAACTACTGGGATGTATGGCCATAGGACACTTGCTAAATATGCAGTTAACTGCAATAGGCTCCTTAGTTCTGCTCCTGTAAAAACTGAGGCCAAAGGAAATGAGTTGAGCAAGCACCACATTGGGGTGAGGGGAGCCAGGGAGGACAGAGGGGACACGGGTAGGAGTCAAAGAGAGCATGCTACAGTGCTGATTGTGATACCTGGCCAGGCAGAAGTGGGCAGCGGGGGAAGGGAAGAAGGGGGGGCAGAAGTTGGGGGAGCACTGGGTGGGGGAGGGAGAACTCTAGCCCACTTCCAAGAAGGGAAGTTCTCAAGCCAGCTTTATGTGAGAGGAGCCCAAGGTTCACAGGAACCGGCTGGGGACAGGAAGAAACAAACACACTCACTCACTCACTCACTCTGAGCTGGAAACAGTCCTCAAGAAGTGTGACCTTCGAGAAGCCAACTGAACATCTCAAGGAGGTATTTCTTTAACAACTGACCCTCACCAGAGCAGGCAGTGTGTGTGGACAACCTCCAGACCCGACCACTCTTCTGCCTGCAGCCCCTTATCCTGGCTCCAATCCTCCCCAATTGCTGCTCAGATAGCTCCCCCTGAGGAATCCCCAAGGAAGGCTTCCCCACCCTACAGTGACATCACAGCACCTCAGAGTTCCTCCCACAACAGAAATGCTCTTCTTTGTATAGCTTGTGTCCCCTGGGCCAGCTGTCTCCTTGCCCAGAGGACAGTTCTTCAAGGCCCAGAGTCTAGCCATGGCACCTTTTCCTGTGCTGGGGCAAGACACACAGTGCTCAGATGATGTGGGATTTCCCCTTTGTATACTGTGAATACCATTGAAACTGTTTGGGGCCTATAGCAGAGCTATAGGGGAACAGAGGTAGGTGGGGAAAACTAAACTGAATGCTGGGAGAAGGAAGGCAGGGTCAGAGAGAAGCTGTGGAGCTGCTGCCGGAGACAGACATGCTCAAACTTTGCTGGTAGGCCACGACCTCACGGTGATGCACAGATTAATGGAGATGGGTTAAATTAAGATGTAAGTGTTAGCCAATAAGAAGTTAGAGCTAATGGGCCAAGCAGTGATTTAAATAATATGGTTTCTGTGTGATTATTTTGGTTCTGGGCAGCAGGGACAAACAAGCCCTCCTTGCAACACTCAGATGTCTGTGTAAGGAAGAATGATGGGACCAAGAACAGGCTCGGTGGTATATCACGTGATGGAGTACAGCTCTGGGCTCAGTCCCTAATGCCAGGAGGAAAAGATAAAGAAAAGGAAGAGTGTCGAATTTTTGACTTGTCAAATTATCCTAATTAAAATGGATTTCAAAACTCTAAGGAAACCTTAGCTCATCAGGTTAGAATATGAAACATCCAGACATTTGCTTGATTGCTATCACAAAAAGAAATCATTTACATTTTTTTAAAATTCAAGGTGAAGGGGAGATAGAGGTAGTTCAGCAATTGAGAGCACGTGTTGCTCTTGGAGAGGACCCAAGTTCAAGTCCCACCATCCACACTAGGCATCTCAAACCACCTATAACTACAGCTCCACAAAATCTGACACCCTCTCTGGTCTCCTCCAACATCTGCGCTGACAGTTGTCCCCAGCATAGACATACACACAGAGACACATAATTAAAAATTAATCTTTTTTTAAAAATTAAGTTGTCATGCACTCTTGCTAATAGAATGGCTGTCTGAACCCATAAGGGGGCTCTCAGCTTCATTCTTGTCAGTCAAAGGTTTGTGAGACACAAAATTGCATGTTTGTTTGGTTTGGGATCTTGTAGCATTCACTGAGCCGGGGTTACCTGATAGGGCCCATGAGAAATTAAACCAGGCTCATGCTGAAGGGGCCACAGCAAGACTGAGGCTGTGGCAATTGTATTGAGAGCAATCGGACTTTTAAACCCTTCTCGGAAACAGAATACAGTGGCCATTTCCAGGGTCAGTACAATGGTAGTTGCCAGAATACAACGATGTTTGCAAGCCGTACAGGGTACACAAGATTATGTCTAAGACCAATTGTCCTGTCAAGCTTCCAAGCTCCCTTGACTATGAGGGAAAACCAAAGTGAAGGAACACAGTGCCCCAGGAGTCATGGACTCTAACCTAAAAAAAAAAGTATTATGCATGTCTCTCAAGACAGCTAAGCCAGGCCAATTTCATGAGCCCCCAAAGATTTCAGTCTTTTTCTCTTTTCTTTTTTGGCTTCTGCCAAGCTTTCCAAGTCAAATAGTTCCTTAATGATGGGTGTCCAAAAGAGATTTAACAAGAGCTCATGAACCCTCATCTTGAGCTAACAGTGCAGAATTCAGCTGCCGTAAAAGCAAGTTCAACATTGATGCAAAGTTGTTGCCAGAGGCGTCAAGAGGTGACGGAGGTGGATCAGACAGGGACACAGCCAGGGCGCTTACCATAGCTCACATAAGCTGCCCCACAAATCACTACATGCTAGGTGGGCTGTCAATGAGAGAGAAGTCCGCGGTCTTGTCACCAGAAGCTTTGGTCTCAGCTGAGGGCTGCCTCCTGGTTCATAGACACATGGCCCCTCCTCACCCTCTCCTCGTGTGTGGTGGAGAGGGGAACTGAACTCCTTGGGAACTGTGCGGGCGCTAATGAGGACCCCATGCTTATGACCTCATCTACACCCCTAAACTCCAGTCTATTCTAACTCTAGACTTGGGGCTAGGGTTTTAACATGCGAAATTGAGAGACACCACATTCTGGTCACAGTGGCTATGGTCTTGAGCTTTGATTGTCAGCTTGACACAATCTATGATCCCCTGGGAAGGTCTCAATGACAGACTGCCTGCATTGGCTTGGCCTGTGGGCATGTCTGGGGGAAGGTTGGATTAATTGTGTTAATTGATGTGGGAGGACTCAGCACAATGTGGGTGGTATCGTCCCCCAGGCATGGAGCCATAAACTGCCTAGGAATAGAGAACTCAAGCTTGAGCACAAGCAAGCAAGCGTTGGTGGATTGCAGGCCAGAATTCAGCAAAGGGTATGCACAGTGCTGTAGCAACTGGGCCGTGCAGGATAAGGAGCCAGGCATCTGAAATTACACACTTCTGGGCGCAAGTGTTGCTTCCTGTTCCTAGGGGGTTCTTGACCTGAGCAGATTCTCAGGAGGCTAGGAGAGAGCCCAGGGACCGTCCACTCCTAGCTGAGGAGTTGATGTCTATGACGGGAGGGAAAGTCCTCTTAAGGGATGCAGCCTCTGGAAGGTTCTCCCTCTGGAGGGTGCCCACACACAACCACACATCCAATCATCCACCCAACCACTCAGTCATAAACATATACACACATACACATGCACACACATACCTACCCACACATACATACATGCACACACAAACTCACACACACAGACCCACATACACACACATATATACACATGCACACACAAGCATACAAACATGCACACATATACCAATATACATATATGCAAACATATCCACCCCCACAGACCCACATACAGACACACACACACATTCACATACACATATCCACCCCACACATACGTACATGCACACACATACCCACAAACACATATCCACATACACACAATATCCACATACACACCAACCCTTACACCCACACGCATATGCACATACTCACATACACACACATCCATCCATCCATACATGTACACCCAGTCATACATACACACATATACCCACATACATACACACATTCACACACGCACATATCCAATTACATATCTATCCACCCTTACACACAAACAAAGCCACACACATACATACTCAACCATACACACACACACACACACACACACACACACACACACGCAGCACCTGATGGGCTCCCCGGGTTAAAAGAAAGAGCACAAGAAATGAAGAGGGAGAAGTGGAAGAAGAGGAGTTGGAGAGGTGGAGGCGGAAATGGTGTGGATTTGATCAAAACTCTTTGCATACACATATGACATTCTCAAAAAAATAAGTTTTAAAAAAATGTGAAAACAAGCGCCCCTCGGCATGTCAAGATGGCAGATTAGGGAAAATATGATCCCTGTGGCCGCCATTGAGCGGGGAGCTTTATTTATTCAACAGTTCCCTGTTGTTTTCCTTCCCTCCAGCACAGACTGAAAGCAAGGCTGATCTGCAGGACCCTGTGGCTGGGGAAGAACAGGGCAGGAGACCTGTCCTGCCTTCCCAAAGCACCTTCCCTTCCCCATCCTCCTCCCCTTCCCCCCTCCTCCTCTCCTCCTCTCCTTCCCTCCTCCTCTCCATCCACTGCCCTACCTTCCCCCTCTCTCCTTTCTCCTTCCCTTGCATCCTCTTCCTTGCCTTCCTCCCTTTCTCTCTCTCCCCTCCTCTCCATTTCCCTACTCTCCCCTCTCCCTCTTTTCCCTTCCCCACCCCCTCCTCCCTCTCCTTGTATCCTCACCCTCTGCCCTTCCTTCCTCCTTTCTCCCCTCACCTTCCATCCCTTCCTCTCCTCCTCCCTTTCCAACCTCCCCTTTCCTTCCCCTCCCCTCCTCCCTCTTCTTCCCTGTTGTCCCTCCAGAAGAGTGTTGTTTTGTGTGCCCCTCCTCCTCCTCCTCCGAGACACTTTCTTGCATTCATCCTTCTTGAGCCTGGGAGAAACCCATGTGGAGTGGAGACTTCCACAGAATCTTATCCATTTCCCAGCATCCACAGCAAAATCCCCTAAGTCACATTTCCGCCAAAGGTCATGAAATATTATTTTCAGGAAATGCTAGTGCTCCCTGCTCCGCTGTTCCAGCCGGAGCCACTGCAACACTGCCAGGAGAATGGCTGCAAAGGAGGTTGCAGAAGCTGAGTCCGGGAAGGCCAGGGAGGCCTTTGCCCATTGCAAAGCAAAGCCTGCCAGCCTCGTCGTCGGTCTCTCCTCAAGGCCCCCAGGCAGCAGACACCACCCCACCTTCACTTAGACAATGGTCTAGTCCGTTCTTCTAATGCCCAAACCCCACAGTATCATCTGAGTGGCATTCAGCCCCGGGTATGTGTTCACCAGCCTGTGAGGTGAGGATGCTGCATTCCGGCCCTGTTCCGTGTCCTGGGGAAAAGGGTTGAGCAGGTGAGGACTTCACCCTCAGGGTGGCTCTCCTGAAGGGTAGAGCCCACACAGAAGGGATGAGAGAAGCAGTTGAGTATGCCTTGGTGCTAGGGCTAGGGCTCTTTACCTTGTCCTATCCCAGGGACTTTGTTTTGCCCAGTGTTTATTTCCTTACAGCGCATGGGTTTGAGTTTTACATTAATGATAGGGTCTGTTTGGAGTTAAATTCATCTAAGTGGAAGTTTAAGTGTTGGTTCGTTTTCGGGGGAAGAGACTATTCCCCGGAAATAGGCTCAGTGGCCCCAGCTAACCTCCGTATGGTTTCTGCAGGCTGCGTCTGTGTTCTTACTCATCCTGAAAAGCTGTGGGATCATCCATGGGCACTTGAGAGCTCTCAGCTGTGTGCTGACCCATGGGAGTCACTAGGTCTGTAGCAGGAAATTCAAGTCCCCTAGGCCTGGAATAGCCCTCTGCAGCTGCAAACCATTTCTCCTCCTGCTGGCTGGCACCACCCAGATCTGCCTAAACTGACTGAACCTACACATTCTGCACTGCCACCCTCAAGGTGTAAAACCTTTGCTGTGGGGGTTGGGACTGCAGGGCATGTGGCAGTGTGACTGGAAGGGCAATGGAGTCCGAAGATAGCAGATAGCACTTGGATTACCTGTCAGGCCACGAGGTCTGATGTCAACCACAGTGTTTCCTGCGCCCTCCCTCAGGAGCTGTGTCCTTATGTCCTCAAAGAAGTCCAGCCTGTCTTTGAAGCAGTATGCGGCCCTCCCCTGGCGTGGCTGACGAGGCCCATTTCCTCTTCAGGCCGCTGTGGACAATGAAAAACAGCTGGAAAACATCTGCAGGCTCAGACTTGAGTGCACTTAAGGCTCTGGGGCCCTCACTGCCCCTCCCCCAGGATTAAGGAACTGAGTGGAGAGGAGCCATCTCCTTCAGCAGCCTGGGGCTGGTTTTCCTTCCCACCTTCACGGTCCTGGTCCTGCACAGCTCGGCCCAGCAGGGGAAAGAAGCCAACCCTCACACCATCCCTCTGCGCTCATATGTCCCTTGTAGGACAAGGAAAAAGACGGGGTGAGGGGTCACTGGCTACACTTTGACCTTGACTCTGGAATGTCCAGGAGCTCCAAGTCTGGGGAGGGGCTGCCTGTTCCTGAAATGGGTGTGGCTTAGGCAGGGAAGAGCAGGTATTGCACACACTGTGGGACACCAGAGGGGTCCCACCTAGCCTGTCCAACATCTGGGCATCTAGACTGTGCATGCATTTACCGTCCACCCAATCAGCATGACTTGGGAAGGACACATAAGAATACCCAACTTAACTAAAGTGACCAGTGTGTTCTACCTACGGCCAACGGGGAACAACAGCCATCCCAAGCCAGCCCCAGTCTTCTCAGGAATGGAGAAATCTTGAATGATTTGGGCAATCCAACCAGCTGAATGTTCACTTGGACCCTTAGGAAGGTAGATTCACCTTCAGCCATGCTAAAGAGGTAGAAGAATTAGTCCCTTAATGAGATACTATCCTCATCCTTTCTAGAATCTCACTGCTAATCTGCCTGCTTCTCTGAATTATTCAGGAAAAGCATAACTTTTCCTTCGTCTCTATCTCTTTTCTAAGCAAACTTGACCAAAATCATTGGTTTCCCCGACATCTGGAGTTTCATTGCTTTCTCTTGAGCTCCCCTCTGCACACAGTGTTGCTTGTCTGCCGCGGGTCCACCCGCCATGTCAGCCTCAGTGGCGTGGATTTCTTCCTTCTCTCGTCCATGCTCCTCTTCTGGATGGCAGCTCAAATTTACGGGGCAGCTGGCCTGCCCCATGATGATCTCGAAACGATAATAAAATTGTCCTTTGAGCTTCTGTTTGAGTTCATTCCTAAATTATTTTATTAACGATTCGTAGAACCCCAAGAAGAAACCCTGATTTCTCCGGTATCCAGAGGAAGAGAGAGAAGAAGGGAGGGAGAGAAAGAGGCTGGAAGGGAGGGAGGGAAGGACAGAGGGAGGGAGGGAGGGAAGGACGGAGGGAGGGAGGGAGGGAGGGAGGGAGGGAGGGAGGGAGGGAGGGAGGGAAAGAGCCTGGAGGAAAAGAGCCTGGGAGGAAAAGAGCTGGGAGGAAAGAGCCTGGGAGGGAGGGAGGGAGGGAGGGAGGGAGGAGGGAGGGAGGGGGGAGGGCTGGGAGGAGTGGGGATGGAGGGAGGGAGGAAGGAGGGAAGGGAGAGGCTGGGAGGGAGGGAGGGAGGGATGGGAAAAAGAGAGGAAGGATGGAAGGGAGGTCAATAGCTCAGACTTCCCAAGACTTCTGAAATGCACTCAGCCTTCCACAGACATTACCTCATGTCACTCCTTAGAAAGCCCTCAGGGGACCATTCTGGACAAGAACTGCAGCTGTCAGAGAAGCTGTACACTGTGTCCAATGCAACAGAGCAAAACGGGACTGTGGAGCCAGGCCAGGGGCTCTCTCCTCTAGATGCTAGACATCGGCTGAAAGAACACCCCCCTAGTATCGCCCAATCTCCCTTTTTCCCTTCTGTCCCCGCACCAGGGCCTGAAGCTCTAAGCCTGAGGGCCCTGCTGGTGCTCAAGATCACACAGTTTGGCACACTGCTCCAGACAAAGATGGTAGGGTAGCTGAAGACCCCTGAGCATTCTGTCAACAAAGGCCAGAGCTAAGAAACAAACAACCCACTGCTAAGCCCTTGACAACTCCACAGAATATCTAAACGGTCACCAAGCGGCCCCTGATAAAGAGCCACAGTTGGCCCTCTGCTTCCTTACACACTGGTGGTTTCTTGGTAATTGGCACCCACAATCTCACAGAGATGCGGAGCTACTAGGAGATGGGGCCGTGTGTGGTCTTGTTGGAGGAAGTGTGTCACTAGGCTGGGAGGGGGGGGTTGTTGTGGGGTCTCTTTTACTCCATCTTTACTTAGTGTGACAGAATACACGTCCGTGTTGCCTTCTGATGAAGATGTAGCCAGCACCATATCTGCCTGCTTCAAGACGCCCCACAGTCAGCTCCCACCATTAGTGAGAATGGACTGAACGCTCTGAACTACAAGCGAAGCCAACACCCAATTAAATGCTTATCTTTATTAAGAGTGGCCGTGGTCACGTGTGTCCTCTCACATCGGATACAAATCCTACCTAAAACACATAACCCTGCTTTGGTGGCCGCCCCACCCCCGTTCTTTCCTAAGGTCAACTCCTCCCAAATAAATGACTTAAACTCCCTTTTTCTAGTCAGGTCTGGCTCTAAGAAATCCGCAAATTGGATTATCCAAACGTCACAGGGGCAACGAGTAAGACTGTGGATGGTAGTTCCATTAATAGAGTCGCATGCCTCCACAGGCACAAAGGCCGTGCTTCCATCACTGGCGTTGCTGCATTGATCCCGGGTGTGGGAAATGCACACCGGCCAGAGTCCTAACATGCAGGAGGATTGAAGGCAGGGGGACCAGAAGGTCAAAGTTAATTGAGGCTAGCCTGGAATCACATGAGACCTTATCTCAAGAAAGAAAGGAGGAGGAGGGAAAAGAGGAAGGAGAGGAGGGGGTAGAGGAGGAAGGGAGAGGAGGAGAAACAACTGAGGCCAATCAGGCGGATGTGAATAAATTCTCGTGTGCAAATACTAAGCAGGTCTGACATTGCTTTAACTTCAGAAGATCAGGCACCTTCAGGGCAATATTGCCATAGGCAGATCTAATACATTTTCTACAACAGGTAAATAATATGTGGTACCCATCAAGCCAAGACATCAGAGAGCAGTGCACAGCTACCCTGCCAGCCCTGACCCCCCTCACACAGTTTCAGAGACAGATGTGACCACTAGCCACAGAACGTTTCTCTGAAGCAGTGTCCAAGCTACTGCGAGAGTACCAAGACCTATTAGCCATGTCTGTCTCCAGCAAAGTACACTAGGCATATAGTGTCAAGAGTGGTTCTAGTTGCCAATCCCTGCTCCACCCCCAGCCCCCAGCCCCCAACCCCCAGCCCGTGGGCTCAACAAGCTCACAAAGCCATCAGCAGCAGATGTCCCTGTCATAAGTTCCCCCACATCCCCAAATGCTAATTTCCTCCTTTGCCAGAGCCACACAAGCTAAAATACAGGCTCCAAAGCTCCTGGGTCTCTCAGCCACTTCATGTAAGAGATAGAGACGCAGAATTTGGAGCAGTTAGCATGGAACCTGGCCCACCTGGGTGAGTGGTAAGCTAAAAATAGTCATGACTCACATTGGGCTGGGAGGGCCGACACAGTTCCAGCAAGAGCACACCCTCCCCTTTTCCCCACCCCAGCACCACCATCTAAGGCAGCCAAGGAGCAGAAGCCTGTGTGTACCCTGTGTGCAGCCCAGCATGGGCAGGACACACGGTGCACGTCTCTGGCACAGGTCCTCTGTGAGTCACATGGTCGGGGAGGGCCCTGGGGCTGGCGCCTCAAATTCTGCTGAGCATATCTGGATCCATTTGGCCAGGGGCTGAATCCCGCTCAGAGTCCCTGGATAAACACATCCCGTCACTTAGGAAAACAGAATTTGATTTTCCTTCCTTGATGAAGCAAGCCTCGAGGGGGTAGTTACAAAAACGTATGTATGCCGAATTAGGGGAGTGGGGGACTAGAACAGGAAGCCTAGGGTCTTTCGCACAGAGAAAGGTAATACAATACAGAGAAAGGTAAGCGAGACAAAGCAAGAGGGAGAGAAAAGAGCCCTGTTGGAAGTGTGTTCACAATGACCAGATTTTTACAGCTACGGATGCTCAAGTTTACACACTGGCTCCATTCCAGGGCTGTTGCCACGGTAACTGTTTGGAGTTTGGGATGGATTTTCCCATAGAAACTTCTCATTGACAATAAAGTTAACCCATGGAGAGCTTTCTCCAGCATCCAAGGAACTGAACTCATCATTGTCTCACTTCCCAGGCCCCTTTACATCTTATTTATGTATCACTACTTCTGTGGGAAATTAATACTCACGAATAAATCAAGGGATCCTTCTCTTGCTCCTCCATTATCCCCCACCTCAATGAATAGAACATGGCGTGGGTTCACAGGGACAGGTAAGTGGAGCAAGGTGGCCTGAGCCGAGTGTGAATGTCAGGCCACATCAAGCTCTGATGGAAGACAGTGTTTCTGAGCCTCAGTCACCTGGCACACACAGTCCCTACTCGTACCACTGTCCTTAGAAGTATTAAGTGGCAGAACATATAAAGTGCCCAAGGAAGCGCGCTTGGTCCCAAACAGCGCTTGACAAGCGCTGACTGTTGCCTCTACTTTTATCCAGAGAGGAGAGAATTCAAGGGAGTTTCAACATGTCACTAACAAAGGGATGACCCATGTCTATGCTGTTCTTAATCTGATCAGCATGGCTGATAATGGCATTCTCTAGCAAGAATCTAAAGAGAGATGGATGGGTGAATGAATGGACAGGTGTGTGGATGGATGGGTGGATGAATGGACAGGTGTGTGGATAAATGGGTGGGTGGATAAATGGGTGGGTGGATAAGGGTGGGTGGATGAATGGGTGGGTGGATAAATGGGTGGTGGATAATGGGTGGGTGGATGAATGGGTGGGTGGATGAATGGGTGGGTAGGTGGGTGAATGGGCAGATAAAAAAATGGACACGTGGTGGAGATCATACTCATTCTATCTTCTGGCCACTGCCTCTGGCTTGAGTCTATACCCTTCTCTTAGACCCTTACCAGTTGCTTTTCTCCTTGCTGGGACAAAAGACGGTCAATAATCACTTAAGGAGGGAAGAGCAGAGCTTGGCTCACACTTGGGGGTGTATTCCATCATGGTAGGGAGTCATAACTGCAGGTGCTGGGTCTGGTCATGTTGGACCAGTCACATTGCATCCAGAGAGAGGAAGCAGCCACCAATGAAGGCTCTGACTTGGCTCGCTTTCTCCATTTTATCCAGTCTTTGACCCTAGCCCTGTGGAACGGAGCTGCCCACGCTTAGTGCAGATCAATTAGCCTAAGGTAGCTAGGATTATCTAAGCCTTCACAGATGTGCCCAGAGGCTTGTTTCCATGGTGATTTTATATCCTGTCATGCTGAAGATACTTACCATCACAGATCACCTCCCAACTCTGCTATGGGTTATGAAGCAATTGAATCCCATCTACTAAACACATTGGTCTGACCTCTGCCTCTGAGGAGCCATCTCTCTGCTCCAGCCTTTCTCTAGGCTCTTTGCCTCACCACTGGTCCCCAGGATCATGACCATGGAGGCTTTTTCCGTGGATAGCCCTCAGCCCAATTATTTCTCTCCCTCTAGTGTCTCTCTCAATGTCATTCTCCCACAGAGTTAGCTCTCACTTCCCCACACACCTCCAGCCTTGGTCTCTTATCTGAGAGACAGAGTCAAGACGGGTCTTCCTGAGGGTTATTGCTGTATGCAGACCCCATCAGTACCCAAGTCCAAACCTAAATGCCCTCTTGTACGTGTTTACTGCTTCAAGCATTTCTGTTGCTGTTGCTCCTTGGTCTCCATTCCCTAACAACTGTGGTTCCCTCTCAATGGCAGGTATGTGGCAGTTGAAATACTGCTCCTTCCTTTCCTCTGATCCTCCCCATCTAATTAGTTAGGAAAAGGAGGTGGCCATATTGTGCTGCACACCCTTCCTACAGTTTGCCTGAATTCGAGTCGATGCGGGATGTCCTTCTGTATATGTGTTGCTCTTACTGGTTGATGAATAAAGCTGCTTTGGGCTACGACAAGGCAGACTATAACCAGGTTGGAAGAGATACAGAGAGAAAGGAGGTAGAGTCAGAGAGATGCCATGTAGCTGCCGAAGGAGGCAGATGCCATGTAACTGCCCAAGAAGCAAGAGGTAACAAACCACGAGCCTCGTGATAAGATATAAAATAATAGAAAAGGGTTAACCTAATATGTAAGAGATAGCAAGAAATATGCCTAAGCTATTGGCCAAACAGTGCTGTAATTAATATAGTTCTGTGTGATTATTTGGGTCTGGGCAGCTGGGAAACAAAGCAGCCTGTTTACATCAAGTTCATCTCCTGATAGCTCTCCCTCTCTCACTCTCTCTCACTCTCGTGCTCTCTCACTCTCTCTTCTCTCTGGTTCTTTGAGACAGGGTTTTTCTGTATTACAGTCCCAGCTGTTCTGGAATTAGCTCTGTAGACCAGGCTGGCTTCAAACTCACAGAGATCCACCTGTCTCTGCCTCCCAAATGCTGGGGATAAAGGCAAACACCACCACCATCCAGCTTCACTAATCTCTTTATATGAATCAATCAATAAATAAATAAACAAAACAAACACTCAAACATTAACAGTATCACCCCACAAACTCCCCAGTCATGGTGGCCAACAGGTTATCAGCATCTCTGGTGTGATACTGATTGTCTATTGCTGCTGAAAACCACTTGAATATTGAGTGACTGAGAACAGCGCTCATCCTGTTGCCTCTTGTGATTCTTGGGACTCAGCTAGGTGGTTTTCTGCTGCATTGGGTGTTGGCTGGGACAGTCACCCTGAGGACTTCCTAGAGCATTCGAGATGCCTCACGCACATTTGAAACTCTCTCACTAGTCGGAGCTTCTCTCTCCTCCATGTGGTAGCTCCGAGCTTACAACAAGTGGGAGAGAGCATCAGCTATAAACTCTGTGTCCGTGGCAGAAACAGTGTCCTTTCGGCCACACTCCGTCAGTCCAAGGGAGAAGTGAACAGGGGGAGGTCTGCAAGGCTGTGAGTGAGCATCAGGAGGTGTGCTTCACTGCGGCCACCCTTCAAGATGAGCTTCCATAGAGTCTTGAGCAGCCAGTAGCCTCGGCCATCCATAGCTGTCAATATTTATAAACTGTGGTATTCAGAGTCGTTCTGATAGAAGAAATGAGGTGGGGGAAGAGAGAGAGAGAGAGAGAGAGAGGAGAGAGGAGAGAGAGAGAGAGAGAGAGAGAGAGAGAGAGAGAGAGAGAGAGAGAGAGAGATTAAGTCTCTGTTGAGAAGTGAAACATCACTTGCATTCATTCCATTGGTCAAGACAAGTCACTTGACTACAGGAAGCCTTAGAAGTGAGACTGTGTTTACTCCTAGGTTGGCCTGCCTGTCTTTTGCCTGCATCCTATTTCCCATACAGAAGTACAGCCAATGTTAGTGAGCACAAACAAGATCCTCACACCCTATGGGTGAGCGTGGGCACTGGGCCACCCTCTTCTGGAAAGCAGTGTGCTTGTTAATTCTGTCAACTTGATACAACCTAGAATTACCTGGGAAGAGAGTCTTAAGGAGAAATTGTCAAGTTGTCCTGTGGGAGTGTCCAGGGAGAGTTGCCTTGATTAACAAATGGTGTAGAAGACACAGCCCACTGTGGGTGCACCATTCCCTAGGCAGGTTATCCCAAACAGTGTAAGAGAAGAGAAAGCTAGCTGAAAATAACAAGCAGACGAACAAAGATTCTTGCATTTTTCCTTCTGCTCTTGACTGTGGGTTTGATGCAACCTGCTTCAAGCTCCTGCTGCTGTAAAGTCTCCATAGTGATGGACTAAAACTCGGAATTATAAGCTTCTTCTAAGCTGCTTTCTGTCAGGAAATTTCATCACAGCAGCAGAAATGAAGCTAGAACAGGCAGGATGCTCTCCCACCTTCATGCTTGCAAGACTGAGCATGGGGACCACATAACGCCCAGTGACCTTCAGACTCTAAGATTCAGTATTACTCAGCCAGAGAAAAGAAATTAAGGCTTAGTAACCTCCGGATACCAACTTCCCATATTCCTTCCCAAGTTCTGTGGTGTTGGCCGAAGGGGAAGGAATTCATTCCACTTAAGGGTGGAGGCTGCTTGTGTGAGGTTGACTTGTATGAGGGCCACAGGTCCCACCTAGTTAAGGAGAACACACAGCGTCATTGTGGGTGGCATATTTGGTCACTGTGGGCAGGTCGATTGGCCACTCAGGGCAGGTCGGTTGGTGCCCTTGTTTTCTAATACAGGGCCCATATGAGAGTAAAGACAGAGAAGCCACAGGAAATCCAAGAACAACAAGACACTTGACCTATAAGTGAAGGTGGAAGGGAACAGGATTAACAGGCCAAAGGCACAGGAAATGACTCAGGATCAGATGCCCCAGGCCATCTAGGGCAGGGACCTGGGAGTCCAGTGTGCCTGGAATTGGGCACTGACTCCATCACTTCCCAGCTGCGGGCCTTCGTCATGTTTCTCTGAATATTATTGTTTTTCTCATCAGTCTCGCCGGGCGGTGGTGGCGCACGCCTTTAATCCCAGCACTCGGGAGGCAGAGGCAGGCGGATCTCTGAGTTCGAGGCCAGCCTGGTCTACAAGAGCTAGTTCCAGGACAGGCTCTAGAAACTACAGGGAAACCCTGTCTCGAAAAACCAAAAAAAAAAAAAAAAATCATCAGTCTCATTGGCTTTCTCATGGGGTTCTTATGCCCAAGAAAGAGGAGTTACCAGGCTACCAGGAGATGCTTGATCAATATCTCCATGGTGGCTGTTGTGTGGAAAGCCAAGGAAGTTCTGAGTGGGTGTGTGAAGAGCGGATGAAGTCTTGAGAGAATGTGTATTGCTGAAATGGGAACAGACATGTTAAGGGCCCAGTGCCTCCAATCCATGGGAAATTGGCAGAGCCATATGGATCAGGCTCAAGAAATGGCAACGCCTTCCTCTGGTCCAAGTCAAAGTGTTTATAAATGATTGACTAGCATGTGCAAAAGCTAGCAACTGCTTCCTCCTCCCTGGCAGCTTGCAGCCTGGAACTGCACCGACAGACACCTCCCACCCAGAGAAGTCCTTCCCCATGTGCTGTGCATGACAAGCATGACAAGGTTCCATGCTGTCGTGCAGTATGGGTGTTGCTCTGTCACAACTCCCCTACACCCAGGTTTCCATGTGTGTCTGTCCTGTCTTCATTCCCTCACCACTTCTAGTCAGGTTCCTAGACCCAAGCAACTAAAACCACAGTAAATCCGCTCAATGATTCCGATGCCTCCCTTTTTGGAAAAGCATGATTCCTATTCCTGTTTCTAGTCCGTGACTAACCCAGTGATGATTGCTACACATGGCTGGGCTCATTGAGAGGCGAAATCATAGTTAATGACACACAGCTCAATCCTAGCATCACAGAAGAGCGTCTCAGAGTTAGCCACGCCACTCTCTTCCATCCTGCCCCTACCTCACACCATACCTGCCTTTCAGATGGGCTGATTGTGGAATGCTTATACAATCAACAAAGGAACTTGAGCCAGCCTAAGCAACCCAAGGAAGTGCTGAGTCCAAGGAAGTGCTGAAGAGCTGACCCAGGAAGGGCAAGAGCCAGGAAGTTCCTAGAGAGGTGGGCACAGTGAAGGTCGTGCTTCACGCTCTGAGCATTCCCCAAGTGACTTAGAAGACAGCCTGGCTGGACAGAGAAAATGGCCTGGGATTGGTGGGAGGCAGGCAGGGTGCTTTGGGGAGGGAGAGACCAAAGGCAATGAGACAGGCTCAGTACCTCTGACAATCGACCTAAGCCCCAGCGAGTTAGTGCTGCCTGGAAGGGGAAGGCATTCAACCTTTGAGGCTGTAGGCACAGCCTGTTTGATTTCGTGTCGTAGCTTTGCTGAGCACACTGAAACTCTTGGCTTTGGAGCTGCTACTGGGGAAACAAAACAGGGCCTTGCTTCTAAAGGCTCCATGCTAAAGTTTTAAACAAATATATGTGGCCCTCAGATAAGGCAAATCGCAAATGGGTCATGGGTTAGCCTGTCCTGAGGAACACAGCTGTGAGAGCCAGAGGTAAGTGGATGAGTTCAGCATTCTAGGTCCAGATGTTTCCAGAAAACACTGAGGAGCAGTAGAGGCTGCAGAACAATGTGGAGGGCACAATGAGCTAGGTCGGGGTCACCCAACCACAGCAAAAAGTCACAATGCCCCAAGCCTGTCAGGCCAAATAAATAAATATATAAATAAAAGACGGACGTTTGTATTTTATGACGTGTTTTCTCGGCTCCTTCTCTCTCCCTCTCTCATCCCTCCCCACCTTTTTCCAGAGTCTCATTATATTCCCCCCCCCAAGACTGTCCTTGAGCTTTGGGGCTCAAGCAAGCCTCCTACCTCAATCAGCCAAGGAGGTGGGTCTCTTGCATGCCACTATGCCCAGGATCGGACGTCTAAACATGAGTAGCTCACTCGGGAGTTGTAAGGCAGTGGATGAGCCATGCGTGGCAGATCACGAATGGCAGCCTACCGTGGACACCATCTCCGGTCCCACCATGATGGCAGACTGAGCAGGGAGGCAGTAGATGGGGTCCCATCTCCCTAACTGCTGACTCTGCAAAGATAACAAGGAGGCTGGTTGGTTGTGCTCAGGGGGAAAGTGAGGCAGGGAGACCCCTGCCCATGTCTTCCACTAACAAGGAACATTCTAGTTAAAGGCTTGAGCCTCCCCCTACTTTGAATTGTTTATTACAAAAATGCACAAACATACAGCGATGTGCAAAGAGCCTTCAAGGAGACCCTGCCTCTCCTCCACGGGACCCCACAAGGACTTTGCATATAGCACTTTCTCTGTCCTGTGAGACCCATCTCCAGACTGTGTGCCATGCCCGAACCTATGCAGGATCCTGGGTGGTTCTCGTCCATTAACAGGATGAAAAATTCACTCAGATTCCCATTCGAGTTTCCCTTCTCATGCTTGGCAGTGAAGGGAAACCATTCTCAAACCATTGTCTTCTAACTTCTGGGTGGGCTCAGGCAGACAGGCACTGGGGGAGGTCTGGGGAAGACCAAAAAGGAAGACTCCCTCTCTCTCCCTTTCCCTCTCCTTTCCCCTCCCCCTCCCCCTCCCTCTCTTTCTCTCTCTCTCTCTGTCTCTCTCTCTCTATCTATCTATCTATCTATCTCTATCTCTATCTCTCTCACACACACACACACACTATCTCTCGCTCTCTTGCTGTCTCTCCTGTGCGTGTGTCTGTCTGTTTGTGGGTCTGTCCATCTTTCTGTCCTCTGTCTCTCCCTCCTTCCCCCTCCTGTGTCCTCCCTCACTTTAGATAGCACCTCCTTCCACACCCTGTAGAAACACCTCCACATCTTGGGCCTCCAGGTGACCTTCTGGGTCCTGTCTTACTGTTTCTCAGACCTTGGTTACAATGAATATCTAACTGGCAGATGCATTTAGTCTTTGGGGAAGCATGGCAGAGGCGTGTGGTAGGCAAAGCCCATAGAAGAAGAGACAGGAGCTGGTGGAGGAAGAGAAAAGGTTTCTGGTGTCAAGCGTGTACCCCTGGAGAGTGAGCCTCAGCCCATGGTGTTGTGTGAGAAAGCGAGCAGCCCTGAGGAGGAACCGCGCTGGGGAGAAGCCACCAGACTCTGTCTTGCCCCAGTATTTCCAGAGAAGCCCTATCGTGGAGCTGCCTGAAGAGAGGGTTGAGGCTCCCACACTGCAACAGATGCTGAAGGCGCTGAAGCCGAGGCTGCCAGCCAGCTCCCGCCTCCAGCTTTCCAGCATGTTCTCTTGGAAGGAAGATCTAAGTGGTGTTCTGCCATATCCGCCTCAGCAGACTCATCCTTGGGGGGAAGAAAACGCTTAAGTCACATCTTGATTCCATCCTGAAGGAACTCCGTGTGAGTGAGAAGTGAACGGGTAGCGGGGGGGTCACCTTGGGATACTGATGTATATAATTTCAGTGCCAAAAGTCTCTTTGCTGTGGAAGTTTTTAAATAGCCAATGAGTCGCACGAGACCACAGCGGATGGGATTGTAAGGGCCCAGCTGGGATGAGTTAAATTATCTACACAGGACAGAGAAATACTTAAAGCAATAAATCTCCAGCGGTCGTCAATGGAACATGGGAAAGTTTCCTGTAAAAAAGCCGTCAGTTACCTGCTCCGGCATTGGGCCAAAACCTCCCACTTGGATTTCGGATAAGCTATTCTTCTTGACTGGATATGATCTACATACAGGAGGAAATGCTTTTTGAATGCCTAGCTCAGTCCTCCTGGCAGTCTCGTATATCTGAGACTAGCAAATGTATTAAAATGCCTGCCACAGCCTCAGCAAGACGCAAGACACTTCCTGCAGCCTAAGGGACACTTGCAAATTCTGTGGCAGCCACATATCCAAGCTGAAAATCAGATTTGCGCTCTGGAGACTCAACACACAGAACCATACTCTATGACACCTTGTATCTCCTTGGACAGTGTCTGTGAGGGCTCATTCATTCTCTGCAAGCCTTCAGTTCGCTTTTTCTTTTGCAACATATCCTCCATGACAAGCACACGTGACAATGTGTGTACCTGTTTACTTGCTGACAGTCACTTGCTGGCTTTACATACACACTGTGTACAAGTTTCATTTCTCTGAGAACTCACTTATATTTTAACTTTTTTACTTGTAGTGATTAGATTCATGTTAATTCATGGCAAATAACAGAGAATCTGCAAGCCTTTGACCTGGTTTCTCTCAGTGGCAATATCTTACACAACACACAGCCGTGGTGTGTGTGTGTGTGTGTGTGTGTGTATCTGTGTGTGACTGTGCCTGTGTATGTGCGACTGTGTATGGGTGTGTGACTGGGTGCCTGTGTGGGGTGCGAGGTATCTGGATGTCTGTGTAATTGGTTATGTGTTTGGAGTATGTGTATATGTGTCTGTGTGTCTCTCTGTGTGTATGTGTGTGTCTGTATCTGTGTGTGTGTCTGTGTTTAGTTGTTAGCAGCTTTATTGCAGGTGTAATTCACGTGGTCACCACCTGAGTCAAAACATGGATCAGTCACAAAGATCCTTCGAGGAATATTACAGCTACGATCACCTCTATTCTTCCCATTAGTAGCCTGGGCAGCTCCATAAACTCTATGTCTTCGATAGGGGTTCTATTGTTGTGATGAAACCCTATGACCAAGGCAACCCAGGGAGGAAGAAAGGGTTTATTTCACTCACAGTTCCATGTAACAGTTCCTCATCAAAAGCAGAAGGAAAGGCAGGAACTCAAACAGGGCAGGAACCTGGAGGCAGGAGCCTGGTGCAGAGGCCATGGAGGGGAGCTGCTTACTGGCTGGCTCGCCAATAACTTGCTCAGCCTGCTTTCTTATGAACCCAGGACCACCAGCCCAGGGCGGCCCCACCCACAATGGGTTAGGCCCCGCCCCATCAATCACTAATTAAGAAAATGCCTTGCAGGTTCGACTGCAACCCAGCTCTTATGGCGGCATTGTTCTTAATTGTGGTTCCCTCCTCTCAGATGACTTTAGCTTCTGTCAAGTTGGCATAAAACTACCCCAGAATGCTCAGTAAACTTTTCACTCCATGAATGGAATCATGAGCCATGTGTGTATCATGCCATCAAGCCCATTCATTTTGATTCCCGTGGTCCCGAGAAACCCCCAGCACTGTAACCTGCTCATTTTATAGGGAGACAGTTTCGCTTCCCTCAGTCTTTTGAGGATCCTGTCACAGATGAAGGGTAAGTTAGAATCAAGAAGGTAGCAACAGCTGGTCCAGAGCCCAGCCATGATGGAAGACAAAAAGGAGTGGGTGTCCATTCTTAGAGAAACAGGAAGAGATTGGTGGGATTCCCAGGTACTGCGGGAACTCTCAACACAGGAATGGACACCTGGCACCACGGCTGGAAGTTTCACTAGCAGACGGGGCCAGTGGGCTGGAATGGCTCTAGCAATCAAAGGATGAGGGTGTCAGCTTTGTGTTAATGGCTAGTTTTTGCAGGGCCCTTAGAATGCATGCAGTAACAGAACTAGCCAGAAGAGGGCACCAGATACCTGAAGAAACCACCATCCAGTTTGGGGAGCTCTGTAGTGGAAGACCTGTATCCAGGCTAGGAGGAAACATAATGGGCAGGGGCCAGCATGTTGTTGACCCTAAAACACTAGTTCTTTTAGTCTCCTTCCCCTAAAAACAAGCAGGTATCTAGTGAGGGTGAATGGGGATGTTTGGTCGCAGGGAAGAAAACGAAGTGAAGGATGGTTGTTAAAATAAATATCTTAAACCAGGCAGAGGAGGCACACATCTTTAATTCCAGCACTCGGGAAGCAGAGGCAGGTGAATCTCTGTGAGTCCGAGCCCAGCCTGGTCTACAAGAGCTAGTTCCAGGACAGGCTCCAAAGCTACAGAGAAACCCGTCTCGAAAAACAAAAACAAAAAAAAATTAATTTAATTAATTTAAAATGTGTGTTTGTGTGTGTGTGTGTGTGTGTGTGTGTGTATCCTAGACAAGAATGCTTGAACTGGGGCTGGGAGTGGAAAGGGCATCTCAAAAGGCAGAGCTTTAGAGGTTCAAGGGGCATGTCCTGGTACCTGAAGGAGACTCTGCCTGAAAGCCTAGTTCAGCGTCACTAGATCAATGGCCTTTAGCCACTCAGTATCCCAATGGCCTTTGAGGGGAATCTGTGAAGGAAAGAGGCACAGAAGACATGCTTGCCTCAGACTAGCCTGAGTGGGGCCCTGTCCCACTCACTGTTGTAGGCCCTCTGGAAGGTCCAGGCTCCCTTATCCTCAGGTTCTCCTCCGTCATTAAAGTACAATGTCAGAAGCACCACTGTCCACGAGCCTGCAGTAGAGACCGACAAGTCACCGGAAGGAGTCCCTAGAGCAGGGCCTCAAAGAGTGCAGGGCTTAGAGCATCTCTGGATCGTGGGAAGGCACTGTGAGCATCACAAGAGGGTGAGCAACTCTCAGCCGGGGCTGCAATAGAGAGGATGGGTGGCAGCCCCTCTCAAGGTCCCTCGCTCCAGCTCTTTTGATGCACACTACTCTCCAGAGTTCAAGGTCTCTTAGGGTTAACACTGCCCCTGTTGACAGCTACCCCACCCGGAGCTCACCTGATCTAGAGTGACCAGGAAAGGCGCAGGACTGTTCACTCAATAATTGCTAAGGCCAGACACAGGTGCTGAAGCCCGTGACTGCAACCATGGGGTGCTGGGGAACCCTGAAAATCCCCCCTAGACTCCCCCTCTCCCCAAAATGCCCAGAGTCATATGGCCTGGGATGCAGCTGGCATCTCATACCAGGCTGCTCTCTGGAGATCTGAGAGCACAAGCCTGGGCCCTGGCAGCCCTAACAAGCTAGGCTCCACCGCCGCTCATCCACTGGCAGAAAATAAGACGTAACTCAACATGGCCACGCTGGGAGGAGGAACAGACAAAGATGTTCAGTGTCCCCTGAAAAAGTCCATCTTCAGGCACTGTCATGAGATTTAGGTTTAACCGGAGAGCAAGAAGCACACGTAACTAAGTGGTCCCGATCAAGGTGTGTCATTGTGTTGTGTCATCATCGTCCTTGTCGTCTGGGCTCCGGCCTGACAAACTGTTCAGACCAGAATCTCCTTCTAGGAGGTAATGTCCTCCCTCTGATTGACACTGAGGCCCTAACCTTTTGCTTTACCCAGCACAAGATTCCTGGGAAGTTCCTATTTCTTATGGTTTTGTTTTAACAGTTTGGTGGAATGGGGGAGGGAGGGGAATGCGTGTCTCTCTCTAGAATAGCTACACTCCTGCCAGGATAGCTACACTGCCAGCTGTCTTCTGATTAGAAGCCCATATAAAGCCCTAAAGTCCCAAGAACCAAGGCCAGAAGTGTTCCCAGAGTCAGAAACTTAAGTCTACCCTTCTCTGCTCTCTTCTGCCTCCCCGACTCCTGCTGCTGGGGGCAATATCAGCACCACCACCCTTGGCCTCTCTCTTCTCACTGGGCTCATCCAATGAGGGGCCAGAAGGGCTTGGTGGACCAAACAAAGCCATGATAGCAACTGGGTGTGGATAACCCGTGCCCCATAGCTCTATGGCAGCAGCCTCGGGGAGACACTGTCCTGTCTCAGAAAACTACACCCTCCTCTCTTTTCTGGTCTTAAGATGAGTGGACTTTTGCTGTGGCCAGATGAAAGTGTGCTGGGCAACACTTCTGCCCCGTCTCCAGCTCGGGCTATAGCTGGGACGCACAGACCAAGGCCCCCACTGAATGATCTTGGGCTCTGTCCGGCAGTCACTGCCCCCATCCCACTCCATCAAGCTGGATACGAGAAAAGGAGACAATCCCAGGGTATCCAGTAGGAGGGTTGAGTCTTCCAGACCTCAGACCCAGGCGTAAGTGCCCCACTGGAAAGTCCCCATGGTGGCTCTACCTCCCGCTAGAAAACAATGCCCCACTGTACCTACTCCCAACACCAACATACATGCAGTGATGCCCTGCCTGCCATAGTGCTGCCTGCAGTGATGCCCCTAAAGACTGGCCTGTAGGGGGCAGGACTTTCCCAAACCAGCCGGGGTCCCAGCTTCCCAGCAGGAGCAGCTTAATGGAGCAATGGGGGGCTTTCCTGCTCTTAGGTAGCCCAGGAGGCCGTACATGGGTGGGTCCCTGCAGGCCTAGAGGTCCTAGGGTCTCTATAGGAAATGGGCTAGGGATCCTGGTGATGGGAAATCCCAGCATTCCATCCCTACCAAGGGACTCCCCAAGCAGAACTGGAGGGGAGCCAAATGACTCAACAGTTCCTAGGCTCTGCAAAGCGGTCCCCTAGGTTGGCCAGCAACCAAGGCCAGAGGCATCAGGAGCAGAGTAAATTCGTCTTTGTGTTTAATTTAGTATTGGGAGGAGAAGGAGAAGAAGGAGGGGACAGGGAGGCAGGGAGGAAAGGAGAGGGAAGAGGGACAGAAGGGAAGGGAGACAGAAAGGGGAAAGGGGAGAACGAAATTGAGCATTAAAAAGTTTTGGGATGAGGAGTGTTGAATGGAGAGTACCAAGCTAGTAACCTAGGGGTGGTTAGCATGGTTTCATTTTGAAGTACAGGGCAGAGACAAAGACAGGCCACCAGAACATAGTGGTGGCGGAGCTGGGTTCCCCAGTGAAGGTCTCCTGACAAAAGGCAACAGTGTCTCAGGATGTGGGTGGCCTGAACCTCAGTGGTCTTCCCCCACCCTCCTGGGTGGCTCCAGGCCACCACCGCGGGGACAGACAGGGCGGGCGCCCGGCACAGAAGCCGCAGCCCTGCCCTTCGGGCTGCATGAGTCACTATGGCTGGCGGCACACCAAGTGGCTTCGAGGGAAGCCAAGATGGGAAGGTGGGGGTCACGGATAGCGGGCCCCTGGGAGACAAGGGAGGCGCAGGGCGAGAGGCTAAAACACGATTTCACCATGACTGAGAAAAGGTGCTGGGGCCTGGGAAGGTGTCCCTGAATTAAACGCAGGGAGATTGGACAGAGGCTGGTTCCGGTCAGCTGACTGTGACAGATGACTACCCTCCAGCGAGTGACAGTTTGGCACTGAGCCCCAGGTCCTCCAACTGTGGTTCTGTTGCCCCCTGTTGGTGTGGAGGAGTCACAGCAGGACGCTGCTTTCAACCTGCACCAGCCTGGGGTGACTCCCCTCTGTATAATCCCAGGAGGTCCCTGCCTGTATAGGATGTCAATGGAGCCTGGCGCTGACCTACGGGCCTTGTAGGGAATGTTGGGGACCGGTCCCACAGGGTTGTCCCAGCCCCTCGTCTCCTGGCGCACAGCAAATGGAAGGCTTTTTAGGAAGGACCAAAGGAAGAAGAGAAGAAAGCAACAAGGGAGGAAGGACAAGGCTGCAATTCCAGCCTCCAGGAGGCTGAGGCAGAGGGATCACAGAAAGTACCCACAACAAGAGAAATATTAACCCTTTGTGTCCCTAGCGTCGGGCAGCTGGAAGTTCTGTCTTCACGCCTCTGCTGCCTGGGGGACCGTCTTGGAAGAAGCCACCTTACTCGGCGAGCGTTGTGAGCCTGATGGAACACCATAGATCCACCTTTCTCCAGCTCCTCTCTGGGGAGTCAGCTGCATTCACCTTCACAATGCAAACCCATCGGACAGGGGCTTACACCGGCTTTTGATTTTGTTCCCACAGCAAGGGAACTTAGTGATGGACTGCCTACTGAGGAGACAGCTCACAGCAATCACAGGGGTTCAAACCTGTCTTTCCACCCAGGATCCTAGGGGCAACTCTCGCTTGTCTCCCTTCTGTTGCCAGGACACGTTCTGCGGCTCCAGACCCACTACCCCAATCTAAGTTCAAGCCAGCAGGAAAGAAAAAGGAACAGAATGGAAGATATATTTTGCTAGTGAAGAGACTCTGTCCCCAGGGGCCTCTCCTTCCCCACCTTCACTGTACAGGATGTGTCCCAAGAGCAATGGAAACACACAGATTTTCACCCTGCTGTGTCCCTCTGCTGCGTGGAATGGGGACTTGTTGGTTCAGAAGGGGCATGGTCACGGGTGGGTCCTGTGTGCTGCTGTTCTGTGCTCTGCCTTGCCTCCAAGGTGAAGTCTGAGATGCCAACAGAGCAACTGAGGCACAGTAGGAAATTCTTCCCCAAGATGGCACAGCTAATGGGTGACTCTCTGGCCTCCTGGCTTTAGGGATCGATGGTTGATTGCTTGGTGACTTAAAATTGGCTGTTGGGCTATCTCATGACACAGATTTGTAATGTGGGCTATCTCATGACATGGATGTGTGAGGTGAATGTATGATAACTGCCCTAAAATCTGCCTCAGTGGGACCTTCTGCCATTGTGACAAGAGCTGAGGAAGTCACTTAAAGAAGGGGCGAGTTAGTGTGGCTCAAAGCTCCAGAAGTTTCTGTCACATCATTTGACTCCATTGCTCCGTGAAGTTGAGCACTGTGGTGGCAGGGGGAGAATGTTTTAAAGCCATGTACCTCATAGATGGGAAGCAGAGAGGCAGATGACTGGCACCAGGCGTCCACTTTCCTCTGCCAGGCCGCACCCCCTAACATTTCCAGAACCTCCTAGAATGTCGCCGCCAGTTTGGGACCAGACGTTCAGCAGATTGAAAATTTATGTTCAAACTAAGATAAAATCTTTGTTGTGATTCCAACATCTGGGGCTTCTAAGTTCTGGATTCTACTAACTGCCCTTTTTTGTCCCAAACATTGTCCTGCCTCTGGGTGCGACCAATAACTTTGCTCTCAGCCAAGTCTGGGCTGCTGCATCAGACTTGAGCTGGATAAATCTTCTATATGGCAGTCAGTTACCCTGGTAGGGGCAGGTTAGGTCTGCTGTGTGTGTCACATCAATGACAGTTCCCTCTTCTGAGCTCCTGCCATGTTAGTTGTGTCTATTCTGTTCTTCCTTGTTCTCTTTCTTCTGGTGTTTTCTGAGGGCAGAGAGAATATTTGCCTGGGCCATATACTGCCATAAGTAAGCTTTCTGGGAGAGGGTCAGGAACCATCGGGCCCCGGTACTTTTATGCACTAAATGGAAGGTAGGGGCCATATTGCTTTCCCCATCCTATGAAGAGAGGAAACTGGACCCCCTGTGCCAGGCTATGAAGCAGGGCTAAGATGGCCTGCTGTGGCCACTGATGATCATAGGGACGCATTGCTTGCTGGGGCCTGCTGGGAAGTGAAAGGGGACTGAGTTTCCTCGTCTGTAAGATGCAAGATTCAAGTACACAGCCTTTATAAAGAGAAAGCTACCCACCCCAAGAAAAAGAACAAGGAAGGGCAGATTGCAAGGAAGACTAAAATCTAGGGAGTCAGAGAGGACCCCCCGAGGTACCCCAGGAAGCCGGAGGAGCCAGGTAAGTAGCAGTGCAAAGACACAAAACATGTTCTCGGCCATCGTTTGAATTTGTTTATGGAAATGTAATTTAATGGTGGTGGTATATATGTCAATGTTGAGTGCACACATCCCTCCCCACAAAGAATTTATTTATTGCAAAGAGGGAGGGAGAAATTTGGCCACAGTGAAGCCTAGAGGACAGAGCCCTCAGGCAGGGATCATAATGAGAAACCAGTGTAATGAGACTGGTCAAATCACACAGTACACAGCACACACACACATCATATAACATATATATATACACAAACTCTCTCTATGTAGACCTGGAAGGTCTCTCACTATGTAGAGCAGTCTGGCCTCTGAACTCACAGACACACACCTGCTTCTGCCTCCTAAGTGATGGATTGAAGTGTGAGCCACCGTGCTTAGTTAAGATTAGCTTACGTGGGAGGCTGGGGACTTGAACTCAAGCCCTCATATTTTCTCTGCAAGTATTCTTACCCACTGATCCATCTCTCTAGCCCCACTGTCTCTTAATATTCAGATTGGATCCTCCCCTCAGACTTTTCTTGGCTTCCGGGCTTTGTCACACTTAAATTGTACAGGTTGCTTGCTTATAGACTGTCCCTTACTTTGGATTTGTCCGGTATCTCTCACAATTTAACAAGAACCTTCTAGAAGTAAGGCTGTCTTCTAGGCTTTACTGTGGTCAGAGTTCTCTCTTCCTATTTGCAATAAATGAATTCTTTGTGGGGAGGGATGTGTCCATTCAACATTTACATATAGCGTATAACATTGCACATGAGTGCATACACATAGGTTGAGCGTGGTCACACATACCTGTAAACCCAGTGCTGTAGAAGACAGAGACCGGAGGCTCTTAGGGACTTGCTGGCGGCCAGTGTAGCTCCAGGTTCAGTGGGAGACCCTGTCTCAAGGGAATAAGGTGGAGAGAGATAGAGCAGGGTGCTCGTGTCTTCTCCTGGACCGCCTCATGCACACTCACACACGCAAATCACATTCACCACAAGCACACATACAAGCATACGAGCACACATATGTGCATTTAGGGGGAGAGAGACAGAGAGAGCTGGCTTCTAGATGCAGTTGATTCTCGCCAGACTCTTCGGCACTAAATAATGTTATAGAAACAGTCTGGAAAAGGCGGAAGGCCCTGATGGGCAGCGTCAAGCTTCAGTGATTGAGATCTGGATTTTGGTTCTCTAGATGGTCATCCTGGTTTTCACACACAACACGCAGGCACGTGTCCATCCACACATCCCTCCCAAGTGGCTGACGGAAGGTGGCAGTTCTCTATGTCACCTTCTGTAATTTTGAGTTTGCTTCAACAATTTTAAAATCGCTTCTAGTTTTTGAAACAGTCTCTTTAAAAAGCACATACACTCTTTGACTCCGATCAAAGTTCCAAATTTCAGTTTGATTCTAGAGACTCTGTTCTAAGTGTGCCCGTAGAGCTGTGATCATCTCTGTACCGCATAAGCCACCATAAATACGGAATGTTGATACAATGATGGAAGCGGAAGAATTATCTAAAAAACTTGCCTGTCCATCCATAGACAGCGAGCAGCCCTGCTGTGCATGTCCTGTGATCACCGGACAGGATGGAACAGATTTCTGATGGCTGTAGTGGACATTGACCCAGAGACACCCCCCCCCCATGGCACACTCCGCTGTGGACTGTGTGTACTGAGTCCAAAAGGACTTACCACATTGATTTTGTTACTCCACCAGGCGTGGAAGAACATTGAAGCCAAGGGAGGCAGCCTGCCAGGGTGAGGCAGCCAGAAAGTCATGCTTCTCCCAGGAACCTCAAGTCACACAACTGCTGAATCACACATACACGCACACGCACTCACGCGCGCGCACACACACACACACCACACACAGAGTGTGTATCATACACTAAGACATATGCACAGAGAGAATCATACACTCAATCATATGTACACACACAGAGTCATATACTCAATCATATACCCACATACGCTCACACTCATACACACAAAACAAGTCAGAAACATCATATAAATCATCAATGACGATTGCTTTTAGAGACTGGGCTTGGGAGTGAGAGGCATTTAACCTTTTATTCTCTATATTCTGTGCCATATATCTTCACTTTAATGTATGCCACCTTGATTCCATCTAAAACTTTTTAAAGATCTTTATTTTTTAAGATTTGCTTAATTTTTATTGTGTGTAAGTGGTGTTTTGCCTACACAGATGTATGTGCAATCCTGCAATCCCAGTGCCCACAGAGGCCGGAAAGGGGTGCCAGATAGATCCTGGATGACTGTGAGTTGTTACGTGAGTACTGGGAATGGAACCCGTGTCCTCTGTAAGAGCAACAAGTGCTCTTAAATGCTGAGCCCTGTTAATACTTAAAAAAAAAGAACTAGTTCAAATAAGTAAGCACTAGAGTAGAAACTGACGTCTCTCTTCACAATCCCAGTACTAACTTGAAAATGTTAAGTTTTTACACAGTGGCAAGGTGCTTGACTATGGAAGCTGCTGAGCGTGTAAGGTTCTGGGGTGGATCACACCCGCCAGCTGATGGTCATTGATAACAGTTCTACTCTTAATTCCCCCAACTCACTGGAACACTCAATTCAGCCCCAGTGCCACCACCCCTACACATACACACACACACACACACACACACACACACACACACACACACACCTGTGTGGTTTTTGAAAGGTCTCTGCAGGTGACCTAAGGTTCCCTTTCCTCTCTGGCTGATGGACAGGTGATGCGGCTCTCACATCTGCCCACCCTGCAGCTGTTTATTATCTTTGCCCCTGTCTATTTTTGCAGGCAGTGGAACTGGGTTGTAAAAGATGTCCCTAAAGAATAGAGACCATTGTTTGAGAAGGGAGTCTCTCTGTAGCTCAGGCTGGCTTGGCTGGAACTCAATCCTAGCCCAGGTTGGTCTGTAACTTTCTGCAATTCTCCTGCCTCTGTCTCCCAAGTGTTGGGTTTTGTGTGTGAAAGACCACACACCCAGCTAAACATATTTCTTATTTGGTGGTTTCTAAATAGAGCAATGGAGAGCCGGGTTAGGGTGATGAGATGCTTGGGAGGAGGAGGGGCGGTGAATTCTCTCAACATCCAGGGCTAAGTCCCTTAAGGGTTGGGGAGGGACGCTGGGCTTGAGAGAAACTGGCCTTGAAGCTGACTGAGGCCTGCAAAATTCATTGGCTCACATCCTGATCTGGAGGCCTTTCCTATCACCAGGTCCTCCCGTGGTGTGAGCTACTGGCCTTTTCTCAGTAGTTATATCCCACCTCCTTTCCCCGTGGCTGGACTGCTCACTGAAGGGTCTTCTGGATCTGGTTGCAGCCTGCAATCTAAGGCCCTGGTGGTATGCGCGACTCTGGCTGAAAACCCTGGGCTCACAGTCTCGCTGACTAGTCGGTGACTCTGGGTGGAGTGCTTTTCTGAGCCTCAGTTTTCCTCTCTGTGAAGCTGTCTCCTGGAAGAGTTAGAATGGGTATTCAAAGAGACGCCGCGCTCCGCTAGGAAGTGCTCTGCCCGCGAGCCCCTCCTCTGAGGGACCAGGGCAGAGAGGACTTCAAGGTGTGTGACAGCTCTTCTTGCCTGCCCGCGCAGTCTCCCCCAACGAGCTTGGGGGACGAGGAGACTCTGTCCTCCGCACCCACAGGCGCTTCTCAGAACGGTCCCTGGCTTCCGCTCTGCACTTGGCCTGCAGGAGCACCCGGGCTGCACGGTGATCCCGGAGCTGGGCGGGACGGAGAGTAGCCCATGTGATCCGGGCAGGCGGCAAGTTGGGCCGGTCCTGAGCCAAAGCTGCCCTGCTCCCTGAGCGGTAGCTCAGTGCACCCTGACCCAACGCGGCCCTCGGTGCGTGGAGTTTCTCTCTCAGGACCTAAGGGCAAAGAGCAGAGCCCAGGACTCAAGAGACAGAGCCAAGGGCTGAGGGCGTTCCCGGGAGAGAAGCTGGTGAGTGCGCGGAGATCCTGGGACTTGCAGGACCCCCAGGAGAGGGAACCCAGCTCAGCAAGGGTTCAACCCCACCCTCCCTCTGGCTTTGGTCCGTGCTGATGAGGAGATCACTCACTCAGTAAACCCCCAAACTCCAGGCTCCTACCAGGTGCCTTGATGGCAGTGGGCTAAATCCTTGGGGAGCCCATTTGGTGCTAAACAGTTGGTTTTAATCAAAAGCCTCATTTGAGGTAAAAGTGGCGCCCCAGGAAACTTGGGCTGGAGCCCAGGGTGAGAGGCTGTTTGGAGAGAGACTTCTTCCTGTTGCCCAGCTGGTCTTAGAGAAGCAAGAGGAATAAAAAGAGACCGGAACCTGAAAGAGGCACCTGCCTTCCTCCAGACCTCTGACAGCACCAGATACCAGATTTAATGGAATTCCACCCCCCCCCCTTTTTTTCTGGACCATAGGTTCCCTGGTTCACCTCCTTGTGAGAAGAAAGGTGGGTGGGCTGTAGGCATGGCCGGCCCTCCCCACCGCTGTTTCCAAGTCTCACAGATCTGAGATATCACAGAGGCCACACCTATATCCTACTGACCCGAACTAAAAGCGCAGCCCTTGGCTTTCATCTGAAATGGGCTGGCGAGTTTACCCGTTCTGATTCCGGGCAGTGATTGTTCAAGTTTCTCTATGAGGGCTTTGCGTGATAATGAGGGTTCAAGACTTCACGAGATGCCCAGGCCATAAAGCCTCAGGAAAGGGGATGAGCTAAAAAGATCTGGGGTGGCTGGGCAGTGAGGTTGGTGCACTCCTGGGCCTGTTGGCTTCCTCTGGGGATGAGTGCCATTTGACACCCATCCCCCTTAGCAGCACACAGCTTTCCTGGCCATGAGCACTACCCCTGCCCAAGTCTCCAAGGTGTTAGTTTTTAGAATTCAAGCAGCACCAGGCAAGAAGGTTGTATGTTCCTCCATCTCGCTCAGCATCCATGTCCTATCTCATATTGGGGACCATGACAGGTGCCTCACAGGACTGAGAACCTGGTTCAAGCACATGCATGAGAAGCTGGTGGATCTTTCTGACTGAAGCATGAATGGCTCTGAAAAAACTGCTCAGCGCTGAGGGAGGAGGGAGCAAAGAGGTCCCCAGAGCCTGTAGGCTAATGATGCTTTCCCTTCCCCCACTGTTGATGAAGAATGGCCATGTGCCTGGTCGAGTGGTTAAAGCGCCTTTTAGGACTCACTATCAATTTCTGAAAGAGGATGACCCCCAACATGTATGTGCACCATACCCTACCTACCATACGGTGCCTCTCAGTTCTAAGATCCCAGCATCATGCTGGGTTAGAGATGACCAGAGAGGCCATGGCGCCCAGCCTTTCACTGTAGAGACGGGGAACCTGAAATCTTGAGAAGAGGGTTTGGAAGCCCAGCTGCCAGCTCTGCAGCTGTACTTGGCTCAGCTCTCAGCCACAGCCTGGGCCGGAGGCTTTGCATGTAGGTCAGAACCGACAGCTGCGGGTAAGGGAGGTTCCCAAGCAACACTGAGAGCAGGGAGCCCAAGCTAGGCGTGATGGCGGGCGCCCGGTTTATAGGGTGTCTTGTAGCCTTTCCAGAGTTTCACGGGGGCATCTGGCACTGCTGTGGGACAGGGAGTGCTTCTGGGTGGTAGTATGCGCACCCTGCTTCTGGAGACTGGAGGCCAGGGGTACTCCTGTTGGTGTGAGCCCTGTCCACACACATAACCACAACCAGAAGCTCCGGAGACAGCCCCAAAGGGGTCGTAGCTGGCACCTCTGCTTACACTTTTATCAGCAGGGCCTGCCTGTCAGCTGGATCTGCTGAGTTGTTCCCCAGCTTGTTTGCTCACAGTCACTAATGTGCCAGCTTCTGAGCAAGTGGCCCTAGCAGCAGATAAGCCAGGTCTTTGTCTACAAGTTTCCCTTCAAGTGACCGAAAGTGTTAATTCAAAATGTTAATAGCTAACGACAACATCATCCCCTTGAAACTCTGCGGCTGGGTCTGAGTGGTCGCTCTCAGCTTCTATCTCTCCTTCCTGCTGGCCACCCTTTCTGATGCCTCCCTGTTCCCCATTATAATCATTAAGTATCTGGGGACAGCTGACATCTGGGTGATTGGAAATAGGATTAAAGGCGAGCGGTGGAGCAGAGAGAACTTGAGAGTGCTTTTGGGGCTCAGGAAGCTCGTGACTGGGTTATCAGCACAGACAAGGAACAGTCAGAGCCCAGAGGCATCGCCCTGCCCTAACGCATGCCCATCCCCCCTGCCTAGCCAGACATAGGACAGCTCTGGCCCTTCCGTGGGTCTGACACATTCCCTGCCCTGCACTGTTGCAAGTACAGATTTTATAAGAGCAAACTGGTTCATGAGGAGCAAGCAAAGCAAGGATGACAGAGGATCACTGACTTGCTGGAGGTTGCAGACCATGCCTAACCAAGAGGGGCTGCCCTTGCACCTACTTCAAGTGAGCATGTCCCAGGCCAGGGCTGGGCATGCCCTCAAAAATGTCACTGACTTAGTTTGTGCATTTTACGATACTGGCAGCAAACGAATTCTTCATTTGACTTGAGATTATATTTTAGAAACAGTTATTTTAATCAAGTGTTGTGCTTTTTCCTATTTGTCGATTCACTAAATAGGAAAGCTTTATTGTGGGAGGTAAGGATGCATCCGGTTCCGGTGACACTGGTCCCCCAGCCTTTGATTGGCCAATGATGCACTCAACAGGTCTTGTCTTGTGGCAGTACCACCCTCCGAAGTTCCCATCAGACAAACTCAGTAAACACTCTCCTTAGAGCCTCCTGCACTCAAGGACATGGGACTACATCCAAAAAGAGGGGTGGGGGCATGAGGGGAAAACTTCATAGGGCTTCCAACCCATAAGGTGCCAACACATTGTTCTTAGCTTAGGGATGGGTGTGTGTGTGTGTGTGCTTTCCAAACACTGAATTCCACCCTTCCTGGATCTCCTAAGCAGAGCAAAGCGAACTTGGGGATCCTTCATGGATCCTCCAAGATGTGTTTTGTCAAGACAGATTTCCCGACCCGGCGAGGGGCACAAAGTTCCTGACCCTCCGCACAGCTTCCCCTTTCAATCTAGCAAGAATCTGTCCTCAGTTTCATGGCTGATGGCCAGTAGTGCTGTCCTGGCACCAGTCTGGACCCTTGTCCTGCCTCATCTGACCAGCATCCTAAGCAACAAGGGTTCAGACTCCTCCCAGGATGCGCTCCCAGGGCCTTTTCCCACTCCTGGCTTCAGGCATCACTGGCTTTTGGCTAAGAAACCAAGTGACTCTCATTGTGAAAAACAAGCATCATAGGAGGAGAAAGAGCCTAAGCCAGGGCTGGAGGGGGGTGCATGTCATCAGCATGGCATGCATGCACTCGCCATGCATTGCCATGCATGCACTCACTGACACCGAGCACCCTCTGAGAAAGTATAATGAAAACCTGTGTGAGGATTCCTTTTGATGAAGCCCATTACCTTGTATGCTAACCAAAAAAAATAATAATAATTAAAAAAAGAATCTTTTAAAAAAGAATTCAAACTATGAGGATGAGAAAGAGGTGGCCTCTCCTCTGGCTTTTCCTTCACACTCAGGAGTTAAAGTGTCCATGGCCTTTGATTTCTACTTCAGGAGGTGAGGGGGTGAGAGCCCTCAGCTGAGGGTCATGCTGCTCATTGGCTCCAAGAATAGAACTTGAGTGAACACTGGCCCCGTAAGACACTGGCTTTAAAATGATGAGGATCCAGAATGAATGGGCCTCAGTCACCCACTTAATAAGAACTTCTTGTTCTCTGTTCCGTAAAAGTCAGACACCACGTGTTCGGGGGGGGGGGGGGGGCGCCTGGAGAGTGCATTGGCTCCTCGTGGCACTTTCTTGGCCACACCAACCAAGGCACCCCCTAAATACATTCCTCCTAAACGCCACTGTGCTGGAGCTTGAGAATATTTTGAGGGGTGAGAGAGAAAATACTGAGGAGTTATCTTTCACCAATTTGAAGACACAGGACGGTGTGGCGGAAGGCGGCTGTTCTAGCTGGCAGCCGGGGACTCTGGAAAGTCACTTTGCTTTTCTTCCTTGCTGTGGAAAACAAGACCCAACAAAAGTCACTCAAGGAAGGGTTAGTTTCACTCCCAGTTGGGGGTAGGGGGGAGGCCTGGCAATAAGAGCAGCTCAAGCTGTGTCCGCAGGAGTGTGAGGCAGCTGGTCACATTCCACCGGCAGCCAGGCTGCAGAGAGGAATGCCAGCACTGAATTCAGTGGTTCCTTTCGCTTCAGTCCAGGACCCCCAGCACATGCGCTGCCCACAGGGTGGGTCTCCCTTCCTCCATTAAACCTCTCCAGAAATTCACTTACAGGCATGCCCAGAGGTGTGTCTTCTAAACATGCCCTAGCAATGCTGAAGCATACATGCATAGGCAGCCTGCTTATATTGGGTTTCATGGTCTGAATTGACGAGGATGACTGACCACGTCTCCCTGGTCTCTTCCTCAAGGTTCCACCGAGATACGAACTCAGATCGCTGGATTCAGAGTCCAGAGCGTTAACCATTACACCACGGGAGCTTGTGCAAGTTGTGGCTTCTAGGAGATCCCAAATCTAGTCAGGTTGACAATGAAGATTAATCATCAAGGTCATTTTTGTTGCTAGTTTTGAATTTTTGTGTGTGAGAGACATACATATCTCGCCATATCGCTCATGCTAACCTCCAACCTGAGATCCTCCTGCCTCAGTTAACTGAGTGCTGAGGCTATGAGCCATAATTAATGGCCAAATTAAAGTACTTCTCTGACACACAGCCTGTTCTTCTCAAACGGTCATGCTGACTGCTCTTGATTGTTCGGTGGCTCTGAAAGGGGGAGGGGTGTATCTCAGAATTTGAAAGCAAGATGGAGACTTCCAGGTGGTTGACAGGTCCCTCATGAGAGCACCTGACTGGTCCCTTTCCCTATTATTCCCAAGAAAATAAGTCAGATCCTCAAGGGAGACTCACCAGAGCCTCCCAGTACCAGTCAATTCCCAGTCACACAAAATATGCCTTTTTGGCATCTAAGCACAGTCCTCTGGAGAACCATGTGGTTCCTAGAGCCATTTAGACTAGGGGTCACCCATGGGCGTCCCTCATTGCCTGCTGCAAACAATGGAGAGCATAGAAAGCACATATGTACCAGGGACAAACAGAGTTACTGTCCCCAGGGGGCTTAACAGTAACATGACCTCGCTGACCACTAAGAAGTATGAAGAAACTTCAGAAGCGAGGAGGTAGGGAGTGACCAGCAAAGGAGTGGAGCCCGTTATGTTGTCGGAGAAGGCCTCTGTTGGTCGCGGGTGTGCCACGTAGTCAGTGAAGATGCCCGAGGGAGTTGTCAATGATGCCCCTAGTTTTATACCCAGATATAATGCCATGTTGATATGACCTGTGAGAGCCATGTGACACCTCTACAAAAAGCCAATATGAGAGCCTATCTTTCTCTGCTTTTCTACATCCCCATCACTGGCCTGCCTCACACCCACTGCGCACCCAACAGAACGTGCTGGCTGGGTCTGTTGGTGACCACTAAATGCACGACTCTCCCCCGCAGTATTGCCACCTACAGGAATCTGAGGACTAGCTGTACAAGTTCTCTCTAACATGCACGTGCACGCGCACACGAACTGCCAGAGGAGCTGAACTAGTCCTCTCTAACACGCCCACGAACTGCCCAAGAAGTTTGTCAAAATGCAGCCTCCTAGTCTGCAGGGCTCGGTCGAGCTTGGGCATCTTTATCCTAACCAACTTCTAAAGCAGGCTGCCAGTGCAGTGACTTTTTAGAGTAAAGTCACTAGGTTCTGCCATCTGTCTTTCTGATGTCTGAATTTTTCTGTCTGTGTTCATTGACATGGACATTATTAACAAGGATATCGGATTTGGAGAACTTCAAAATCTGAAGTCTGAGTCCATGTGAGGGTACAGATACATAGTATCAAAACTCACGAGGCTGAGGCAGGAGGATTAAGAGTTTCATTCTAGTCTGGGTTACACGGGAAGACTATGTCTTAAATAAAATTAATTACATTTTAATTGATTAATCAAAAATCTGGTTTGAGTTCCACTCCCTTGGGTCATCTAAACACAATACACCAGTACACTCAGGGCCTTGCTGCTCTGACTGCTACCGAGCCATTCAGAATCCCTGTGAGTCCTGGCTGTTGCCGTGGTCAGGTGACCTTAACATGCACTGGGCACAAACTCCCAGTGGACAGTCTGACAGCTGACCTCTCCCTGTGAGCAAAGTTGCAGGCTCTAACCGTCTTGCCCTTTCGGGTGTTCTTTCTTCCTTTAGTCTCAGTGTGGGCCGTGCATGAATGTTCCTGGAGCAAGCACATTTGGCATCATCCTAGTAAGACATTGTTAGGTGGGGTCTCTGTGCCATGTGTCAACCCTAAGCAAGCAGGCTCCACTCCCCAGAAGACCATAAATCTTTCAGATGAATAGGAACTATGGTGTCAGTGTCTGTTACCTCGTTGCCACAAAAGCGACTTAAGGAAGGGAAATTGGGGCTCACAGTCCTCAGGTGACTGGTAGGGTGGCAGAAGTGTGAGGCAGGTCACACTGAGTCCACAGTCGTGACGTGGAAGGAAGGAGATGAATGCCAGTGCTCAGCTCCCTTCTCGTCTCTCCTTTCCCTTCAGTGAGGGACCCCAGCCCATGGGATGCTGCGCTGCCTACACTCAGAGTGGACCTTTCCTCCTCAGCTAAACCTCTTGTAGCTATACCCAGAGGTGTGTCTTCTAGATCATTTTAAACCCAGTCACTTTGACAGTGGAGATTAGCCATCATGACTACATGGGGAAAGAATCTCCAAAGCTCCCCTGCCCTCTGAGACCAGCATTGTCAGCCCTGAAGATCACGGGCAATGGCCCTAGGGACTCAGAGCTAGGCTAGACTTAGACACGCTCTCTTCTTTTCTGAACATATGTAATGGGGGACAACAGGCACTCACCTCACAGTGGGAACAGTGAGTGTGGCCATCTATACCCCAGGGGCAAGAACTAATTCCCTTACACATCTACTTAGTCCCATGTATTTAACTGTACAAAATTTATTAAATGACCCTATTCCCCGGCCAGGTATTTAAAAAAAAAAAAAATTTGTCCCAGTACAGACATCCTGGGGGGGGTCCATGGGTGTTTTTAGGATCTGCCTCATACTTTGTGACTTATTTGCTGTCCCTGGGGCCTCCTGGCATTGACTGGTTGTGATCCCATGACTTTTCAGGTGTGGCTTGGATGAAGCACAGAGATGGGGAAAAAGCTGGACCTTTCTAAGCTCACAGACGAGGAGGCCAAGCATGTATGGGCCGTGGTTCAGCGGGACTTCGACCTCAGAAGGAGAGAAGAAGAAAGACTTGAGTAAGTGTCTGACTGAGCTATGGAGTTCAGGTCCTCTGATGTCCCAAGTGGCCATCACCTCAGGTGCCCGGGTGGTGCAAGGCCAGAGGTACTAGGTAGGCAGAATGGATGGAAAGCCATGCCTTGGGAAATGGGAAATGGCTTTCATTGCAAACTTTGAGTTTCTCGTTATGAAAATGAGGCTTCTGTTCTCTGAAGAACTCCTTTGAACTTGACTTTACTTCTGGGCACTGTCTCATGAGCCACATGGTCCCGAGGTCCCACCTTCAAGAGAGAAAAGGGGCTAACTGTGCTGTGTGAGGAACGTAGTGTGGTTTTTAATCACTTGGACACTGGGATTTGGGAAGAGGCTGGCTTCCATCCTGTTCAGTGATGTGAGGGGTACCCCTCTCCCTGGGTGACCCCAGTCTGTGTACCTCATTCCTCCCATCACCTAAGCCAAAGTTTACTTCATTGCTTGTACTTCTCTCTGCCTCTGCCCACAGGAAAGGTTTTGAGTCTGCCTGGCAACTATTCTCTTCCCTGTGTCTTTTGGGGTCAGCTTTTTGGGGAGTTGGGAGGAGACCCCAAGTGAAGAATGAACAGCAAAGGAAGGCAACTCAGGTCAAGCATGGGCTAGGAGCAGACAACATGGCTCTAGGGATTGGCATGTAGGGGTTTTGGGGTTGGGGGACATGGCTCATCTGACCCCAGTATTTAAAGCCGGGAGGAAAGAGTGTCGTAGAGGGTTCCTGGGGAGGGAACTCAGAGAAAGCCCAGAGAAGTGGCTGTTAGGCACAGAAGAGACTCTGGGTCCCAACACAGAGTGGGGTCCAGGACAAATCGCTGAAAGACATGCCCAGTTCAAGGCCAGCACACAGTTAGAGGTTCTAGTATTATGGGAAGGGTCCAGTCAGCGCCATCTCTCCGAGTCACCTCCTCTCTTCTTCCTGCCTTGCTCTGCCTGTGACCCCTGGGTCTTCATCATGAATCAGCCCCATCTTGAGCCAGTCCCATCACCACTCCACCCTTGGTTGGCTTGGGGCAAAGCCTGTTTCTGCCACCAGCCTGATGCCCACAGCAGCCTGGATCTACTTTCCAAGCAACTGGCATCCAACGTTATCACTAGCTCTCTTTCCACCCAAGAGTTGAACTGGTACTCCGCTCCCATCTCCAGAGCAGACCTTGCTGTGGCCAGCCTTTGTTTTAAATAAATGGCAACTGGTACCTTCGTTCACACTGACATGCAAGGGAAGCGAAGTATAGGGGTACCAGGCAGGCACCACCTTCCCAGGGACCTGGAAGAGGTCAGGCCCCTCGCCCATCCCTAGTTTAGTGAAATTCCAGGTGTTTTTGCATGCCGCTGGATCACTCCTTTGTAACATCTGGCTTTCCTTGTTCCATGCTCTTTTGCTCATTTCTCCCCGTGAAGAAAACACACCCCAGGTTACTTCTAAGTACTCTTTGGCTAGGAAGCATCTTGCAAGGTGGGCTAGTCACAGGCAGGGTCCCTGCTGTTTGCACAGAATGAGCCAGCAGGGGTAGACATAGCTGTCCCAGAACAGCAGCCATGGGGCTAGAGAATGGGTTTATTAAAAGTTCCAAATGTCTATCAGGTGGGGAAAGGTTGTGCACAATACTCATCACAGAGGACCAGGGTGACATCTGCAAAGGGGGCAGTGATGGAAAGTCAGCAGCAAAACCATTGAGGCCCAAGGGGCACACTGACTTTCACTGTGCACACACAGCTGGCAACAGACCTAGGGCATAGTCATGCGGCAGAGGGTTGACAGATTTCTCCTGGTTCTTCTTGAGGTTGCTGCCCAGTCCCATGTTCTCTGTTCTGGGAAATCTATGGATAAAGGGCAGCCCTGCTCTTCTCTGTGACTTGCCTGTTTGCAAGTCCAGCCTGAACCCCAGGAGGTAGCAGGGTACAGGCCATACAGAGGTCCTGAGGCAGGTAGGAAGGAGCACAGTGAGGTTCCAACAAGAGGCTTAGGCTCCCTGCCCACTCTGGACGGGGGTGACTCTTTGAAAAGGCAAGATTGAAACCGGCACAAAAAAATTTAAAAAAAAACCAGGTTCTTGGTGGTACAATTGGCCCAGCAGAGTGAGCTGATTCAAAGAAGAGTCCCATTTCTTCTGTCCCAGGGCTCTCTCCAGTGGTGACTGACATGCACCAGCTGTGGCCTGGAATCCCTTCTTGTGATTTGCAGGCACAGCATGCTTGTTGCATGGTGTCCCATGATACTCACTCTTTGTAGGTGCTTATGTGTAGCAGGGTTACTCTTCAGGGTAGAGGGACCCATGAGTCGCGCGCTTCGCTGCTTGTTCATGGGATAAAATGCCCATCGCGTCTTCCTGACTGGCTGGTGTCAATCGGTTTTGTAAGGAATCTGTCAACCGCTCAAAGAACAAATTCATCCTGTACTGTTTAAGTTTCTGCATACCCGAGTGCGTTTGCAAACCTCACCCTGATGCCTTCCACTGATGAAGGAAAAAGAAAACTACAGCCTGATGACGTCACCACATTGACTTCCCAAAGGCAGATGACAGAAGCCACCACCCGCATGTGGCTATTTGAATTCACTGAAGTTAAATGAAAGAATATAAGGCCTTGGTCTCACTGGTCACTCTTCAAGTGTCCCCAAGCCATGAGCATGTGTTGTGACTGCCATTGTTCCAGCCCCCCCAGATGGCAAATTTAACGATGAGCTTCATGATGGATTTCTTGGAATCCATTAAAAATAAATGGAAAAGTAAGTTGACACTTGACATGGGCAGCTCACAAGGCACTGCTGAGCAGAAAAAGCAAGTTGTGGAAATGTAATTTTATTTTTAAATATATATCATAATAGCAAGCTTGGTCCTCACTTTCCTCTCTCAGGAGAATGTGTGTGCTGATATCCAGCCTCTCCCTTCTCTGGCTCCTTTGCTGGTGATGTCTAGACTAGATAGATAGATAGATAGATAGATAGATAGATAGATAGATAGATAGATAGATAGATACCTTTGGAGGGCCCAAGGTCCTAAGCTCAACCCTTGTCTTTGTTCTATGTGTATTCAATCCCCTATGACCTTATCCAGTCTTAAGGGGTTTGGTTTATTGCTTTTTGTAGAGAGAAGGGTGGAAGGGGGTGTCTGAGGGCTGGACCCAGGGGCTTACTCTACTACTGACATACATACTTAACCATGCCCAAGGTCAAATGGCACTGCCCAACCTGCAGTGGACAGAATGTTGTGCAGACTATTTCCCAGTATGGCAGCCATTCACCCACTTCCATGCCTATAAGGACTTGATGGGACTACCTTTTCTGTTTGATTTTATTCTATATTTCTTAAATTTGTATGTATATGAGTGTTTCATATGCATATGTGTATGTGCACTGCCTGTGTGCAGTGCCCATGGAGGCCAGAAGAGGGCATTAGATTCCCTGGAGCTGGAGTTGCAGACAGTTGTAAGCTGTCATGCTGGTGTTGGGAACTGTACCTGGGTCCTCTACAAGTGCTCTTAATCATGAAGCCATTTTCCAGCCCCTGTTTTATTTTATTTGGAACTTAGGTAACATAATACCTATGTCCAGTCGTCAGTAGGTGACACAGTAGGCCTAGACAGAAAACCAAGACTCTTCTAAATAGACTGTTGATTCAATGAACCCCTGTTCAGCTCTCAGACTGGACATCTGATAAGACTACTCAAGATTTGTGTCCCCCAAGATCTCATCCCCATATCAGTTTCTAAAGTCAAGCTCCTGAGGTCATGCTTATTCCTTTCCTTTCTCATTCATGTATCCACAAGCCCATTAGAATACGTTCCCAGTACAACAACAGTTTACTGACTGCAATGCTAGCCCTAAGTCAAGCCACACCAACTCTACACCAACTGAAGGAGACTCCTACCCACTCCTTCCTTCTGCCACCTCTGCCCTCTTGTCTATTCTTCCCATAGACCCCAGTGTCATGGCTTAAAAACAGGACTCCAGTCAGGTCTGGTGTGGGAAGTCCATCTGTCTGCTTTGCTTTTATTGGTTAATAAATAAAGCTGTTTCAGCCAGTGGCTTAGCAGAATAGGGCAAGGCAGGAGTTCCAAGCAGATGGAGAGGGGAGAGTAGAGGGAGTCAGGAAGAAGCCATGTAGCTGCTGCCAGGGACAGAAGCCTCAACTGGAGCCCGCTGAAACTTTGCTGGTAGGCCACAACCTCATGGTGATGCACAGATTAATAGAGATGGGTTAGTTTAGGATATAAAAGCTAGCTAGAAATAAGCTTAAGCTATTGGCCAGACAGTATTGCAAATAATATAGTTTCTAAGTGATCCACCAACACAGGCCACTCTCTTATTCTCTAAAGAACATTCCATTGGGTTTAATGGTGCAGCTACCTTCTCATTGTGGCTCATGGGCCTCACCCCTGCCCACAACCTCCTAGGACAGCAGCTGAGTGGCTTGCTGGTTAGCCTCTTGTGTCCTCACCACACAATCCTGCTGTATGTCACCAGTGTCTGGCACGGTTACTAGTAGGCTCTACAGCCAGCAGTCACACAATGACACTTGGTAGCTCAGGTTGGCCTCAAACTCAGGATCCTCCTGTCTCAGCCTCCTCAGCGCTGGGTTTATAGGAGTATGGCACCATGTCCAGCTCAGCTCTCTGTCTTTTCAGCCGTGTTTAGTCTATTGGCTACACACATCACACACACACACACACACACACACCACCTACACACATACACACACACACCACATTCACACACACACCTCACATACACACATACACACCACACCACACACACACACACACACACACACCACCTACACACATCTCACACACACACCACATACACACATCACACACACACCACATACACACATCACACACACACCTCACATACACACATACACACCACACCACACACACACGCACGCACACACCACCTACACACATCTCACACACACACCACATACACACATCACACACACACCTCACATACACACATCACACACACCTCACATACACACACACCACACCACACACACACATCACACACACACCTCACATACACACATACACACCACACCACACACACACGCACGCACACACCACCTACACACATCTCACACACACACCACATACACACATACACACCACACCTCACATACACACATACACACCACACCACACACACACACACCTCACATACACACACACCACACCACACACACACATCACACACACACCTCACATACACACACACACACACACACACACACACACACACACACACACACACACACACACACACACACACACACACTGCTCGCTCTTTCCTTTGAAGCTTGTCATTGAAGGAGCTGACCGCTTAATTCCATGGTCTTCCACAACCTGAAGTTTCCTGGCTAGCGTCTCTCTGACCTTTGGATCCTTTGTCCTGAGTTGTGAGAAAATTCCAGAGAAGTGTCTCTTATCTCCCATACATTCCACAGCCACAGGTGTCACCTAGGCTTTAAAAAGCTTTACATACAGAAAATATAATCACATGTTATTCTTTTTATGCTATACAAACTCGGCATTGCCAAAGCAAACCTTGGGGGGAACACCCATTTAAGCCTCCACTGGTAAGTCCCTCCCTCCTGGGACACCCCCATCCTGGACCTCAGTACGGGCCTGCTACTATGTACAAAGAAGGGCGGCTCAGTAGGGCTCGAGAGCCTGCGCCCTGGTCTTGCCTCATGCCCTAAATATTAAAGTCTTCTCAACATCTCTGCCTCTGTGTGTAAGGGTCCGATGCTCAGCTGAGGCTGTGGTGGAAATCACTGGATGGTCCTAAAAGCCGGGAAGAGCAGCCAGCCGATGCATTGCCAGCCTTCATGACTCACGTCCTTGGGAGGGGAATAACTGGGGTATGCTTTAATGGCACATCCTGTCCAAGGGACGCAGCCCACAGATCAAATATTAGACCTGCTAACCTTCCCAAAGGCAAATAGGTGGTAGTGTGGGTTTTGGTCTCTGCAAACACACAGGAATTCCTGAGATAATCCATGAAAGACCTGTCAGTGTGAGACACAGGCACACACGCTGGCTCATTTAAAAGTCAGCAGAATGGGCTGCAGAGGTGGCTGCGGGGTTAGGAGCACTTTCTGCTCTACTAGACGAACCGGGTTTGATTCCCAGCACCCACATGGTGACTCCCAGTCATCTGTAACTTCAGTTCCAGGAGATCCGATGCCCTCTTCTGGTCTCCGTGGGCACCAGACAGACATATAGTGTGCAGACATACACAGAGGTAAAACATTCATGCATACAAAAGAAAACTAAAGTTAAAAATCAGGAGAGAAAAATAAGACAACGCCAGTCTCCCTTAGCTGATCCATCATCCCCACAGACAAGCAGATAAGGGCTGCGGAGAACAGCGGCTGAAACCGGAAATGAGCTGCCTGTGCAGGGGCTGGAGGTTAGCGTTGGTGTGCGAGGGCTGATGGGAGTCTCTGCTGCTTGGCTCCGGACCCCTCCACTCACACATCACCACCTGCTTTCTCCCCAGGGTTTTCCTTACCACCTGGACCAGTCCTTTCCCAGAGTCTTCAGGAAGGCTGCCACGCCCCTTCCCGCACGCGCCTGACCCTGGGTCCTGCCTCCTTCCTTCAGGTCTCCGCTTCCACTCCTGACTCTTTCATATCCTCTGCATCCAGCAGCAGTCTCGGCCGGTCACACTTCCTTTGAGCAACATGTTGCCATCATTTTGTCCTGCTTTGGATTAGCTCTTCTTTCATAGAGGTTGGGGTAAGGGGCATGTCCTCACACTGCTCTTGGGAGTGCTAAGGAGTCTGAGTTTTCCTCTTGAGACTGGGTTCCACTTGACTGGGAGTCACCTATGACCCTTCTAATGTGCAGACCCAGCTCTCTTTTCAGATTCTTTCTTCTGGTTGGGAGGGGTTTGTGTGTGCCCCTGTGACCTTGTGGTCACCTTCACACTGTGCAAAGGGAAGGCCGGTTTCATGTTTCTTGTCTAATCTTAGTCCCAAATCCTCAACTCTTGAACCAGAAAACTGAATTCTGGTGGTTTCTCAATTCCAGGCTCTTCTGCATGCATGCATGACCTCCTCTCCTGGAACCATCTTTTTTCCTCGTGAGTCTCCTTCCCTAGATCGGCTCAAACTAAAAATGGGGGTTCAAAGGAGATTTTAGCCAGGTGACCTTCACGTAACACAGGCCACAAGACACCAGCTCTACATCTTTAGCCAATACCCTCTTTTTCTTGGTTTTAAGAATGTGTCAACAAATCTTGAGGTTCCCTCCTTTCAGATAACTCTCGCTTGTGTTAATTTGACATAAAACTAGCCAGCACAATTAACTCTTTGTCAACTTGACAAACACAACAGTGTTAAAAGCCATATCTTTTCCTTCTTTGTACTTCCCCAAGAACACACACTAATATCAACATTACAATATAAACATTCCAAATTGTAAAAGTTTCCACACACTTTAATAATTTAAACACTAGAAAATAAAAATCAGTCTCTTAGAAATAGCCAGTCTCTTTCAAGATCCAATTTTTTAAAAGTCTCTTAACCATGGACGCCTGCAAAATCGAAAATATGTCCTTACTTCCAAAAGGAAGAACCAGGACACAGTCACAATCTGAACAAAGTAAAACCAACTCCAAAGACTAACTCAATGTCCAGTTATTTAGGATTCACTCGTGATCTCCTGGGCTCCTCCGTAGGGCTGGAGTCCCTTCTCCAGCTCTGCCCTCTGCAGCACACAGAGCTTGTCTTCTAGGCTCTGGCTCCACTGCTGCGGCCGCTCTTGATATTCATCCCATGGTACTGGCATCTCCAAAACTCTGCTGCAGCTGGATTGCACTTTCTCCTATAGCCCTCCCCTTCATGGTTCCACAGCCCTGCATAAGCCCTTCCGTCCTGGGCTTCAACTGCCACTGAGGCTGTACCTTCCCCCATGGCTTCTCCCGGCCTCTCACAGTGCCAAACCTCAGCTGCTCTCTGTGACCCCCTTCATGTCTTCAAAACCAGAATCACCTGGGCAGCTCTTACACTACCAAGTTCATCTGCCAGGACAAGGTAAAACCTTGGCTGCCTCTAAAGACAGCTTCTGTGTGCTGACTCTCAGGAAACATTCACCTCACTTCTCACCAGAAGACCTCACCTCACTGATGCTGGTTTCTCCTTAGAACCACTGCTAATGCGCCAGTTCCAGCTGACTGACGCCAAGCACTCCAGCAAAACAAAGGGTCATTCTAGCGGTTCTGTCTTCTTGTCAATCACAGCTGATTCTTGAGCCCCAGCGAACCAGAACTATGAGGTCTTAACTGACAATAACTAGTGCCCCGCCCCCAGGGTCTTTAAACTTCCCTCTGAAACTTCACAAGCCGGGGCTCCATCCTTTTCATTCCCCTCAACATTCTCGTCTGCCAAGCTCCTACAAAGCAGCCCACTGAGCTCTCAAGACTCAATGGCTTTTCTAGTTCAGAGTTCCAACGCCCTTCCACACTCCTCCCCCAAACATGGTCAGGTCTGTCACATCAATGCAATACCCCACTCCTGGTACCAACTTGTCTTAGGTAGGGTTACTATTGCGGTGATGAAATACCATGACCAAAGAAACTTGGGGAGGAAAGGGGTCATTTGGTTTCCACTTCCATGACACTGTCCATACTCGAAGGAAGTCAGGACTGGAACTCAAGCAGCTCAGGAACCCAAAGGTAGGAACTGATGCTGGGGTCTTGGAGGGATGCTGCTTACTGGCCTGCCTCCCATGGCTTTCTTAGCCTGCTTTCTTATAAAACCCAGGACCACCAGCCCAGGGGTAGCATCACCCAGAATGGGCTGGGCCTTCCCCCATCAATCATTCATTAAGAAAATGCCCTCCAGCCAGATCTTAGGAAGGCATTTTCTCAGTTAAGAGTCTTTCCTTTCAGATAACTCAAGTATGTGTCAAATTGACATAAAACTATCCAGTCCGAGTAGCTAGTCATTCCTGTTCAGAAATGGTGTGTTATAGTGTCTGAAATGGTGGGTGGTGCCAAGCCTTTCAACACTGTGCCTCTTCTCGTGAGTTCATATCCAAGACACAGTTGGGCTTATCGAATAAGTATAGTATGAGAATAACAGCACAGCTAAAAATAGAACAGAATGGTTATAAAAACATATCACAAGAACTATAAAATTTAAATGTGAAAAAAAAATCAGCAAATGAGTTAATGAACTCAATAGAGAACTCTCCGAAGAACTATGAATACAGTCGATACTTGGAAAGGGTGATCACCATCCTTGACCTCAGAGAGATGCAAATGAAAAACTGCTTTGCGATCCCATCTCACCCCAGTCAGAACGGCTACCATTGAGAAAACCACTGACAACAAGCGCTGGCAGGGATGTGGAAAAGAAGATCCCTTATTCTCTGCTGTCATAAATATAGACTCGCTCCAGCCACTGTGGAAGACAATATGGAGGTTCTTGGAAATAGAACTCAGCTATGCCAGGCCTGGGCATGCGCCCAAAGTGTTCTAAGTCAGCACACCACAGAAACACTTACCGTCTGTGTTTATTGCTGCAGTATTCAAAATACCCAGAAAATAGAACCGGTCTAGACCACCATCAACAGATGAATCAATAAAGAAAATGTGTATGTATGCAGAGGAATTTTAACATGGCCATGCAGAAAACTGTAATCATGTCATTGGCAGCAAAAGTAATGAAACCATAAATCTTTATGTTAAATGAAGTAAGTCAGACTCAAAAAGACCAGCGTTAATATTTGTATGCATCTATTCATGTTTACATCCATGTGTTTGTAGGTCACAAAACCAGACAGAGGACCATGAAAGGGGAGGAAGAAATCCATCTTTTATTTATTTGTTTGTGTTTTTGTTTTGTTTTTGTTTTTTTTTTTTTGTTTTTGTTTTTTGAGACAAAGTCTCTCTATGTAGCCCTGGCTGTCCTGGAACCCTATGTAGACCAGGCTGGCCCCAAACCCACAAAGATCTGCCTGCCTCTACCTCCTAAGTGCTGGAATTAAAGGCGTGCACCACTATACCAGCCCAGCTGGAGGAAGGAGGTGGGAAATAGAGAAGGTAATGGATTCCACGTAAAAGGAAAGTTTAAGTAGGAACTAACTAGGAGAGGAAAAGGAACCAGCTTGATGGGGGTGTGGAGGGGAGGGAGATAGTTGGGAACAAAGTATAATGACGTGTGTGAAGATACCATGAGGAAGCCCAATGCTTTGTAGTCTAAATAAAAATGTATAAAAATACAATATTTAAAATCATGTTCTCTCTCTCCGTGTCTCTGTCTCTGTCTCTCCTCTCTCTCTCTCTCTCTCTCTCTCTCTCTCTCTCTCTCTCTCTCTGTCTCTCTCTCTCTCCTATACACACCCTTCTTTTTCTTGTTGGCCATGAAAGTAAGCCAGTGCCACTTCAAGCCAGGTGTACCCTCCCAGCACACCTCAACTCTCCCATGCTGGGGTGTCCCCACAGAAATCGAAGACTTGAAAGTCCTCAGGAGACAGTGGTCCCATTGCCTTGCTAATTTTTCTCACTCGAAACAGATTACCGTTATCCTGTCTAAAACTGAAAATATTATGCTTGGCAGGTATTCTGTGAAACTCAGGACAAAAGGGGTGCATTCATTAGGATCTGGGGTACATTTTCCAGTCAGTTGCAGCTGGTTCCACTTGGCAGACTCGCCAGGAAGCGGTGTTATTTTAAACCAGATGGTCTCGAAGAACAGGTTTCTCCTGGGACTTCCGGGTGCAGGGTGGTTCCTGTCTGGAGACACTCCAAGCCAAACACCTAGGTCAGGTTCTGTAAGAGCAATCCTGGGCCTTGACTTGGTGCGTGCTGGAAGACGTCCAAAACCACCTGCTGAGTAAATGTCAACGGTCCTTGCCTCGGGATTATCTGGCCCACAAGAGAAAGCATGGGGCACAATCGTAAATGCCACAGCAATGCTAAAGGGCAGTGCCATTCTGTGACAATCATAGGTTTGGACTCTAGCCTACCAAAATTGGATATGATTAAGCCTGACCTGTTTGTCCCCTCCAGGAAGATGGCAAACTGGAGTTCTGATGATGGCCAAGATGCCCAAGAGTGCCTTCTGCACATGGAAGTACCGCGTGCGCTTGCGCGTGAGCGTGCGTGGGCACATACTCACACTGCCTGCACTCATCCACCTCATGTAGAAACGAGCCATCTGATGTTTTTCTTGGTCCTACATTCTTCCCAGGGGACTGAAGGGCAAGATACAAAAGGAGAGCTCGAAGAGGGAGCTGCTGTCTGACACAGCCCATCTGAATGAGACCCACTGTGCCCGCTGCCTGCAGCCCTACCGGCTCCTCGTGAACAGCAGAAGGCAGTGTCTAGAGTGCGGCCTCTATGTCTGCAAAAACTGCAGCCACGCCCACCCAGAAGAGCAGGGCTGGCTCTGCGACCCCTGCCACTTGGCCAGGTGAGCCCCGGAGGCAGAACGTCCCTAATGGCTTCTAAGCCTGTTGTGTCCCTTTGGTGGGGCTGGCTGGGGAAGACACTGCCTCAGACCTGCGCTCATCTCCCCGCAGAGTCGTGAAGATCGGCTCCCTGGAGTGGTACTACCAGCACCTGAGAGCTCGGTTCAAGCACTTCGGGAGTGCCAAAGTCATCCGGTCTCTCTGTGGGCGGCTGCAGGGTGGCGGTAAGGGGAGGACTCGGCCTGGGGATGTTCCAGACATCCTTTAATGTTGAAGAACTGCTCCAGTGTGGTTGGTTGGCTTTTGTGTGACACAGATCTCTGAAGCTCTCAGTCATGGTCCAGCCCCCTGAGATTTCCAGTTTGCTCTAAACATCCCCAATATTTGAAGTCAGTGGGTTTTTTTTCTAAAATTTTACACTATGTTGAGGATTCAGAGCCAGGGAGTCAGCCATCTGCCACTTAGAAGTTGACAGAGTTTCCCTTTAGCCATCTAGAAAGTGGTGGGAATTAACACTTCCTGCCTGGGATAATCTGCCACTCTCAAAACTGTCTCCATGAAGGCCAGGAGGTGGCGCTGTGGGACAAAAAACCGACATAGAGGCACTTCCTCACAAGCCACTTGGTCCCAAAGCTTTATTCTCCCCAGCTGGGCTCCTGTAAACAGAGCAAGTTAAGACACAGCTGAAGGAAGAAGCTGGCACTTAACACTATTTTATTCTTTAAATATTTATTAAAATTAATCGTGTGTGTGTGCGTGTGTGTGTGTGTGTGTGTGTGTGTGTGTGTGTGATATGTACATGTAAGCACAGGTCCATGGATGTTAGAAGTTCATGAAAGCACCTGGGTCTAAAGTAACAGGTGCATGTGGACCCCACCACCACCACCACCCAATGTGGGTGTTGGGAACCGAACCAGGATCCTCTGCATAAACTGTCTGTGCTTTTGGCCGCTAAGCCATCACATCAACCTCCTGGAGGGGACTTTCTTAAAAGGGGAAAAAAAAACTAAAAGAGCAAAGTTTCTGTTCTGATTGACTTGACATGGGCATGAATGGTATCATTGCAGACCTTCTGAGCGAGGCCTGTTTCCAGGCAGGCTTCATGGGCTCTTCATGAGCAGCCTCCATGTGGAAAAGGAATGGGCTCTCGCCTGTTGCCAGGTGCCCAGCCATCCCCTCTTCTTACCAACGCCCTATGTTTGCATGCAGGTGTTCCTGGCAGACAGCAGGATTTACTTGCTGTCAATAGTGGGACCTCAGCTGTCTTCCTTTTGTTTTTTTTTTTCTTCCGGGAAAGTGAGGTTAGGACATCCCTGGTCTGTGGCAGGAACGTGGGGAAAACCCTTCAGACTTGTCTAATATGTTTGATCAGATATGTGTAGCTTGGACCTGTGTCCTCAGCATAGAGAGAAGTCAGAAGTCATATCTGAACGGATCCTGAAGGCTGGGGAGGGGTGCTTAGCTTTTGATGTCACCCCAGGCAGTAAGCCGTTGCCTCCACAGCCTGCAAGCTTGCTTCTACTGACACCGACCCCTCCCATTCTGCCGCCCTGCAAAGGTGGTTCTGCCCACCATACTCCCTACAGATTCAGGCTCAGACTGAGCAGGCATGGGTGGTAGAGGGAAGGAGAAAAATCCACCTGAGAATCCCCCAGGCCCACAAGCCAGGAGCCCAAAAGTACAAGGCAGGAAGAGGGTCCCCTGTGTCCCTCCAGCACTTTCCCAGGTGGCTATTCATAGGCAGCAGAGCCACAGGCAGGATGAGGGACGAAAATGGGGTAAACTGACCAAGGCCACTGTGAACTAGGTCACATCCTGAGGAACCAGAGCCATCTGAGGCCTGGCTCACCTTAGAACAGTATCCTGCTGTGGAAATAAAGAAGACACTATGCAGGGTTTCTGGGTGGATGGATGGATAGATAGATAGATAGATAGATAGATAGATAGATAGATAGATAGATTAGATTTATGGATGGATGGGTGGATAGATTGATGGATGGATGGATGGATGGATGGATGGATGGATGGATAGATAGATTTATGGATGGATGGATGGATAGATGGATGGATGGATAGATAGATTTATGGATGGATGAATGGATGGATGGATAGATTTATGGATGGATGGATGGATGGATGGATGGATGGATGGATGGATAGATTTATGGATGGATGGATGGATGGATGGATGGATGGATGGATGGATGGATGGATAGATGGGTCACTGGGTAGATATAAGGAAAGTTAAGGAAGAAGGGCAGGTATATGGTGGTAACCAGGTGCTTGGCTGGGTAGATGGGTAGGTGGATACATAAATAGAAGAAAGAAGAGTGGGAGGGAGGAATAGAAGGAGGGAGGGCACCTTAGTTACTTTTCTATTGTTGTGAAGAGTTTATTTGGGGATTATGATTTCAGAGGTTTAGGGTCTATGACCATCATGGTGGAGATCATGACAGCAGGCAGGTGGCAGGCTTGTCACTAGAGCAATAGGAGAGAACTCACATCTTGAGACACAACCATGAAGCAGAGAAAGGGTAGCTAGGAATGGTACCAGTCTTTTGAAACCTCAAAGCTCAACCCCAGTGACACACCTCCTCCATCAAGGCCACACCTCCTAATCCTTCCCAAACAGTTCCACCCACTAGAGAAAGGTGTTCAAATATATGAGCTTATGGGGGCCATTGCTATTCAAAGCATCACAGGTGGGCAGATGGGTAATTGGCAGGTGAGTGGAAAAATGGATGGATCAAGAGACAGTTAAGTGGCCTCCTGGTCTAGCCCTCCGAGGGTGGAGCAATGCACCTGTTTGTTGCAGGTGGATCTGAGCCAAGCATGGGGGAAGGGAGTGGAGACAGTGAGCAGACGGATGAGGATGGAGACCTGGATGCGGAGGCCCAGGCCCAGGCCCAGTCCCTCAACACCAAAGTAAGTCCTCCCCAGGCACTGTCTCTCTCCCCAAAAGCCATACCTCTGCTTCCCATCCCTATGCCTCTCTGCTCCCTTACACCTCCTCCGAACCAGCCCATACCTCAGGCTCCTGCATTTCTCCCTACCCCCATCCCATACCCACCTGGGAACCTCTGTACCTTCAGTGGCTCCTCATCTCCAGCATGGGACTCTCTCCCTCCCTCTCTCCCTCCATCCCTCCCTCCTCCCTTCTTAAGCCCCTCCCTTCCGAAGCCTTTCCCTCCTGAGCCCTTCCCTCCTGGGGCCCTCCCTCCTAAGCATGGGAGCCCAGTGTTCACTTCAGAGCTCCAAAACTCCAAGGTACAGATGGATAAATCCCACTGCCAGGCCTGACATGGCACTGCAGGTGCCATGACAAAGAGTGTACAGGACAGACCTGTGTCCAGATAGCTCAAGGGACCTGCATGGGAGTGGCCCTCGCACCTTCCAGATGGTGGAAATTGTCTTTAGAAGTGGTTGTTTCTCTTCTCGTTCATCTTTTACATTAGTTTTGGTGGTGGAGACAGGTCAGGTGGTGCCTTGGTTTGGGGACAGGATGGCAATAGTGAGTCAGAGGGAGAAGGACGTGGGTTGGAGAGTGTGAGTTTGGCCTCTGAACCCTTCGAAGGTGACAGCGCCGTAGAATCAGATCTGAGAAAAGCTCCGGAGATGCTCAGTCATTTTTTTGCACAAGATCCGATTCACACCGTTTTCTGAGCTCATGGAATACAACCCAGACAGTGTCTAGAACATTCTACAATAAAACACACATTTAAAGGATCAGAGTAATTGTACCGAGGGGTGGTAGCAGTTGTAAAGAGATAGATAGATAGATAGATAGATAGATAGATAGATAGATAGATAGATACATACATACATACATACATACGTACGTACATACATACGTACATACATACATAGATACATAGATAGATACACAGATAGATACACAGATAGATAAATAGATAGGTACAAAGATACACAGACAGACAGACAGACAGACAGACAGACAGACAGACAGACAGACAGACAGAGTGGTCACCTTCTTCCACCCATAGTCAGTGAGCTAAATATACCTGAAGTCCCAGAATGGCTTCTGTGTGGATTACCTTCAGCACTGCAGCAACCCCGACCCGAGGAGCACCTGGCTGGCCAAGAACTCACTTTCCATACAGCACAACTAAGGCCCTGGGTACAGTGCCACTTCTGATGGGACAGATACTATGGGCTCATGAGCCACCTTTGACCTCAGGGCTGCTTTGGGGCTCAGTTTCTAGTCAAAGCTGGGTGCCCTCGGGGGAGGTTGCTGTCTGAAGTCTGAGTGAGGGGCTGGGGAGGTTTGACCAGTCTTGCTTTTCTTCCCTCGAGAAGAAAAAGCGCCTGCTCTCCTTCAGTGACTTGGACTTTGAGGAAGACTCGGGACACTCCATGCAGCCTTGCAGCCATACCCTGGGCCTGTCCTCTGTCCCTGAGTCAGAACACAGCCTGCAGGTCAGTGCACTCCTGGTAGGAACTGGAGTTGAGGGGCAGGTGCTTGGGTCTTAGTTGGGATTGTACCTGGGGACACAGTGTCCTATAGTCAGTTGGTCACATCAGACTCTCAACCGGGAGACAATTGGAGATGGGATGTGGGAGAACAGGACTCGGAAACTTCACATCTCCCAAGGCCAGCATCTCAGGATACTGAGCAAACACTTGCAGAGGTTGGGGCAAGCAGGAACTAAGGCCAAGTGGGTGAGTCGGGGGCCCAGGATGTGAGAATTGGTGCTCAGCCTAGAAATAAAGACTTGGGAGGGCAGAATGGACAATGGCATCCACTAAGGAGCCAGACAGGACCCTGCATTGAGCTGCACCCGTGCCTGGCAGAGACATCAAGCACTTCATTGTCAGACTAGGCTGGTCTTGAGAGTAAAGACAAATGCTCTTACCGCACTCTGCTCGTTAGCCATGTGATCTTGGTCCTTGGAAAGTTTTTGATGCCTTATCTGCTCACTTCGGAAGAAGGCTGATAACCTCTGCCTTTCGGGGTTGGTTTTGAGATGAGAGTCCATGCCTGGCGTGCACGAGACGTGCAGATAGGCAATAAAAAGAGTTGTGAGGACAGGAGCTAGCACAAGGCCAGGCAGGTCAGGTTTTGTTGTGAACCCCCCAGCAGCTCCTGGGCTCGGGCAGTGATGGACTGAGCTAGGTAGGGTTGAGCCTTCTGATCCTCATGGAAGAAGAGGATAAAAAGCAGGGGTCACAGAAGCCAGCCCCTAAGGGAACCCTGGGTCACAGAAGCCAACCCCTAAGGGAACACTGGAGTCACAGAAGCCAGCCCCTAAGGGAACACTGGAGTCACAGAAGCCAGCCCCTAAGGGAACACTGGGGTCACAGAAGCCAGCCCCTAAGGGAACACTGGGGTCACAGAAGCCTGTCCCTAATGGAACACTGGGGTCACAGAAGCCAGCCCTAAGGGAACACTGGGGCCACAGAAGCCAGCCTCTAAGGAAACATTGGGTCATAGACCCTGCTTCTCCAACTCCCCTTCCCCCAGAACCCATGCCACTCCACCAGCCAAGGTCAAACTATTAAGATGCTGGGTCAGTGACTTCTGGGAGCCCTTAATACATAGATCCCTTGGGGACAGTAGCACCATGAAGACCCCTCAGCCTGGGGGCAGTCTGCTTAGGAAACCTCACCTCCACCCTTTGACCCTCTGGCCATCAAGGGCCGCTACAGTAGACACAGTAACCGTGTCCTCTCTCCGAAGAAAAAAGTAAAGTCTTGGCATGAATGTTTTCTGAGTAGCCCCTGGCTACTCAGAAATGCTTCTGTCTCCTGTCTGATGCCTGGGCCCAGTGTCCCGGGGAACCCTGGTGTCACAGACATGAAGCAGAAGGGCGGTAAATGCTCTTGGCACAGTGACTGGAAACAGAACTGAAGAGCACCGTGCCAGAGCAGATGGCTGTCTAGTGTCCAGTCAGTACCATCGGAGCAGGCAAAGCTGACAACCCATGCGTTCAGTCCCTCTCAGGTGAGCCCTACTCTGAGGACACCACCTCCCTGGAGCCCGAAGGCCTGGAGAATACTGAGGCAGGGCCTTTGGGGTGTCGCCTCAGTCCAGAAGAGAAGCCATATAGCTTGCTCTCCAGAGATGATGCTCACACGGAACTGGACCCGCCTGGAGCATCCTGCAAGAGGACCCTAGGGACCACAGCTATGCCTGGTAGGTACTCTAGTCAACTTCTTTTCTGAGGGGCTCTGGGGGTAGGAGTCCCTAAGAAGCCAGCCCCTCCCCCTAATTTACGTAGACAGACTGGCCAGTTCTTTTCAGGTAATTGTCCTGCAAACCTCATGGACCTTTTTCTGCCTGGCTCAGGGCTTCTCTGTGAGGTCTAGAAATAGCGAGAAAGAAGTTAAGCTATTCGTAGTCCCCTGCCACTGATACAGGGTAGGGACATGTCAATTTCCTCAAAACGGCTACAGTTCCACCAAGACCAAAGCTACACTGGAAGATCCACAAAGCAGGTCCCGCTCACCAGGAGACAAAGAGCCAGAGAAGGAAACCGGTTCCGGTTCGGTTAGATTTTATCAGACCGTTTAGTCTTCCAAGTGGAATCCCCAAGGATGCCTCTTCCTGCACCCAAGGGTGCTGGTGTGCCGGGTTCAGCAGTTCAGACACGGATTAAGTTAGAGTTAATGAGGTCACAGCCACAGCGCGCCCTCTGCCCGCACGCGTGCAGCTGCTGCAGGGAGAGCTGTCTGCTCCTGCCTCCTTGTTGGTCCTTAGAGACTGTAACCTCATGTTCCCCACAAGAATTAGGGTCCTGGGAACAGAAATGGGCTTCCACTTGTTCCCAAAACTATGAGTGAATAAGCCTATCCAGGGATAAGATTCTATATTTCTTCCTATGACGGCATGACCCTGGATCACGTGGAAGAGGCAAGTAGGAGAAGACCCAGCAACGCCAAGCAAAGGCCCTTGTGCTTGGGAGGTTCTGAGAATGGAACCCAAGCAGCAACATTCATTGGTCCTCACACAAGACTTCCCGCACAGCATCTCCTAGAAGGGGGATGGGGGAATGTCAGAATGGAGATGGGGAGAAAGGAGTGTCAGGGTATGGCCGGCTCTTCTCTTGATGGAGCAGGCTGTCCCCAAGATCAGGGACATGATGATATGGTTTGCCACCAGGTCATATGGCTTCCCTGCCCCTCATTGTCATTGCTAGGAAAAGCAGCAATTTCTAGCTTGCCCCAAAGTTGTAGGGACTAAATGAGATAGTCACATGTGTTGCCAAATGGGCAGTAAATTAGCAACGACAAGTGCGATCTCACAGGGAGTCAGAGTATGGGCTGGATTTGGGTATCCTTGGCACAGGGTCTCCCAGGCTGCATTGGAGGGACTGCAGTGTCATCAGGCAGTTTCTGGACAGGATTCATATAGCTCAGGGTGGGACCTGCGAAGCACCAGACACAAGCAAGGGGCAAATGTGTTCCCGGTCTCTTGACCCTTCACTCAGCTCAAACCCCATCTTTCTCCAAAGGGATAGATGGTGTCAAAAGCAAACAGCTCCCCTCCCAGTACCTGGCTGACGTGGACACCTCTGATGAAGACAGTCTCCAGGATCCCAGGACAGCTTCCCAGCATTCCAAGAGGAGGGCCCGGGCTATGCCTGACACGCAGGTAGTGGGGTTTGAGAGAATTCCATCTTTGTGTTTCTCTGGATGGATTTTTTTTCTCTTTCATGCCAAGTTGCTTTAAAGCAGCTGAAGCTTTCTGCACTTTTAGACATAAAATTGCCTATATTATAGGGATATATATGCTTTATTGAAGTATATTTATGTAACATAAAGTTGACAAAGTATTCCAGTTCCTCAAAATGTTAAAAGGAAGGAAGGGAAGAAGGGAAAGAGGGAGGGAGGGAGGGAGGGAGGGAGGGAGGGAGGGAGGGAACGAGGGAGGGAGGGAGGGAGGGAGGGAGGGAGGAAGGGAGGGAGGGAGGGAGGGAAGGAGGAAGGAAAAGTCATGCATGGTAGCTAATCAAATGAGTTGAGAAACCGAGACAGAAGGATATATAGCCTGGGCTACATATCCAGACTCCGTCTCTAAGAAGAAATTAAAATATAGTTACCACCTGGCTCTTCCGTGATAATGCACAGAATTGTAATTAATTTTGATTATATAGGCACCAAGATTGAAATCAGAGTCCCCAAAAGACATCCATATAATGTTGATTTGGCCACCTGTGTCCAAATCTGCCTTTAAGAGACAGATTTCCATGTTTAAGCAAGGTTTAGGCCACACTCCTTCCTGCAGGAGATGGTGACACGTGCATCTCAGAAAGGCTGAGTCCAGAGTTCTGAGCCTGAGCAGGACTTATTTAACCTGCTATGAAGGTCACACGCACAGGAAATGGGTAGAGGAGGGAATTCTGATGGGAGAGACTGGGAGAAATCCCCACCCCAGGCTGGAGATGGCCTCGAGCATGCTAGGTGAGTGAACTCTCTGACACTGAGTCACACAGCCGCAGCCCTTGGATTTGGGAGACAGGCTATCTTTCTGTAGCTCAAACTGATCTTAAGTTTGCCATTCTCCTGCCTCAGGCCTCTCAAATGTTGGGTTATGGTGTCCCTACCACACCCAGGCCTTTTATTTTCCACAGGGAAAGTGAGGCTGCTCATCTCCACCCTGTGCTTGCCTCCATCTTAGCAAAATGGGAGACTCCAGTTCTTCTTGAAACCCTAGTCCCTCATGAGACCCTTTGTGTGGTGGGTTTGTCTGCAAAGTTCTAGAGGCTCCAGCCACCAGGCCGAAGTTGGAGTTGCCTGAGCTTCTTGTATGTCTCACAGGCCTGGTGGTCGCCACTTCTCCACAGGGCCTAGCTACAGCCAGGGCCTCATCAGAAAGCCACCGCTGAGCCCTCTGAGCCAACTGCCCTGTCTCTTATTGTGCTGGCCCCTCTGAGCCTCTGCCTTCTTCGCCAGTTCCAGCTTCCCAGCCTCCCTAGTGGCTTGTTTTCTTACTCACCCCATGTGGCATTCACAATGACAGTCTTGGCCCTTTTTCCTCTTTCCAAGTCCCCACCTGTGCTTCCTGGGCCAGTAGACAAAGGCTACGTGCTGACAGCACCCTGAGGATATCGATCACTGTCAACACAGCAAACACCATGTGAACCCTCAGTCATGCCCACCGAGGGCAAGCCTGGGCACTGGGCTCACATACACTTGCGTTGACATTTCCAGTGAGTGGTCTTCCCCTCTGCAAGTCCTCAGTGCCGTGGTAATTACCCACCAACAATGGCAGCTTCCCACCCCTGTGCGTGTCATTTCCCTTTCATGAGGCCAGGCGAGCCGTAAATGAGATAATGCGGGACAGAGAAGCCGCCCGCGAGGAAGCAGAGCGAAGAGGAATCGATTTTCTGGGCTCTGTCTGAGAGCTAATAGACTAGCTGACTCAAGAGTCTGGTGACTCAAAGAGATTAGGAAGCTGTGCTTTGGGTCACAAGTGACCCAGGGCTCTTGCTACCTAATGACTTTGGTCACCGTGTCCAGCTTAATGCACATCTTCCTGCGCTAATCAGCCAGGACAGTGACAGGAGCTGCCCAGTGACAGACACGGTCACCTCTTTCAGCTGCCTTGAGGTCTGGTTGGGTTGCTCATCTCTCCTACATGGTCCCCCCACCCCAGTCACATCCTCTCTCTGTTCCAGCACCCTTGGTGTCAGAAAGGCCTTGTTTCACAGTTAACCTCCAGGGCCGTGTCCTAGCCAGACTTGGGACGAGGAGGAAGACCGCTGTGCTGGTGGGAGTTGCAGTGAGGTCCTCTGCTATAACCAGACCACTGTTCCTCTCTTCCTCTGCTGCAGATTTTGGAGTTGAACAAGCGCATGTCAGCTGTGGAGCACCTGCTGGTCCACCTGGAGAATGTGGTCCTGCCACCCTCAGCCCAGGTAATAATACCCTAGGCTATGTGAGATCAACCCACAACCTCCCCTTAAGGGAGGTTAAAGTCCACTTTGCGGAAGTATCTCAGAGATCTTGCTTGGTTGGTGCACAGTGGATAAATGAGGTTTCCTACATAGCCCATCCACAAGAAGCCGCCCAAGGCTGATCACAAGGTGACACAGTATGGGTAGGTATCACATTAACTCTTGTGAGATGAATCTTCATCTAGCTGTTGACACCTTTGGGTGCTGAAGCTGGACCGGCATCCCCAGCCTGCACTTACCTCACCGAAGAGACTCATGATTCTCACACCTCTTCCCCATCCCTAAGTCAAAGCCAGCTGGTAGTGGTTACATCATTCTTGGTAGCTCCTTGCCAGTCCCTTCATTACCCAACTTCTCTTGAAGTCATAATGCCACTTACAGGACCTGTGGCTGAAGGACATCACAGTGGAGAGTAACTTCAAGCAGCAAAGAAATGGCCACTGTCTAGGCTCCAAAGCCAGCCTGAGACACACATGTGGACTTTCTTGGACTTTTTTTTAATTAGTCAGAGCAAATAGATATTCTAGGTCCTTAAAATCTCATCTAAGACAAAGAGACGGGGTACCATGCAGGCTGCCTCCTTTGATCTGCACTCAAGAAGACTCGCCTATGAAGGACGGTGACACGAAGTCACCACACGCTGCCACCTTCTCTTTCTTCTGTCAGCAACATTCTGCAACTTGATGTTGACCTGAGGGGGGGTTGCAAGAGTGACGTGAAGATAAGGTGTGACACCTCCACCTTGTCCCTGAACTCACAATAACTGGAAAATGTGAGGGTCCTTGTTGCTATACGAGTCCAGGATAGACCCCCCCCAATGCGCTATGAGAACACCGAATATCTAGGTAATCCCCATTGTGGCACACTTCAGTCTCACAAGAGAGACCCTGCCCCCAGCCCCATGAGCCGTAGCCAAATGCCCAGGGCTGTAATTTAGGTCCATAGACATAGGACCAGAGCTGGAAACAAATGGAAGAGCTGCGGGCTCAATGGAATAGGGAGCTGTGTAGGGAGGAGCTACCCTCCACGTATGAGCACATCCCCCAAGGAAAGCTCAGTGTCTTGTCCAAACCCTGTGGTCTGATGGGCCGTCCTTAACAGAGAGATGTGTTTGGCCTTGTACCACAACATGGTCAGCCCGGAGAACTTAGGCTCGGTGAAATGAGCTGCTCCAGAGAGCAGACCATGCGATGTTGCTTATACAAGGAGCCCAGCAAAGTCAGATTCAGGAAGACAGACAGGAATGTGATGGATGCCTAGGACCGGGGGAAGGATGGGGAGTGAGTGTTCGGTGGGGAGTGGAGGCTCAGTATAGCAAGAGGGGAAAGTTCTGGGGGGAGAAGGCGGTGCTGGATGCATGCTGAAGAGCTAAGCCATGTGTGTACCTTGTAAGAGCGAGACAATAAATTGCATGTGCCTATTTTATCCAGGTGAACATTTGGGGCGATGAGGAAGCAGGGCAAAGGGATGGGCCTTAAATGGGAATGGGAGCTGGAGTCTTCTCAGGCTAGCCCACCTCTCCAAGCTGCCTCTGAGCCCCTTGCCTGGCCCTGTCAGGAACCCGCTGCGGACTCACACCCCAGTGCAGACACAGAGGAGGAGACTCTCCGGAGGAGGCTGCAGGAGCTGACCAGCAACATTAGTGATCCTGGCACCTCATCAGAAGATGAGACCAAGTCAAGTGGCACCCTCCACGCAGTGTCCCCAGAGGTAAGGTCTCGCGGTCCCAGGCAAAGGGCAGAGCAAGAGTGACAGTCCCCGGTAGCCACCCACCCTTCCAGGGATGGTGGCTAACTAGCCACAGGCTTCAGGGGACTTGATAAGACCACACAGGTTAAGTGGGGGGAACCCAACAGTGAGGCAGCAGCCTATGATCTGCTTCATGGATGACCAGTGTCACCCTTCTTGTCCCTAGGTGTGCACAGACGTGGGGCACATGGAGACACAGGGAAGGAACCCTAAGGGGCCCGGGAATCCTACTCGGACTACAAAGAGCACAGACGAGGAACTGTCAGAGATGGAGGACAGAGTGGCCATGACAGCCTCTGAAGTTCAACAGTCCGAGAGCGAGGTAGCCTCACATCCCCTGAACAAAATTTCCCCAAGGATGGGACCCAGGCAGAGGTCTGAGAAGCCAACAGCACACCTGCGGGCTCAGAGAGGCCTCCCTGGCAGTCAGGAATAGGACAGAGTGCAAGCCTAGGGCTTGCTTCTTCCCACCTTGCTGCTCCTTGCTCAACCTGGGGAGTGCAGGCAAGCTTTTCAGTCACGGGAAAGATACTTGCTGTCACCATCCCCCAGCCTATGAGCAGAACCCAGACCCAGGCTGAGAGGTTAGGACAGCAGGGCTCACACCTGAACTTGGCAGATGGTTCCTGTGAGCCTGAGCAGTGGCTGTAGGGCTCAGGTTTGGGCGAGAGACATCAACAGTGCACAGGTCCAGGCCAAGCCAGCGTGTACAGGTCTTCCAGGGACAGCTGCAGACTGCAGTGTCCTTCCTGGAGTCCGGTAAACAAAGAAGGCCTGCACCCAAGCTATGGGGAAATCCAGGGCCCCTGCCCTCATCAGCAAATGGAGGGGCCCCAAGGAAGGGAGGTGTGAGCCAGCACCACTCACCTCCAAGGGCTGAGGTAGGCCCAGGCCTTTTCTTCAAGAGCTCCCTTCTGAAATGTCGCTGACATGGGCGAGTCACATAGGGGACAGCTGGGAAGACCTGAGCCCAGTTTCCTGCCTCTGTGGAACTTAGATTCTTTGTGGGAGGGGACACCTAACAAAAAAAATGGAAACAAACCAAATGATTCCATCATGACCTAGTAAGAGGACAATGTGGAGGTTTATCCCAGAATGCCCAGGGAGGGACGCTTAGAGAAGGTGGTGGAGGAACACTGAAGAGAATCCAGCACAGAAGGGCTAGGGCAGTGGGTCACGACCCCTGTGGGTCACGACCCCTGTGGGTCACGACCCCTGGGGGAGGCCACATTATCAGACGTCCTGCATATCAGATATTTACACTACAATTCATAACGTTAGCAAAAATTATAGTTATGAAGTAACGATGAAATAAATGTATGTATACAAATAAATAAATGTATAGTTGGAGGTCACCACCACATGAGGAACTGTATTAAAGGGACATGGCATGAGGGAGGTTGAGAACCAATGCTCTAGGTGATCAGAGCATAGGCAGAGGGGACAGAACGTGCAAGGGGCCCCGAGGTGGAGTTGTGCTTAGTAAGTTCATGGACCAACTGTGAAACCCCAAGACAGTGATAGGGAAGTGGAGAAGAAAGTTCCAGAGGATGGTAGATGGGGACCACGGAGGTAAACTGAGGGAGTGACCGGTGGTGTGGCTCAATGGTGTGTTCCCTGTGCTTAGCATGTGCAAGGCCCCGAGTTCAATTCCAGGACCAGGTTATGATTCTAATCTTTATGATCTGAGACAGAACACTGAGTGACATCTGTCTGGCTCCCTGTCTTCTGTCATGTCTGTCATCTGTCCCTCTCTTTTCTAGGTCTCGGACATCGAGTCCAGGATTGCAGCCCTGAGGGCAGCGGGGCTCACGGTGAAACCCTCAGGAAAACCCCGGAGAAAGTCAAACATCCCAGTGAGTTGGGTGAGGAGTGCAACACCAAGCCTGCAGCCCACAGGACGTCCTCAGTAGCCCACAGGATCCCTTAGAACCTCCCAGGGACCACGGCGTAAAAGCCCCTGCTGGGAAGACAGGAGATCTATAAAATGCCTGACACACAAGCATGATGGCCTGAGTTCAATCCTTAGAACTTGTAACACAGAAAACAATAAATAAAAAGCCAGGCAAGGTGGTGCTGGTTCATACTTGCAATCCCAGCATTGGGGAAGCAGCATCAAAAAGACCCCTGGGGCTCACCGGTCAGCCACCCAGCTCTACTTGATGAGCTATGGGGCAGTAAGAGACCCTATCTCAAAAAAGATGGTGGCTAGCATTTGAGGGTGACACACAAAGTTGTTCTCTGGCCTACACACATGGTGTCCTCCCACCCCATTCATATACAAAGCTCCCAACATAGAGCCCCAGCGGGTGGGTGGTCAAACCTCATCTGGTGATGGAAGACTTGATTCAAGCACCGTTTTGAGATGAGCGTGGTGGGTGGGAGTTACTGAAGGAAAGGCCACTGGACCTGTGCTTAGACCGGTGACCAGAAACTAATACCCTTACCCAAGTCCAGTCAGAGGCTTCAGACAAAGAGAGCGATGGTGGAGGTATTGGGGTAGAAGAATGAAGAATGGCCTGCAGCACCCCTAGGTAGGGTTAGGGATTAAATCCTTACTGCCCAGTCAATGTGTTGTTCCAGATAGATGGATTGATAGGTAAATAGATAGGTAGGTAGGTGGATGGGTGGACAGATTGATAGATAGATAGATAGATAGATAGATAGATAGATAGATAGATAGATAGATAGATAGATAGATAGATAGATAGGTAACTTTCACATGTGAGTATCCCCCATGTGACTTCAAGTCCACACTATGGCAAGAAACTACTTGTTGGCGTAAAACGCCAACTGGAAAGTGCATTTTAATTTCCTGACTCCATAGCCTTGTAATTTTATTTTTGTCACAGCTTCAAACTACTAGCAGCCTGGCCACTAAGGCCATGGCCTGGGGGGAGTTCTGTCCCTCCAGACAATGGCGCTGCTGCTGCTAAAGTTAGTTGAAATTCAAAGGCTAGCATGAAAACCTGCAAGCTCAGAGAGCCAGGGTAGCAACTGACTAACTTTCTCTCTCTGCTTGCATCCCGAAAGCCACTCCCTTCCACACCTCCCCAACTAAAAAAAAAAAAAATCCACGCTAAATGCCTCCCTGCTACTTCCTGTCAACCAGTTGCTAGCCACGGCTCTCTGAGCATGGGTTAATTTTATTTAACTAAGGCAAAAGCAACACATTTTTATGTGGTTAACAAATGCAGCATGAACAATGTAATAAATTAAACCAATCTTCTAAAACATTGTCTAGAACCCCAGGTGGTAGTGGGGTGCAGTGCTACGCTCTATCCTAGCATGCTTGACCAGTATCTACAGGGACCACTGTCCTGCACCGTGCCTGCTTGACTCCCACTCTGGATGTCATGGTTCAACAAGACCATAACGACACATTTCTTCCTTGGTCTCCAGATCTTTCTTCCCCGGGTTACTGAAAAACTTGACAGGATCCCGAAGGATCCCTCTGCAGACTCTGAGGACCAAGACAAGGTGCCCAAGGTACTGTCGACCACTCCCGGGACAGGGATGTCACACCCTACTTATCCTACTCTGGGGCAAAGTAGCTGGGGTGTTTATCCTGCCACACATATCAGTCTTGGGTAGGGGTCTTTGCCAGAGCCACATGTGTTTCTGGATTCTTCTGCCACCCAGATCTGGTATAGCACCCTGTCACCTGCCCTCTGTCTGAGAGATGCAGTTGCTGGGTTGGGGATTGAAAATACACAGGAGCCACTGTATGGGAAAATGGCCCAAGGATGAGACCAGCACTGGGAAGACACTTTGATGGGATGTGAATGAAGGAGAGCCTGTGAGGAGAAAGTTCCATGTGTCTAGGGGATACTAGGCACAGGATTGGGGTGCTGTCTCCAGGCCTGCTCCAGGGCCTGCCCACCCTGGCCCAGGTCCCCACTGAGCACCATAGAACAAGTCCAGCCACTCGTCAGTTTGTCAGTCCCAAGTGCTGTTGGTTTCTACCCACCCTTTACCTATGTTACAGAACCTGGGTGGGTGCGCAATGACACTCTGTGACATTGGCACCTGAATCCCACTCAGGGAGGTAGATGCCTGGCCAAGGTCAAATGTGTAGAAATGACAGCAGGGTAATGACTGGGCCCTGGGCCCTGACATTGATGGGTTTCTATGAGTCCCAAGAAACCCAGGCGACAGGCTCCGAGTTCTACCTGCAGGACCTGCTGCTAGACCCACTGGAGCATCCCTAACACTGGGGAACATTGCTGTGGCAACTGGGCCATTTGCTCTCTCCACTCCTGAAAAGGTCAGACAGAGAATGGATTTCTTAGCATGTTGTAGAGAGGGGAACACGTGGAAAGGAAGGAGGAGGAACAGGGCGCACAACTTACAGCCATGAGTTTCACGGGTTACAGAGGAAGAAAGTGGTAGTCACAAAGGATGGGTTCTCGCATGTGGAAGTAAGCAGCAGCCCTGCGATTCAAACCCAGGTCCCTGTACTCTTTCCAGCCCTCCACCCAAAGCAGACAGTTCCCTGGCTTCCACATAGGCACTGGCGCATGATTTACAGACAGTGGGCATATACTAAGAGCTCGAATATTTGACAGAGAATAGAAAACAGTTGACTTTGGTAATTAAAACCAGAAGAAAAAAAAGTCCCAAATTAGTTCAAGTTACACCTCAGGAATGCCCAGGGATGTTCTCTTCCTCCTAGGCGACGGCACTGCCCTATCTCCTGAAGAGGAAGTATGCCCCCAGCAGTCAAGGTAAGAGCTACCTGCTCCCCTTCCTGCCTCATTGATACTGAGAAATGAGCTCAGAGGAGGAACAAAGCCAGCCAGACTCTGAACACTCCTCCCTAATCTATGGAACCCACCCTGGGCCCTGTATCTTTAGAACACCCAAAAAGGCTCCTGTACAACCCCCCCTCCATGCAGGGCCCATGCATGGTGTTCCCGGTGGCTTTAAGCGAGCGCAGGCAGTGTTGGTAGGGCCAGTGTTTCCATGGTTTCAGTATAAACAGTCCCTACAGAAAGTGCAGAATATTGAACAGTTAGAAGACTTTGAAGTCTCTGTGGTAACAAGAACATCAGTTTTGTCCTGGGAACATGGAAGTACACCAGTTACTTTCTCTATCACTGTGGCAATTCTTGTTGAGAAACTCAAAGGGATGAAGGTGTATTCTGGCCTGTGGCTTCAGAGGGTCGAGTCTGTGCTCCCCCCATGCACTTGAGTAGCACACTGGGTGTTGGGAGTATATGGTAGAGAAGGGTCCTTTCCTCCTGCCGATGAGAAGCAGAGCCCAGGAAGAGACTCCTCTTTGCATCTACTGAGGTCCCAACACACATTTAGTGAGCCTCCAAATCCCCTTGGCAGACAGGCCTGATGTGTAGCACATCACTGAGCACAGGTCTGGAGAGACGGTCAAGATTGCGGAGTACTGTGAGCCGGCCCCACTTCCCGCAGTCAAGAAATTCCCACCTGAGCCATGAAAGTCCACTCCCCCCACCTAAACACAAGCAGTTGGTTAAGGCTGGAGGCCAAGGCCCTCAACTCTGCAGCCACAGGCCTAAAAGACCTCCGCTCTGAGATCGGAGTCCCAGCACCCCTCAGGTCCCTTGTCCTGTCACAAAACCACATAGCAGAAGATAAGCGTGCCCCTGACCTAAGTGTCCTAAGTCCCTGTTATTCTTCCAGAGCCACAGAGGAAAAGGACACAAACTCCATTTCCAGCAACCTAAAAGCTTTGGCCCCACCTCCTTCCTCACTGACCCCTTTCTTTCCTGCTGGCCCCACCTCCTGGTCACTAGCCCCACCCTTTTCTTGCTGGCCCTGCCTCCTTTCTTAGCAGCCCTGACTCTTTAAAAGAGGTAGAAGCCTCTGAACTGGTATTCACACAACCACACAACCACTGAGTGCTTCTTGCCAAGTGTGTCCCAGTGTGAACCCTCCTAGCAGAGGCTGTCAACACCGTTGTCCAGTGTCTGAGGTAGAGAAGACCTCATTTGGATTGGTCTTTGGTTGATTAAGCGCCTCCTCTCTTTTTCCCCAAAGGCATAGATGGTGGTTCTTTCGATCGGAAATCAGTGTACCGTGGCTCACTGACACAGAGGAACCCTAACGGGAAGAGAGGGACAGCTAGACACATCTTTGCGGTAATGTCTCCTTTCTTCTCCACGTGACCTTGTAGCTTCACGTTTTGCTAATGCCTTAATCAAGAGTGAAAGAGAGGTGGCAGGTGAAGGTAACCATCAATCTGCATAAGAACTGAACACATTTCTTTAAAGTATCCAAGTACAGCAAGTAATAAAGAGTGGCAGAATCACTAAGCACCCAGTTCCCAAGGGGCAGGCTCAGCTCTGGAAAGGGGCCAATCCAGAAATTACAAGGCTGCTCTCCGGCAAGCCCTCAGGCCCAGTAGGGCTGCTGCATACAGAGGGTGGGCCCTAAAGACCCTCATTTGACCTCTGAGGCCCTCAGTTCAGCGAAACGAGCCCTGGACATAAGAACAACTGAGCTACCTTAAGCCTGGGCACTGAGTCAGGAGCATGCCCAGTGGTTCCACTGTGACCTGTCAAATGACAAGATTGTGGCCCTCATCCCGGAAAAACTCACGGTGACAGTGACAAGTGCCCTAATCAAGGCCTAAACACGCTTTATGTTAGTCTAGAGTTCAAGGACATAATGCCAGCATCGCCGCTTAGCAGACGCTTGTAATGGGTGGGAATCAGTGAGAGATCGTTTCACCAGACAGGAGAGTGAGGATCATTCTGGAGTCACAGGTGCAGACTTTTAAAGATGTGTATCTATGTGAGGGTGTGTGTCTGTGTGAGTGTAGGCCAGTATGTGCCATGTGTGTGGGCACCAGCAGAAAAGGTCATTGGATCCTCTGGAGTGGGGTTTACAGCTGGTTGTGAGCCACCTGGATGTGTGTGCTGAGAACCAAACTCGGGTTCTCTGGAAGAGCAGGAAACACTCTTAACCACTGAGCCATCTCTCCACCCTGTGCTTTAGCGAGGCTGTCTTTAATCCTTTCCAAAGGCATGACCCCTACAACCTACAGAGCTCCCACTAAGTCCCGCCCATCAAGGTCCATCATCACACTGGGACCAAACCTCCAATATATGAACCTTGAAGGAAACCTTACGTCCAAGCTATGCCAACCCTTGTCCCCCATATCTCTCCTTACCCCTATTTCACCAACCCAGTGCACTGTCCAAAAGGTTCACCTCAACTTCCTTCTAGTTTCAAGGGTGAGCAGACATCTTCCTGGCTCAATTCTTTAAACCTTGTCCAAGAAGACTGAGTTCCAAATTTATTATCTTTTTCAAAGTTTGCCTTGGGCTGAAGGTGTAGCTTGGTGGCAGGCTGTCTTTTCAGCATGCACACATCCCTGGAGTTGGTCACCCACACCACAGGATAGCTGCAGTTCTCTTGGGATGGCCTAAGTATTTATTTAAAATGTATGTCTGACTCCACCTGCTATCTAGGCTGAATATTAATAATTTCTGGGGAAAGATATTTCAATGCGTAGCCTCAGGGTTGGTCTAAGCCATTGTCCTCAGCATGCAGTTCCTCATAACAGCCTCGTGCACAGGCCACGTGGCATGCTCATAGCTCATGACAACACTGTCTCTCTATATCTTGGATCCCAAATGGAACCTCCTCCAAGGACAAATGTAACTAGAAGTTTTACTCCTGCCCATCAATTCCCAAATAACCACTCTGGGACTTAATATTAATTACATTTTTTGGCCTATTAGCTCAGGCTTATTATTAACTAACACTTACAACTTAAATTAACACATTACTATTAGTCTATATTTTACCATGAGGCTTGTGGCTTGTTACCTGGCATCTTGCTTCCCTGGCTGCTGCTGGCATCTCTATGACTCTGCCTTCTTTTTTTCTGTATGCTTTGCTTGGGTTTCTTACCTGGCTCTATTCTGCATGGCTATTAGCCAAATCAGCTTCTTTATTAGCCAATAGTAGTAAAACATATTCACAGCATACAGGAGGGCATCCCACATCAGACAGGTCTCCCTGTACTATTTAGCTCTTTGCTGTCACTGAGAATTTAATGTGTGCTCAGCAAGCAAGTTTTAGCTGAGTTCTACATCCAGCACCAATCCTAATCAAGTCCATGTGAGCATCTCATGATGGGAGGGGTGCAGCCCTCAAGTCCCCAGCCCTTCTTCTGCCACCGTGTAGGTGCTTTGACCTGGAGGCCTTTCCAGGAGAGATGATCTCTGTGTCCCGGAATCCTCTGCTCACACTGTTCCTTGTAAACTCTGTAAATTTTCTGTAAACTCATGTGCAGAAAGTGACTGACTAACATTACTCAGGGCATCTATAAATTCCCTTCCCCATCTCTGGCAGAACTGCAGCCAGGGGCAGAAACCACAGTGAGTGGAGGCGGCAGCCATGCAGGCTTGCAGCCAAGCTCCAGAGAAAGCTTCCATATAGGGGCTCAGGGAATCTGCCACACCCTGCAAGCTCATCTTCTTAGAAAGACAGAATGAAGCCAGTACCCCAATCCATTCTCTCACTGTGTATGCCCTTCTGGGGGATACGTGGATCATAGATGGCCCTTCATGGTCATGAACTCCCTGTTTAAAAGCCAGAGTGTCACAAGGTAGAGATGCAGAATCAGTAGAAAGACATTCGTGAGGCTGGGGACCTCACCCTTGCAGGAGTCTGCATGTCCACTGCAATGAACATTAAGGCAGGGATGCCCTATACTGCACACTGAAGCCAGGAATGAGTCTGCCTGACCCTCATAACTAAAGTTGGTCATCCCTAAAGGCCATGCCTGCCAATTAAACCTTTATATAGGCTTTCAAATTAAGCTCCCTGCCTTCAAAAGCTCTAGATTTTCAAATACTTTCCATGGACACAGTGGATGGAAACTCATATCTGAGAAAACAGAGTTTCAGAAAAAAATAAGGAAGCCAGGCATGGAGGTGCACGCCTATAATCCCAGCACTCAGGAGGCAGAGTCAGATGGATGTCTGTGAGTTCTAAAGCAGCCTGCTATACATAGTGAGTTCCGGGGCAGCCAGGGCTATGTATGTAAAAGACCCTGTCTTAAAAGGCAAAAACAAATGAACAAACAAAAAAGCAAGGGACCAACTAAGGCTGGTGCAAAGCAAACACAAGCAACTGAGTAGCGTGTGCACACATGAACAAACAGAACCAGGAACATGCAAGCACATTCACATGTCTGAGATTGGATCTATATGTAGTCACACCCACATGCATTTTTCTTCATTCACACCTATGTCTATGTCTATGTCTATGTTTATGTCTATGTCTATGTATGTACCCATGTGTCATGTACATGCTGGTATATATGTCTTTGCATGCCCACATGGGTGTCAATATACATGCCTATGTGTGTGTCTGTATTACATCACATGTCTTTCTGTATATGCATACATTATATCTATGTGCACATTCTGATGTGTATATCTGTGTGTGCCAACATGTTGCATGAATGTGTACATACATATACATAAGTTTGTGTCTAGATCCTCACCGGTGAGAACATCTATATTTGTATGTTTCTCTGTCACATCTGTATCTGTCACATAACTGTAAGTATTTTTTTACATCTGTGTGTACACTTTGCACACGAAGCCATGTGCACACCTAAATGAATGTGTGTTTGTGCTCTGCAGAAACCCGTGATGGCCCAGCAGCCCTAGCAGGGGAGGTTCATGGGCACAAGAGAGTACCACAAAGCGCCCCACACTGCCTCCTCCATATGACCATCGCATCCCTGTGGGCCCAGAACTTCTTGATGCTCACAGCTGCTTTTGGTCACCATCCCAGTGAGAAATAAGAAGAACTTCCTGTGTGGATCCACTTGTGAGACAGCAGGTTCTCAGACTTCTGGCTATCGCCAGGCCACTGACCAGAGTCAAGGCACCTGCTAGCCTCTGACCCGGAAGATACAAACTCATGGAATTCCCCCACCAGATGATGCTCTCTGCCTGAGGGACACCCAGATACCCTTTCGCTATGACCCTCTAACCCCGTCCCTTGACTTTGTTGAGACACATTCCCAGACGTGATGGAAAGAGAGGGTCCCGCGGAGCCCCTGAGTGTATTCACATTTCTGACTGTGAGGGAGAGAGGCAGATACAAGCGGGCATGATGGGAGAGTGAGCAGACCTTGTTCTTAAGCTTCCTTGTGGGTCACAGACAGGAGCCACAACATTGTCCCCCACCCTGGAGTTTCCACCACCACAGCCCCCAACTGCCGTGCCACATTGAAGACAAGCCTCTAACAACAGGCTTTTGGGGTGCACTACCTAGGGACCTCGCTTTCTAGACAGCTCACACTTTAAACATAGGATTCTGGGTCACCACAAATGACGGCTTTGGAATTTATCAAGGATTCAGGTTGTCCAAAGCCAAGGGCATCGGAGTCAGTCTTGCTCATGACTATATATAGTCAGCTCTTCACAGCACTTACCCCAGTGCAGGGAGACCGTCTCCTACTCCCAGGGCTGCCTCTTTCCTGCCAGCTTGCGTCGAGTTCCAGAGTCCAGAGAACACGCAGACCGGAGCCACAGCATCCTAGTGTACCCTGAGAATAAACTTCAAAGAGGAAACTTTCCCTCGTTCAGAGACCCACATCTCAGAAGTCCCATGTTTGTTTCCCGTGTCCTTCTAGCAATATAAGCCAATCGCGACCACAGGAAATGTGCCCTCCTGAGTGTCCGAGGACAAAAGTCCAATCAAGGTGTCCGTGGAACTTGCAGTTCTGAGGGGTAGGTTTCTCTTCCTCTTTCTGGGTTGGCAGCCATCCCAGTACACCTTGACTTCAGCCCCCATCCTCACCTTCATGTCCCTTTGCCTTGTATGGTTCGGAACTGCTGCCATCTTGTCAGGACACCATTTGTTGCCTGTAGGGTCACCTTTACCCAGTATGCCCGCCTCAGTCAATACACTTGCAAAGACCCTATTCCAATAGACGACTGTTTCCCAAAGTTCTAGGTGGGTGTGAACTGGGGAGACACTGACCCACTAGAGAGCACGAGAGTTCAAAGACCTCAAAACTTTGCAGTGTACCCCCAAACAGTGGGGTCCTCAATGTTCTGCTGAAAGCCAGAGGGAGATCAAGAGGTAGGGCACTGGCCATGGAGTCCTGTTCAAAGGGGCTCCCTTTACTGCAAGGAGCAGAAATCCATCTGGAGTGTGGGGAAGTCAGAGTGTGGGGAAGGGCACAGAGCTTTCTCCTGCAGCTCAGGGACACAAGCAGTCCAGCTTCAGGGAGTGTGGGGGCACAACCTCACAGCCTTGCCTCTCCCCACGCCCCTGCTCTTCACTTTGTCAACTGTTCAGAACTCTAGCTAATGCCCCAGGGTCACGGTCCCTTCAGCCACAGCTCTGTGGTTCCTCCAGTCTGACAGCCACAGCTCACCATCCCAGACCCCAGGGGGCAGATTTTTAGAACCATGTACGTCTTCAGTATTTGCTACCCAGGGTCAGGGTTGTGCTGGATGGGAAATCCCTCTGCTGTGCCCAAAGCTGGTTCAAGAGTCCTTGCTCGGTTCCCCTGTCCTGGGATCCATGGCACGTTAATAAGATGTGGGGAAAGTTGCCTGCTCTCTGTGGTCAAACCCTCCACGAAACCCCTTCTCAGCTCTGAGGTACCCAGGCCAGGCCTGCAGCTGGGGTTCTGTGGAGACCTGCAAGAGCAGCCCAGGCCACACTACCTCTGCCCTTTGCCATCTGCCTTTGGAGCATCTCCAGCCACCCAAAGCACCTCCCGATTCTGCAAACCTTTTGCCTGATGCCATCAAGTCTGGAGGAGGAGGAGACTGGGCTGAGACCAGGGTCGTTGTGCAGCCCCCCAACCCTTCCTACTGGCTCCCGTTTAGACTCTCAAAGGCACACTCTGTCCTTACTTTGATACATAAAGCTACTCTGCTAAGAGGACACATGATCCTAGATGCAAACACAGAGAAAGACAGACAAAGAGATGGGGGTGGGGGAGGGAGGAGGAAAGGAGAGGAGGAGGAAGAAGGGAGGGAGGGGGAGGGGAGGGGGAGGGGGAGGGGGAGGGGGAGGGGGGGAAAGCGGAGGGGAGGGGAGAGGAGAGGAGAGGAGAGGAGAGGAGAGGAGAGGAGAGGAGAGGAGAGGAGAGACCCAGACTCATATTCAGGACACTTACTCCCACTCCCAAGGTCTCACAGCCATCCCCTTGGGACCCAGAACTGAGCACGCACCCAGGAAAATCTCCCACATGACCCACCCCTAAGACACGAATATACCCTACCATGGCTCTTCTCACCAAGGTGAGAGGCCAGACTATCACCATTGTCAGCAACTAAGCTATCTACAGATGGAACCAAGCAAATGTTTAAGGCTCCCTGTGACCTTAACCTCTGGGCTATGCCATGTTCCTTCTGGAGTTCCTTACCATACCCACCTCCTGCCATATCTCCCAACGAGTCCACTGGCCAGAGCCCTCTTCCAAGGAAGATGCAGCCATGCCTTGAGATCACAGATGTTGCATTGACCAAGTCCCCAAAGGGTGAAGTGGCATCCTGATACTTTTCCTACAAGTCTGGTGGTGGCCAGGAAATGATGATCCTGGATAGTCCTCCTGCTTTGTCTTGTCTCATGCAGAGTTCCTTCAAGAATGCTCTACTGCACTGAAATGATACTTCATATAACCTGTAACTATTGTCGTGGAGGTGACGGGTCCAAGTTAAATGACGGAATATTACATAGTCACTTTCAACAGCACAGACCTCCAGGTAATTTAGCAATCCCGGGCTATGATGGTCAAAGGAATGAGGCTCAGCACCTGTAAGCAGGATGAATCTACCGGAAGGCACGGGGAACTCACCAAAAGCAATGCCCAAAGTGAAAGCAATGGCCTTTGCACATTACCTGGGTTCTTAACTCTCTTTTTAAGGGCACTAATTTTTTCTCATTGCCTGTAAATTGCCTTTACAGAAAAAATAAACTTGGTTTTTAGAAGTTTTGTGTATACATTTATGTGGGGGCCCTGTGCACATGTGCATAAGAGACCAGAGACCAACGCCGGATGTCTTTATTAATCATTACTCCACTGTCTTTGTTTGAGTCACTGAACCTGAAGGTTGTTGGCTTGGCTAAGCTGACTGGCCAAGGACCTTCAAGACCCGTCCATCTCCACTCCATCTACCTCAGCGCTGGGATTATAGATAGAACACTGCCACACACCACCTTTAAACGCTCTATAGCAAAAGTAGTCTTTTCTGTTTGGCTTTCAATTTTTTGTTTTGCTTTACTGGGTCAGGCTGGTCTTGAACTCATAGCCATCCTCCTGCTTCACATTCCTGAGTGCTGGAATTACAGGTGTATGCCACAACACCCGGCTTCTCTTTGTTTTTATGAAAATTAAACCTGGCGTGTTCTAAGTCATAGACTCAGGGTGGAATAGAGGAAGTGTGTCTAAAGACCCCATGTGAGGATAAGCAAGCTGAGAAGACAACCAAAGTAGGAAGCACCCACCTGGGTGTGAGGGACTTTCTGGCTACCATTCCAGGAAGCCATGGCTCAGGTGAGGCAGGAAAGGAGGGGAAGAGCCTTCAGAACAGGCGTTTCCCGTTCGATGACCGCCTCCCATTGAAAGGATAGGTGGACTGGACACGTAAGTCTGTAGTCTGCCCAAAGGCGAGCGTGAAGAAGGGAGGTTAATGTGTTTTAAAACCACTTGGCCCAAATGAAATTATATAATTCAGGAAGGAACAAATCACACCGCTGATGAGAGTTTTTTTTTTTTTTTAAGATAAAAAGAAAGGAAAGCAAAAGACGTGTCTTGGTGAGGGAGGAGTCGCCGTTGGGGACGGCAGGCTATAAGCAAAGACGCCATCTCAAGGAAGGGACCAACGGGGGGGCGTCCATTGCCTCCTTGCGGGCCTATAAAAGGTGAGCAGCCAGGCAGGCCTCCCCTCACACCCGGGCAGCCTTGTCGCCAGACTCAAGAGACAGCAGGTGAGTAACTCGGTAGTGCTAGAGGGGCAGGTGTTCCTGTGCCTGCCAGCTCCTCTGCCAGGCTTTTCTCTGCCAGGCTTCCTGAGCAGCCAGGTGTGGGCACCAAGCAGAGAGAGAGATACCCACGGTCTGTGGTCCAGGATCACACACCCTCGTGGGGACTCTCACACTCAAGGGCTGTCCATGGTGGAGGGCGGGTTAAGTGTCCCACCAAGGGACACTTCCCACTGAGGGACACCCTCTCAAGCAGAGCCCAGTAGGCGCACTGGGCAGACAAGTCTACAGTGCTCCAGAAAGGGGGCTCCTGGGGCTCAGGAACAAGGATCGACTAGCATTCTGGGCATCCATCACCCAGCCCGAGTGGGTGCAGCTTTTACAGTGGTTCATGGTAGCACCTCCACTCTCTCTAGTTGGGGCTCCCCTGTTCTGTGTGGGACACCCCAGCAGTGCTGTGAAGAGGAGGGAGTGAACATTTTAAAGAACTCTAATAGACAACTCTTTCTGTGTGGGCAAGGAGGGGCTGGAAAGTCAAGGTCAGTTAAGGGCCTTCAGATGAAGCTCTGGAGCATCTTCTAGTGGGATCTGAAATACCAGGGGTGGGGTCAAGAGGGGTACTCCAGCAGTATACCCCTTCCCATACACAGAAGTAGCCCTCTCCTCTGTCACTCAAAAGGGCTCTGTGAAGAGAGGCAGGTGCCACGGACTCATTCTGAAACCTCAGCAAACTAGGTCTGAAGTTCTGGGTTATTGTGGGGTTGCAGGGTGTGCACTCACTAGGGATGGAGGATGCTGAGTGTCCTCTATTGCCTGTCTGGCTCTCAGTGTTAGGAGATCCTGGGCCATATGTGGAGAAGGACTGGGCAGTGAGGTCCCAACACTCCCCCCAAAACCCTAACTAACTCTGAGGTTGAGCAAATTGTTCCGCCACCTCCGCTGCCCCAGGCCTTCCCATAAACCTGCTCCCCACCAAGACCTGAGTGTCTACCTGCGGACTCCTCACACAGATGGACAGACAGACCCAAGAATGTCCCAAGACAGCCAGCTTTGCACAGTTCACATACCTCTCTCCTGAGAAATGTAGCTATGTGCACCAAACACATGCATTTGTGTACTTCACAGGCACATACATGTACCACACACACATGTACATCTGCACACACAACCCAAGGTCCCAGCTTTGTGCACACAACTTACTCTTACACATCTGCCCCTAGGCTATACCCTCTCCTGTGAGATCCCATCTCCAGGGCATCATCGAGGAAGCCAGAAGCATGGCAGCTCTGAGGACATGGCTCCTTTGCCTGCTGCTCTTAGCCTTGGTCCTGCCAGGAGCTCCCAGCCGAGCCCACCAGCACTCCATGGAAACGCGCAGTAAGTGCCTGGCTTGTGGTGGGCAGCCTCTCTTGCCCACCCCTCCATACTCCCCCTAGATGCCTTGAGTGTCCAGCACCTGAATGAGGCTTGGCCATCTCCTAAGCCAAAGTTACCTTGCCTTGTTTTTAGTCTGGAGGACAAACTCTTGGTAATAAGATCCTGTTGAATGGGCCTCTCCCCAGAACAGTCCTGTCTCCCTCTCCTCACCATGCCCCTAGCCCCTACCCATCTTGGCTGGGTCCCTTAAGAACCTGGCAGGGAGGGGGTGGGGGAAGGGAGGTAGAGTGGGACAGGAAGGGAATCTTGCTACTGGTATATCTCTAAATTAATTTCCCAAAGCCACACCACCGCCCAGACATGCTGTGGCCAGTTGGATGCCAACATGGCCGGATGACCAGGTTTCCATCGGTTTAGGGGTTCTGTGTGGAGGACACTGCACCTGTGTGTCACGCATCTCATATGCTGCTCTGGCTCTCTCCTGTCCAGCCCCTGACATCAATCCAGCCTGGTACACAGGCCGTGGGATCAGGCCCGTGGGCCGCTTCGGCAGGAGGAGGGCAGCCCTGAGGGACGTCACTGTACCTGGCCTGCGGTGCCGGCTAAGCTGCCTCCCGTTGGAGGGAGGTGCCAAGTTCTCTCAGCATGGATGACAGCCCAGCTCCTGAAGACAGTGATACTGGGCCCAACACCACCCTCCCTCTCCCTGCAGAGCCTCGCCACCCCACCCCCAACCCACTTTCTCTGCTTTCCCTACAATCTAATAAAAGTGCTGGCCTTGTTTACTGTACACTTGTAGCTGTGTCAGAACAAAGATGTTTTCCCTCATGAGAGGTTAACCAGGAAAGAAACTCAGAGCCCAGCAGCCTCTTTGGAAAGAAGAATCCCTGACCTGTCCCCCAAAACAACTGAGACGCCCCCTCCCTACCAGGCCCTTCAGAGCTTGGCCTGGTCCCCTAATAACCTGCGTTGAGGGAAGGAAAACTAAGTTGATATCCGTGTTCCTGTAAATTCTTATTCCCCCAAAGCCACACCAATGCCCAGAAATGGGGTGTCCTTTCCTTGGTGACTTGCTCCCACAAGTTCCCACCCACCCAAGATACCCTGAACGCATACTCAGATTTGCACACTGCATAAAGCCGGGGGAGAGGGGGACACACCACACACTACAATGTGTAAGATACTTGATCCCAAAGAAAGGCAACACCAACAGTTCTCTCTGCGTTTTCTAAGACTTACTTTTTGAGCTATTTTGGGTTTGCTGCAAAAATTAGAAGATATAGAGATGGTCCTAGGAGCCCTGTCCCCAGAGGACAGGGAAAATAAAGCAACAGCCCATGAAGCTACATACCATCGTCACCCAGAACCTGTGGTGTCCGTTAGGTTCAAGGTCAGTGCTGTGCCCGCTGTTTGGGCAAACGCATTACTTGGCTCCACCAGTACAGCGACACGTGGTGACCCTCACCATCCTGAACATACCCTGTTCCTTGTCACTTGATGAATGCTGGCAGCCCCTAACACATGCCGTCATGACACCCTCCTTCCTGCTCAGAGGAGAATCCCAGAGACCTGACCCCCAATCATTTGGATCCTATGTGCCCCTTCTAAGTCACACGGGGTGTCTCTATGCTCTTCCTCAAACAACTTTGGAGTCAGAGCACACACCCACTCTTCTCGGGGTACCTGAGTCAGAGTAAGATGGGTGCCAACACAGCACAGCTGGTGTCCTTAGAAAAGGGGGGAACTCGGACAGAAGCTTAGGGAGACTCCATGGGAAGCTGGGAAAGCGAGGAGATTCACCTGCACAGAGGAGAGCCAGTGGTTTCTAGCAGCCTCATCGGCCTGTGCAGATGCTTCATCCCAGGTCAGAAAGTTCCATCCTGCCCACAGACTGACCTGGGCCTCAGCTGGGGGTCATCTAGCTGCCTTCTAAGCTGTTCTACTCAGGCTACACTTGGGGCACCTGCTGTGTGACTGTTTCCCAGGGAGACATGCCACCCCCTTCAGGCCTCTCCACAGTCCGGGCACTCTAGCATCTTCCAAAACCATTTGGGGCAAAACGGCATGCAGCTGAGATGGGGGGTGGGTGCAGAGAGTTGCAAGGATCTCAGATGAAGGTCTACTGGCCCTCCCTACCCCTCCTTCTGTGCAGGCTGGATCTTGTTGAAGGTTTCCTGCAGGTAACAGTCCTGCTCTTACGGCAATGGTAACGGCTGTTGTGCTTGGAGAACTGCCTCCCATAGCCGGTCTCCAGGAACAAACCAGCTCCTTATCCAGAAAGATGAATGGAGGCATATGCCTTTTCTCCAGACTTGGAACAGTTTTAAAACACACAGGAAATTCCAAAAGATACTGTAGTGACTATCCCAGCCACCAGGACTCATCAGCTCTCCTGTATGCTGTTTTCCCACTCCCCCTCCTCATCCTAGACTCACCTATACTTGGTGGGGAGCTGCAGACACCAAGACAATGCCCCCAGATTATTTAGCACATTTTTCTCAAGAATAAGATGAAATACAAGCCTGGAAAAGAGAATAACTGTGCGTATGCGCCCTACCCCTCTCCCCTCTCTCCCTCTTTTTTTTCTTGGTTCCTGATCTTATTGTCTGCTACCTTTAGTCATAACATTGACCTTCTGAAACACCCAGTGAGCTGTTCTTTAAAACGACCCATGCTGATTGTGTCCCTCGTGGTGTGCCTGGCTAGGCTCCTGCACTTCCTGTCACAGAAAAGGGCCTCAGCTTAGCTGGACACTGTGCCCCACTGTCCAAAGGCCCTGGGTCCTCTGATGGGGTCCTGGGTCCCACCTCAACATGTTAACCTTGGCCGTGAGCTTGGGGTCCTGCCTCCCAACTGTAAGAGATTTCTCCAGTGTGATTCCGGTGCAGACTGAGTTTCACTTGCCTAGTGGAAGAGGAGGCGAGGAAGCTGCATGGTACCAGATCTGCCAAGTCTTAGGCTTTCTGGTGGAGTGTGTCGAAGGGAGCAATACTCATGAGTCAAGAGAGAGGAGAGATTAGCCATCAGACAGACGGGCACCCTACAGATCTCCCTGGTGTTTTCCCACTTCCTCAGTCCTCAAGCAATGACTTTGCTCTTAGGAGGTGCACCTGAGTTTCTAGACACTTGGGACAGAACAGGATCGCCTTAGGTGATACTAGAGCGCCACCTAGTGGTCTTGGGGCCCAAGCCTCTCATCACCTTTAGGAGGGGCTTGCCTGCTTGCAGAAAGGTTCCCCCAACCCTGATGGTGACCTGGGGGATGAAGGGGATAGGCCGGGATGCTAGAACATTCACTTCCCATATTTCACTTATTAGAGCGCCATCATGTGGCCACTCCACCTTCCCTAGCTGTCAGAACAGCAGTCCCACAGCATCAGCTAGCCTCACTAGAAAACGGGCGGAGGAAGACTGGGCGAGACTCTCCCAAGGAGCACTTGACACTTCCTCACTGACCGTCAGAACAAGCCTTTCAGTGTCTGGCCCACATCTGTCCAATGGTCATAGCAGTTTCTTCTCTGTCAGGTCCGGACGACATCAGTACCAAAGAGTCTGGTTGTTTCCAGGCCCCAGAACTGAAGCTGGATCCGTCCAGGGGTGCAGGGGGACCCAGGAGGCTCCCTCCAGTCTCCAGCCAAGGAAGCTGAGGTTGGTCTCATCCAGGCCAATGAGAGCAGAGGGCACAGCCTAGGCACCACCAAGCTCCTGGCCAGCCTGAGCTCACTTTGGCTGAGAAGTTGGCGTAAAGTGGGAAAGAGGATTTCCCTTTTGTCCGTTTGTGCTTACAGCGGACACAGTGGGGCCACCTTCCTCAGCGAGGAAACAACATTCCATTCCGTGGAGTTCTCTGGGGTTTGTTTCATTCCGTTTTTTATTCGTTTGTTTCTCTGTGCAGCCCAGAACAAACTGGCCATTCTCCTGCATCAGTCTTGCAATGTGCTGGGATCAGAGGCCTCTATCACCACACCCAACAACAGTGTCTCGTTGTTGAGACTCAACAGCTTATCACACTCCCAGAAGCAAAGAGAAAAAACCAGCCTTGTGTGGGGCGGTGGTGGCAGCAAATGCCTTTTATTAATCCCAGCATTTGGGAGGCAGAGGCAGGTGGGTCTCTTCAAGTTCAAGGTCAGCCTGGTCTACAGAGCTAGTTCCAGGACAGCTGGGGTTGTTATACAGAGAAACCTTGTCTCAAAAACAAAACAAAAATCAGTTTTGCCCCCTAAATGGCCACATTTGAAGTACCTCCATCTTGCCATAGCAAGCATCAAGAGAGAGAACCTCTGGAGCTTTCCTCCCCAGACAAGGACCTGGGTTTCTCTATAAAGATGAAAACTCTCAATGCAGTAACACAGTCACCACCAGGAGAGACAGTCTACACAGACCGATGCCCATGCCCACCCTCAATACACTTGCCCCACAAGCTTTCACCACGTTTAATGCCTACAAACCAGACTAATGTGTGCAGCCTGACAGTGTAACCTCTCAGGCCGTGGGTCCTAGTGCAACCTTGGGCAGTGGTCAGATTGTCAAGACACTTAATATTTAGAGAAAAGGATGCATAGACAATAAGCGGAGGCTCGAGAGTCCTGGTACTGCTAGGTAGAAACCTAGCTCTGTCCATACACAGCTGGAAGGGGGACGCTCCCATCCCCACCACTCCTGACTGTCCCTCCAGGGTCACCTCACTGAGACCCATCACCCTGGGCTCATCTCTCCATTTTTCCTAGCACGGATCCTTTTTTTTTTTTTTTTAATCAGTCCCTTTCTCCCTTGGCAACTCCCAGAACCAAGGTCCAGTTAGGGACCAGCTGCCCCAGGATGAAGCAACGGTCTTCCCATCTCATGGGTCAAAGATTCTTTCCAGCTCACGCTTCTTCTCTGCTTCATTTAACTCTTCCGTTCTGGTAGCAAGGCCGCTGAATGGGATGGCCCAGGTGGGGCAGGCACGCCGACTCAGGGCATCCAGGAATATGGTGGGATCAGGGAATATCGGTGGGACTGGCAATCTCCTGAGAGCCATTCTGCACCGGATCCTAGCACTGACCATTCCCAGCAGCTCTGGCAAGCAGTTCTTATGAAGGAAGCCAATTTCTGGAAGCCTCCAGGACTCGGGCATAACCTGTCTTATGGAGAGTATGAATAGACAGAGTCGCCAGCCTTGTTCTGAAGCTGCCGCTGCCTCAGAACAGAGGGGCTCAGGATCCTCTGAGGCACAGACTGTGATGTCCTCCGCACGCTCTCTTGCAGTGGCACTCACGCGCAACACTGGCGCTGCCTGGCTGTAGGCCCCTGGTTCAGAACCACAGCCTCACCGTCCTGTGGGCTGCTGCTCCCCCTGTCTCCTGCTCTCTGCAATAGCTCCTGGGCTGTAGAAAACAGGGGTTTACTGGGGAGGGAAATCGCCACCCCCAGAACCCTAACCCAAGCACTCCATCACTCTTCCTCATGGTCCTCCCAGCCCCCAGAAACACCAGAAGGTGGTCCAGAGGATGAGGCACAGGGGAGAGCCACCCTCCTGTGGAGTGACATCACTCACCAATGGTGTCAAAGACCTCAGACACCTGGTAGTTCTGCTTGACCGAGGTTTCCATGAAGAGCAGGCTTTTGCTCTCCGCAAATTCCTTCCCTTCCTGAAGGAAAAAGTCAATGTGTTCAATGAGAGTCCCTCCAAGGAAACCTAGCTGACTCACAACAAGAAACTGGGTAATCCTATAATAATAAATATATTATATATTATGCAAATATAATATAAATAATCCCAGTGCTCAGGAAACTGGGGTGGAAGGATCATGAGTCTGAGTTCCAGGCCAGCCTTGAACACATAAAAGCCTGCCTCAAGACAACCAAAAAAGGACTGGTTGTACTGGGTCACATATGTGTGCACACACTCTTCACACAGACCACCCCACATACACACTCCCCGTGTGCATATGTGTACACACACCTCCCACATGAATCTCCAACCTAAAGGGGGGACTACGATGGGATCTTTTGAATTTCTACACACATGAGTGCTTGTGGGTTTGCATGCGGAGGTATTTGCATGTATGACTTTGGAGGCACGTATGTGTTTGTGCTTATGAAGGTATATTCAGGCAGCATGGCTCTGCATGTGTGTGAACATGTGTGCTTATGAAGTATGAGCATAGAAGTGGGTAAAGGAATCATGTATGGTGTGCATGTAAGTACATATGTAGGTGGCACATGAGTACCTGAAACAGAGGATGTGTGTGTGTGTGTGCACATGTGCGTGCGTGCATGTGTGATGCTTTCAAAGCCCTCAAGTCCACAGAGACAAGGCCTCTCTCCCGCTACCTTCCACCATAGGGCACCTGGAAGGACACTTGGCGCTCCTCGCCGAGGTCTGTTTTGTTGCCAACCAGCATTACCACCACTTCTCCTGGCTGGAACTCCTTCTCCAGGTCCTCCAGCCACTGCTGGGCCTGGTGAAAGGAATCCTAAAGAGACAGAACAGAAGCCACACTGGAGTTCTTACTGAGCCGGATGAACAAAGCAGGTATCCCTCGCCGGTAGGACGCCACAACAAGGCCTTTTCCCACAGTGCAATGCCAAGGGACTGCTCTGTCCCCCTGGGAGGGCGGCCAGAATGGGCTGGTCCTGGTAGGGGAAGGCTGTGTGAAGGGCATCACACCAGAGAGCCAGGGATGTGGAGGGCACAGGGCATTTGGGGTCCGGAACTCCACTCCAGACACCATTTTGTGCACGAGAATTTGAGGGAACTGTCATCACCCCAACCCAGTTCCTAACTGTAGCCCCTCATAGGCTATGTGGGGGGACTTGGCCCTGTGTCCTCTGGAACTTTTCTCCTAACCTAGGGCATCAAGGCTAATGTGGGGACCCAACCCTCCACCCTCCTGGATCTGCGCCTAACACACACTTTCTGGATCCACTGCAGGGCTTTATCTGAGACCCTCTCCCAGTATGTCTTCCTGCCTCCCACCCGCTATGACTAGTCCCCACTTCCCTAGATCCTGTTATAGTCTCGGGGGCAACAAGCTCACCCGGCCCTAGGCCAGGTTGCACACACAGAGACATGTGAGTCTAGACGCCAGTGTCATCTTCACGCGTGCTCTGTGTTTTGCACCCGCTGGTGATACAGGATGGATAGCCTATGGCGGTGTAACAGCCTCTTGGCATCCAGCGGCACACCAGCACCAGCGATGGTGGTGCTGTGGGAAGAAGGGGTGTGCCGGGAGACTGCAGAGAAACCAAGCCCAACTTTGCCTGGGAGGTGTTGCCGAGAGGACCTCGTGAATGAGGTGAATAGTATAGGCTTAATAGTCCCTTTTTGTAGATAGAGTAGCTCCCAGAAAACATGGCCCCAGTCCTGTTTCCTTGCCATTGATCCCTGCAAAAGGCAGAAAACAGTACAGTTGCCTGGGGGAAGGAGGCAGAAGGTAACCCTACCTTGCGAGTGATGTCATACACCAAGAGTGCAGCATTGGCACCCCTGAAGTAGAGGTGGCAGACGCTGTGGTACTTCTCCTGGCCAGCCGTGTCCCAGATCTCAAGCTTCAGAAATGAAGAGCCCACATCCACCACTTTCGTGAAGAACGCACCTGCAGCCAGGAGGCCAGTGAGTGTTTGCTGGGGATAAGGTGGTCACCTGTGACTCCCAGTGTGTCATGGTGGTGGTCTATGCTCAGCATCCCAGGGAGAGGCAGCTAGACACTTGCTAATGGAGGCTGAGTGAATGCCTGTTCCAGAAGCCAGAATGTTGGTGGCTGTGGAACCCCAGACCCTGAATTTCTTGTAAACAACTTGTTATGCTTGCAGCTGCTCTGAGCAAAACAACTTGTTTTCCTGTGTTTGCAGCTGCTCTGAGCACGAGATCCTCAGGAGTTCCTGATGGCAGGGGAGTAGTTTCTGGTGGGTTTGGCTGGGATGTGGCTATCAGTTAAAGATCCCTATATAAGCTGCCCTGGAACACAATAAAGGAGACATTCTTGTTTCAAGGATGGCCCGTGTCTCTGTCTTTGTGTGTATGTGTATATGTCAATCTCCAGGCCTTTGCTGGCTCACTAGCAAAACATCACAGGCATAGTACCATAGTACATGTAGTACAGGCGCTACAGAACCATAGTACACGTAGTAGCACGGACGTCACACCAGAGCTTCCCTACTAAGCAAAGCACAGCTGGCGACTGCTTTGTGTCCTTTATAGGCTTCCTCCTGGGCTGAAGCTAAACCCTTGGGATAAAGTAAAAGACCCTGAACTAAGAATGACGTGACAGGAACATAATTCATGCCCACAGTGAATAACCTGGCATGTCTCTACAGTGTCCAGCAATGTGCTGAACTCTAAGGATTCTCATGCCTTGGTCCCTCAGGCACACTGGCCATTCAGCTGCCTGTCACATTCTGAAGCCACGCTCAGTCACCAGAAGAAAGCCTCTTCAGTCTCTCCCCCACACCCACTGGCTCTTCTGTCACTGACCTCACTTCCACGCCTAGCACTCTCTCATGAGCTACTCTAGTCTGCAGCTGTCCGCCCTAAGGAGCTCACTGTGCTCCCCCATCTTTCTCTTGTGTGCTCTGTGAGGCTCCCGGGGCCTACCTTCCTCACTCAGGCACCTGCTAACCAACCACAGAGACTGACTCCAGCCCCTTCACATAACATGTCATCCACCTTTTCCTCGGAGATACTTTTTTCTTGAGCTTTGCTTTCCAATATTAAATTTGTATTCTTAATTATGTGTCTATGTGTAGGTGATGATCCCTCTCCCCTGCCCGGTTGTGATCTTTAAATAGTTATTTAATGGTATACCAAAAATGTCTCTGTCCGGTGTGTGGGCTACTAGGGAAGGAAGAAGGAAAGAGGCGAGGGGAATTGGGGAGCCTTCAGGATGTGAAGTGTCAGCAGAAACCAAGGGTGTCGCCCAGAGCCGCTTCCCCACACAGACCCTGTGGGAGAGACCTGCATGGGTGAAATGTAACTTCCAGCCCAAGGACAGTGACTCAGTATCCTGGGGACTGGTATAAGGACCGCCCAGATGAGACTGGCCTGCGGCCACGTCTCTAAGGGATTGTCTTGTTTGGTGGCGGATATAAGAGGGCCCAGCCCACTGTGAGGGCTACCATCCCTAAGCAGAAGAGTCTGGGCTGTCTAAGAAAACAGGCCAAGGGGCTGGAGAGATGGCTAAGTGGATAAGAGCACTGGCTGCCCTTCCAGAGGCCCAGAGCTTGATCCCCAGGATCCTCATGGAAGCTAACAACCATCTTAACTCCAGTTCCAGGGTCTTCAACACCCTCTTCTGACCTCTGTGAGCACTGCATGTATGTGACACACAGACATACAGGCAGTCAAAATGCCATACACATGAATTAAAAATAAATTTAAAAAAAGAACAAGAAAGCTGAGCATGCGCCTAAGAGAGCCAGAGAGCAAGCCAGCAAGCAGCAGCCTCCGTGGTTCCTGCCTCCAGTTCCTGCCTGAGTTCCTTCAGTAATGGATTGTGATCTAGAAAGGAAATCCAAATGAACCCCTGGCCCCTCCAAGTTACTTTTGGTCACCGTGTTTCATCCCAACAAAAATGAAACTCTAGCGGCCACCCCTACTCAGTAATCCTGTACCCCCGCCTCTTCTCTTGAGGATGACAGTCAGGGAATCTGGGGGTTCAGGTCCAGGGTCTTCTCATCTCCATAGAAGGCACCACCATTTACAGGCTCATGAGTTAGGGCTTGGTAATCTCTGGGGGCCCTTTCCATCCACTTTGGAAAGAGAAGAGTAGGAGTGGACAGAACTTTCTGGAAAGATATGATTCTCTCTGGGAATCAGAGCCACATCTCAGCAGGTAATGACGTAGGCTGTGTAAACCTGAGGCTCCATGAGCTTGAGGTCGGGCTAACCTGCTCTTCTCACAGAGCAGCAACCTCCACAGTAGATAATAGGACAAGGGACTCCCAGCTCATGTGGCTACCGCTGACCACCGACCATCCAATGTAGCCAGCTCTCCTGTACAGGTGAAGGGCTGGGGGAGCCTTGGACACAGATGCCTCTCACCTTCAAGGGCCTCAATAACTTGCTTAAACTCCCAATATCTCATTTTCCTCCTGTTTAACATGACCTAGGTTTCCCTCCCCCCGAGAAAACACATGCAGTGTCAGGTCTGTCAGAGCAACTTCTACTTCCTCTTCCTGTCTTCTTTGTACATGCCCCGCCCCCCCCCCGACTGTTGTCACGGCAACACTGATGTTTAGTCCACGCTCTGATCTGTTCGTTCTCACTTCAGATCATGTTTCTGGCTTTGGAGCCAAAAGGGGGATGTTCGGATAGTCATTGTCTCAGAGGCTTGAAAGATAGCTCAGTGGGTAAGAGCAGTTTCTGCGTAAGTATAAGGACCCAAGTTCAATTCTCAGCACCCACATAAAAATCAAGGCGCAGCCTCATGCAGACTTGGAATACCAGCATTGTGAGGCAGTGGGGGGGGGGGGCGCTAGGAGAATCATTTACAGCCAGCCTAGATCTAGGTTCAGTGAGGTCCTTTCTCAAGACAATAAGGTACAGTGACAGAGCAGGACACTAGACATCTTCCTATGGCCTCTATGTGGACATGCACTATGCACATGTGTGCACACATCCTACACATACAAACACAGAAAGGGGGGAGGAGGGAGTCAGGGAGAGCCAAGTGACACTTGGGTGTCAAACTCATATCTGCCTTCTCCGTTGACAATCTTTGTCTGCCCCATTTTCCTTTTCCAGTTTAAACATGATAGCTGGGAGTCCTCAGTGTCAAATCCCAGCAGATGTGCAAGGGCAATACGGCTCTCCACCCACACTATAACCCCATGGCCAGGGTTGAGATGTTTACACAACACAGAGCTAAGCCTTTCTGGAGAGAAAGGAGGTGCCACCCACCAGACCTGGCTGCACAGATTGGCAATCCCTGAGTCCGGGCATTTTAGGGGAGAGATGGATGGATGTATTAATAAGATGGAGCATAAGGAGCTAGCAACCTTGGATGGAGCAAGCCTGAAATGGCAAGCTCTATAGGAGCGGGAGTGGATCCAGACCAGGGACATTTGCGAAGGCAGGAATGAGCCAGCGACCTGGGCTGGAGCAGACATGAGACAATGAATTTCACAGGAACAGGTACAGGGGAACAACTGCTGAGCAAGTGGACCAGAGCCAAAGACTGCTGCAGGTCCGGGCGTGAACCTGGGATCTTTGACGGAGTAGGCCTGAGCCAGGACCCCTGCGGGTCTGGGTGTGAGTCTGGGACCTCCTAGGAACTAGGACAGAGCCGGGACCTCTGCAGATCTGGGCATGAGTCTGGGACCTCTGAGGGAGTAGGCCTGAGCCAGGACCTCTGCGGGTCCGGGCGTCCATCTGGGACTTCCGAGGGAGTAGGCAGGAACCAGAAACCTCTGCGGGTTGGGGTGTGAGTCTGGAACCTCTGAGGGAGAAGATCAGAGCCAGAGACCTTTTCAGGACCCACCCCAAGCCAGGGACCTCGGCCGGAGCAGATCCAGACCAGGGACATTTACAGAAACAGGCCTGAGCCAGCAGCTTAGACCAGAGCAGGACTAAGACAGCAAATTCCATGGGATCAGAGCAAACCCCAGGAGCGCCGAGAAACCTCCAGGAACACAGAGTGACCAAGGGGGTAACTAGAACCGTGGTACTGACTGTACAATGAGGAAACCATCTGAGCCTTGGATCCACTGGCACCTAGAAGATTAATCACCAGAGTCACAGCCCCAACCACACCAATTAGAGGAAAAGATGAATAGACAAGGTAAGAACACATTCAACACCACAAAGATCAACACACCAGTAAAATCTAGAGACCCTACAACAACAAGACTTGAACAACCAAATATAGATGATGAAGAAGAAAATGACCTAAAACATAACTTCAGGAGAATGTTTGAGACTCTTAAAGAGGAAATGAAAAATTCTCTCAAAGAAATGGAGGAAAATACAAACAAAAAATTGAAAGACATCGGCAAATCCCTTAAAGAAAACCAAGAAAAAGCAATCAAAATATGAAAGAAACTATTCAAGATTTGAAAACTGAAATAGAGACAATAAATAAAACACAAGCTGAGGGATTATAGAAACAGAAATCATGAGAAAACAATCAGGAACCACAAATGCAAGCATGAACAGCAGAATACAATAGATGGAAGAGAGAGTCTCAAGCACTGAAGATACAAAAGAGGAAATAGACTCATCAGTCAAAGAAAACATTAAATCTAATAAAACCTTAACCCAAAATATCCAGGAAATATGGAACACTATGTAATGGTCAAACCTAAGAATAATAATATAGAAGAAGGAAAAGTTCAACTCAAAAGCAAAGAAAATATTTTTAACAAAATCACAGAAGAAAACTTTCCCAACCTAAAAAAAAAGATATGCCTATGAAGATACAAGAAGAATAAAGAACATCAAATAGACTGGATAAAAAAAAAAAGTTCCCTAACCACATAATAATCAAAACACTAAACATACAGAATAAAGAAAGAATATTAAGACCTGCAAAGGAAAAAGACCAAGTAACATATAAAGGCAGACCTATCAGAATTACACCTGACTTCTCATTGGAGACAATGGTCATGGTCAAGTATCATGCAGACATTAAGAGACCAGCCCAGACTACTATACCCAGCAAAACTTTCAATCACCATTGAAGGACAAAACAAGATATTCCATGACAAAACCAGATTTAACCAATACCTAGCCACAAACCCAGCCCTACACAAAGTACTAGAAGAAAAACACCAATCCAAGGAAATTGGCTACATCAACAAAAACATAGACAATTGATGATCTCACAGCAGCAAATCCCAAAGAAGGGGAAAACACACAAATTAACATCACCAAGAACGAAAACTAAATTAATAGGAGATAACAATCACTCCTCATTAATATCACTTAATAATATAAATGGACTGAACTCACCTATAAAAAGACACACGCTAACAGATTGGATACGAAAACAGAATCCGTCCTTCTGCTACATAAAAGAAACACACCTCAACCTCAAAGATAGACATAAGTCTCAGAGTAAAGGATTGGGAAACAAATTTCCAATCAAATGGACCTAAGAAAAAAGCTGGTGTAGCCTATCCTAATATCTAACAAAATAGACTTCAAACTAAACTCAATCAAAAGAGACAAAGAAGGACATTTCATATTAGTCACTGGAAAAATCCATCAAGAGGAAATCTCAATACTGAACATCTATGGCCCAAATACATATGTAAAAGAAACACTTCTAAAGCTTAAACCATACATTAAACCCTACACACTAATAATGGGAGACTTCAACACCCCACTCTCACCACTGGACAGGTCAGCCAGACAAAAAATTAACAGAGAAATAAGGAAAATAACAGATGTTATGACTCAAATGGACTTACCAGATATCTGTAGACTATTCCATCCAAACATAAAAGAATATACCTTCTTCTAAGCACCTCGTGGAACCTTCTCAAAAATTGACCACATACTCAGTAACAAAACAAACCTCAATGATACAAAAAACATGAAATAACCCCATGTGTTTATTATATCACAATGGCTTAAAACTAGAATTCAACCACAATACTAATTAGAGAGAGACCACAAACACATGGAAATTAAACAATGCTCAACTAAACCATCAATGGGTCAAGGAAGAAATAAAGGGAGAAATTAAAGACTTATTAAATTCAATGAAAATGACCACACAACATACCCAAATTTATGAGACACAATCGAAAAACCAAAAAAAAAAAAAAAAAAAAAAAAAAAAGAGGAAAGTTCATAGCACTAAATACCTACATAAGAAGCTGGAAAAATTCTACACTAGTGAATTAACAGAACATTTGCAAACTTTAGAACAAAAAAAAGCAAACTCACCCAAGAGAACTAAAAGCCAGGAAATAATCAAATTGAGAGCTGAAATCAACAAAATAGAAAAAGAAAACAATACAAAGAATCAATGAGACAAAGAGTTGGTTCTTCAAGAAAATCAACAAAATAGACAAACCTTTATCCAAACTAACCAAAAGGCAGAGAGAGAATATCCAAATTAACAAAATCAGAAATGAAAAGGTGGGCATAACAACAGACACAGAGGAAATCCAGAGAATCATCAGGTCATATTTCAAAAACCTGTACTCCACAAAGTTGGAAAACTTAAAGGAAATGGACAACGTTCTGGATAAATATCACTTAACAAAATGAAATCGAGACCAGATAAGCAAGTTAAACAGATGTATAACTGCTGAAGAAATAGAAACAGTCATCAAAAGTCTCCCAACCAAAAGGCCCTGGACCAGATGGTTTCAGCTCAGAATTCTACAGGATTTTCAAAGAAGAACTAATACCAATACTCCTTCTATTATTCCACACAATAGAAACAGAAGGAACATTGCCTCTTTTTATGAGGCTACAATTACCCTGATACCCAAACCACAGAAAGACATTACTAAGAAAGAGAATTACAGACCAATCTCACTCATGAACATTGCTGCAAAAATAGTCAATAAAATACTGGCAATTCAAATCCAATAACACATCAGAACTATCATCCACCATAATCAAGCTGGCTTCACTCCAGAGATGTAGGGATGATTCAACATACAAAAATCTGTCAATGTAATCCACCATATAAACAAGCTGAAAAATAAAAACCACATGATCATCTAATTAGATGCTGAAAAAATTTTCAACAAAATATAACATACCTTCATGATAAAGGTCTTGGAGAGAGCAGGGATACAAGGAACATACCTAAACATAATAAAGGCAACATACAGCAAGTCAACAGCCAACATCAAGCTAAATGGAGAGAAACTCAGAGCGATCCCACTGAAATCAGGAACAAGACAAGGTTGTCTACTCTCTCCATATCTATTCAATATAGTTCTTGAGGTCCTAACTAGAGCAAAAAGACAACAAGAGGAGATCAAGGGATACAAATCAGAAAAGAAGTCAAACTCTCACTATTTGCTGATGATATAATGGTTTACATAAGTTACCCCAAAAATTCTACCAAGGAACTTCTACAACACATAAACACTTTCAGTAATGTACCAGGATACAAGATCAACTCAAATAAATCGGTAGCCCTCCTGTACACAGATGATAAATGGGCTGAGAAAGACATTAGAGAAACATCACCCTTCACAATAGCCATAAATAGCATAAAATATCCCTGAGTAACTCTAATCAAACAAGTGGAAGACTTGTATGACAAGAACTTTAAATGTTTGAAGAAAAAAATTGAAGAAGACACCAGAAAGTGGAAAGATCTCCCATGCTCTTGAGTAAGTAGAATTAACATAGTAAAAATGGCAATCTTACCAAAAGCAATCTATAGATCCAATGCAATGCCCATCAAAATACCAGTAAAATTCTTCATAGACCTCGAAAGAACAGTGCTTAATTTTGTATGGAAAAGCAAAACCAAAACAAAACAAAAAAAACAAAACAGGATAGCCAAAACAATCCTGTACAATAAAGGAACTTCTGGGGGCATCACAATCCCTGACTTCAAACTCTACTACAGAGCTATAGTACTAAAAACAGCCTGGTATTGGCATAAAAACAGACAGGAGAACCAATGGAACCGAATTGAAGACCTGAATATTAATCCAGATACTTTCAAACCCCTGATTTTTGACAAAAAAGCAAAAAATATAAAATGGAAAAAAGAAAGGGTATTTAACAAATATTGCTGTCATATCTGGATATCAACATGTAGAAGAATGAAAACAGACCCATATCTATCACCATGCACAAAACTCAAGTCCAAATGGATCAAAGACCTCAACATAAAGCCAGCCACACTGAACCTCATAGAAGAGAAAGTGGGAAGTATACTTAATGCATTGGCACAGGAGACCACTTCCTAAATATAACCCCAGTAGCACAGACACTGAGAGAAACAATTAATAAATGGGACCTCCTGAAACTGAAAAGCTTCTGTAAAGCAAAGGACATGGTCAACAAGACAAAAAGATAGCCTATAGAATGGGTAAACATCTTCACCAACCCCACATCAGACAGAGGTCTGATCTCCAAAATATATAAATAATTCAAAAAATTGCTCATCAAAAGAACAAATAATCTAATAAAAAAAATGGAGTACAGACCTAAACAGAGAACTCTCAACAGAGGAATCTAAAAATGGCTGAAAGACACTTAAGGAAATGCTCAACATCCTTAGTCATCAGAGAAATGCAAATCAAAACAACTCTGAGATTATATCTTACACCAGTAAGAATGGCCAAGATCAAAAACACTGATGACAACTTATGCTGGAGAGGTTGTAGGGTAAAGGTAACACTTCTGCATTGCTGGTGGGAGTGTAAGCTGGTACAGTCTCTTTGGATATCAGTGTGGCGATTTCTCAGAAACCTGGGAAACAACCTTTCTCAAGACCCAGCAATACCACTTTTGGGTATATATCCAAAGGATGCTCAACTGTGCCACAAGGACATTGCTCAATTATGTTAATAGCAGCATTGTTTGTTATAGCCAGAACCAGGAAACAACCTAAATGCTCCTCGACCAAAGAATTGATAAGAAAAATGTGGTACATTTACACAATTTACATAGCAGAAAAAAAGATGACATCTTAAAATTTGCAGGCAAATGGATGGAGCTAGAAAACATCATTTTAAGTGAGGTAACCCAGACCCAGAAAGACAATTATCACATGTACTCACTCATAAGTGGTTTTTAAACATAAAGCAAAAAAAAAAAAAGCCTACAAACCACAATCCCAGAGAACCTAGACAACAATGAGGACCCTAGGAGAGACATACATGTATCTAATCTACATAGGAAGTAGAAAAAGACAAGATCTCCTGAGATCTTGGGAGAGGGTTGAAGGAGAGCGGAGAGGCAGGGAGGGGAGCAGAGAAAAATGTAGAGCTTAATAAAAATCAATGAAGAAGTTTAAAAAAAAAAAAGATGGAGCATGAAAGGAGAGACCGAAGTCTCAAGTCCACCGAAGTCAAAACTTCTTGTCACTTAGCAGGGTGAGATGCCTGGAGGCTCAGTGACTCTAAGAAAGAGCCCACTGCTATTATTTTACTGAACGGACATAGTACCAAGCTGCCTTAGAAGAAGTTATCTCTGTGCCCCTAGGTTAGTGCAGCTCTCAGCCCTCACCAGTGAACACCAGTAAATACAGAGCTTTGCTACTGGTCAAACTGAAGCAAAGGACTGGAGGACTCTGCCCTAAAGGAGACATTGGCATCACACCTCTTCTCCAAGACTCAGGGAACACCAGAGATGAGCGGGTGGAAAGATTGTAAGAGCCAGAGCTTAGGGAAGAATGCCCTTGAAACAGTGTCTCTTGGTCACGGCAGGGCCATTGCACCATGAAGTCACAGCAGCTCTGATTGCCTCTGTGAGATGAAGATAGTCAACATCCCAGCATGAATGGGGGTGTTCAGGAGGCCTTCCACCTTGCTGAAGAGCTCTCGGCAATTGAAGATTGCTGGGGAAAGGAGAAACGTTTTCTTCCGGGATGTGGCCCCTGATGTGGCCCATTAACCAGTAGATGGCCCTACACCCGTGTGCTTGAAGACAACTCTAACTAAACTCAGGGGGCTACCCAAAAAAAGGGGGGAGAAGTCATGAAGTTAGGATGTGGTGTGGGGCTTCTGGGGAAGTTGAAAAGGTGAATGGGTGGGTGGATTTGGGCTGGGGGATGAAATACTCCAAGATTAAATTTCAAACACTATATGTCCTCTTTTGAATGTATACAGGTGAATGTGTGCCTGCAGACCAGGAAAGGGCATCAGATTGTGAGCGGCCATGTAGGTGCTGGGAATTGAGTCAGGACCCCTGGAAGAGCAAGCAGCCAGTGCTCTTAACCGCTGAGCCATCTCTCCAGCCCTATATGTATCTTACTTACTTATTTATTTATTTTAAGCAGAGTGACTCAACGGAAGGGAAAGTAATTAGAGAAGAAGCCGTCAGGGGCGGGCATAAGCAGACTTGCGGCTCCTGACCACTGTTGCTCACAGCCCACACGCGTCAGAAGTGGAGCAAAGCTAGTGCAACACTCAGCATAGTGCCCAGCATGCGACCTCAAAAGCCAGGCAATCTTAACATCAGCTAATGTCAGGAGCTCAAAGCAAAGGCAGCTAGGGCATCAGTTAGCTTTGCCCTGGCTTTCTAAGGACTGTCAAGGTGTCTTTTAGAAGCTAATTTTCAGGTCTGGAAAGCTAGCTCACAGTAGATGTCATCTGTACAAGGCAGTCCTTCAATTCATCTCCAGTAAAGAGCCTCGGCACAAGGCTCCGCCCACCCCAACCCTACCCACCCCAACCCCTGATCACATACACCATAGCTCATTCTTTCTGATTGAGCTTCTGGAGGCAGGACCATCCACTTAGGAAGCTAAGAAAACCCTATTGGGTATTGAAAAACAAAATCTGCAGGAATGAGGTGAGGGTTGCTCTCTAATCTTCCCTTGCTCCAAATTAAAACATGCCACACACTTATCATCGTGGCACATGGGAAGAAGAAGCCTGAGGACGGAGAGTTACAGGACAGCCTTAGCTACATAGTGAGACATTGTCTCACATACATACATACATACATACATACATACATACATACATACATACACACAGCAAGCACCCAGAGAGGTTTTCCTTCTCTTTCCTTACAGCATCCCCAGCCCCAGCCCAAACCCAGTGGACCAAATCCAAGTCTTTGATGCTGATGAATGACACAGACGGTGTGATGGTGGAGCTGCAATCCTAAGGATGCAGTGGGAATCAGGAAAAGCTGCGGGAAGCCTAGGTTCATGATGTCGGGCATAGAGCAGCTCTCCATAGAGTAAATTAATTAGGGAGCTTCATGACCTTCCTCAGGCTGCCCTCATGGCTAGTGCCCCATACTCAAGCCTTCTGAGATCAGGGCCTCTGCCCCTGGATCTACACACACAAATGCCAGCTGGGCTGAAACTAGACCCCCAGTGGAGGCTGCACACACACACACACACACACATACACACTTCCAGAATAGTGTACCTCCCTGCCCTTGATGGACGGCCAGCTCCTCCCTGCAGTCCTGGCATACCCAGCCTTGGGTTTCAGGACAGGGGCCATCCTGAGGCAGACCACATTTCCATCTGCCCCTACCAGGGCTCTCCGCACTTACACCCCACAGTCGGCAAGACACTGTTGAAGTCCTGCTTTATGTACCGAAGGACCAGGCTGGTCTTGCCCACAGAGCTGCTTCCAAGCAGAACCAACTTGCTCACGTAGGGCTGGCCAGAAGTAGTGCCGGCCTGCGGCAGCCCACCAGCCTGCGCCATGACCTGCAAACAACCACAGAAGACAGAGATGGGTGGAAAACCTCAGCAGAGTCCAACACACACACACACACACACACACACACACACACACACACACGGAGTGGGGGGCTGCTTCCTAGACAGAATGCAGACACCTCGAGCAGAGCGCCCTCTAGGAAACTGTCCACTGCATGACAAGGGGCCGTGGACCCTCACCACGGTGGTCTCCACCAGCACCACACAGGCTCTTTATCCTAATTCGACCACATCCTGTTTCTCACTGCTTACAAACTGATTCCAAGCACCCGAGAGTGGTCAAAAGCACCTGGGCACTTTTGATTGTCCCTGGATTAAAGATGGATTAAAGAGAGGGATTTAAAAATAAAAGTTACCCTCATTATCAACAGCCCCGACCTCCCAGACCCAAGCAAGTGCAGCTTTCTTCCTGTATGCTTCCCAAGACTTGACAGCCCCTTTTCCTCGAATCCTCTGTTTTCCAATGAAAACTTCGCTCTGTGATGCAAGGGGGTAATCTTCCTCAGACCAGGAATGGTAAAACGCACCTACAATCCCAGCGTGCGAAAAGCTGAGGCTGGAGACTGTCAAATTTGAGACATGTCTGGTCTACACAGTAAAGACTCCATCAAACAGGATGGAGGAGGGAACGGAGGGAGGGAGAAAGAGAGGGAAGGGATCAGGGTCGGTGGGGAGATATCTATGTCTCAAGGACCTCGTCTCCGAGGCCTCAGAGGCCAGCTCCATAGCAAAAACATAGAAGCCCTGCATGGTGGTAATGACAACAGCTTCCAGGCATACATCAGAACACCAGACTGCAGGAGCTGTGTTGCCCAGTGCTGACTCTCACAGAAACCCCCAAGCTCCCGAAGGAAACCTCCACAGGCCTCTGTGCTCTCTTTCCTTTCCTTTCCTTTCCTTTCCTTTCCTTTCCTTTCCTTTCCTTTCCTTTCCTTTCCTTTTTCTTCCTTTTCAAGACACAGTTCCTCTGTGTGACCACCTTGGCTGTCCGGGAACCTGTAGACCAGGCTAACCTCGAACTCACAGAGATCCACTTGCTTCTGACTGTCTCTGCCTCCTGAGAGCTGGGAATAAAGGCATGTGCCACCACACCTGGCATCTCTCTTTACAGCCCATGTATGAAGACATTGGGTTTCTTGTGCCCCAGCCTATTGCTGGGGACCTCTCTCTGATGTCATGGTTGTATATAATTCTGTGAGCTCTGCGTGGTGCTGTGGTTCAGGACAGAAATCTCATCTCATATAAACAGCACAGGGTCAGAAGTGTTTTTAGTGTGGTGTAGACCTCCCACAGAAGGCAGATAACATCTGGCTGTCTCTCTTTAGTGTTCACAGTCGTTGGAGCCCTTGCCTGGTTCTGCGGGGTCATGAAAGGACTGAAAACTGTGAAATTGTGGTGTAATCCCCAGGGTTTGTCATCTGGGCCGCTTCTAGGAATGTCCCCTAATTAATGTCCACGGCCATTATGGGTGGCTAGTCTCTCCAACGGAGCCTTTCTCCCACCACAGTGGACAAAGGCTGGGTGGGAAAGGGGCCAGGTTGGCGTAAAGGAAAGATAGACAAGAACCACAACACAGACCGTTTGAGACTCTGGCGACAGAAGAAAAGAACACAGCGTAGACACCAGGTCTCATGCAGCGGTTGTCGAGATAAACCGCTGGAGTCAGGGAGAAGGCTCCATAACTCCTCTGCCACTGGGGAGGAGCTCAGGCCAGCAGCAAGGCTGTGCCCAGCAACACAGCAGACTTGGGACCCATCCCGGGGGGAATTCTAGAGTTCCCCATGCATTGTTTTCAGCGCAGGATCAGAAACAACTAAGTTGTCTGTCTAAAGCTTTTTAAACCCCTGTTCACCCATGTGGTGGTTTGAATAAAAAACAGCCCCCATAGGCCCATAAGGAGTGGTACTATTATTGAAGTAGGGGTGGCTTTGTTGGAGGAAGTGTGTCACTGTGGGGGTGGAATTTGAGGTCTCAGAAGCTCAAGCCAGCCCTACTGGTTCACTCTTTCTCTCTCCCTGCTGCCTGCTGATCCAGATGCAGAACTCTTAGCTCCTTCTGCAGCACCGTATCTGCCTGCAATGGCACCATGCTTCCTGCCATGATGATGGACTAAAATTCTGAACTGTCAGCCAGGCCCAGTTAAATGTTTTCCTTTATAAAAGTTGCCATGGTCATGGTGTCTCTTCACAGCAATAAAACCCTAAATAAGACAACCCAACATCATAAAAATTAATCACCGTAAAACTGAAGCCAAGTCCAAGAGCCACTGCTAGAGCTGCCTGTATTTCTTCGAGTCAGACAATGCCTAGCGTGTAGCCGGTGCTTGTCACACACCTAAGCAACGGATGCCTGTCTACACGCAGTGGGTGGGTATGTGGGTGAGTGATGGGTGCAAGAGTGAATGAAGAGATCTATGGGTGGGGAGATGGATGGGTGATAGGTGGACAGATGGCTGCCTGCACAGCTGCATAGGTAGCTGCATAGGTGAGAGAGCAGGTGGATGGATGGATGGATGGATGGATGGATGGATGGATGGGCAGGTAAACGGATAGGTGGGAAAGTAGGTGGATGAGCGGGTGGATGACTGTTGGAGCGGGTGGATGGATTAGTCAGTTGACTAAAGGGTGGAAAGACAGGATGGATACTTAACTGAGCACCTATGTTTTGAAATATGACTGAACTGAGAAGAGAGAGACAGAGAAACAGAAAGAGATGCAGAGAGAGAGAGAGACAGACAGAAAGAAAGAGAGAGAGCAGTCAGCCTCCAGGAACCATATGTGCAGCCTCCACCCAGAAACTCCACCCTCTGAGCCTAAGGAAAAGCCAGAGTCCAGAATCTCAAATGGGGACCGGGAGGGACACACTGCCTTGGAGTTCAGACCCTGCCAGGAGCCCTTCTTCAACTCCACATCAAACAGGTCAAGTCTTTTCCTTGCTAAAGCTCTGGTCCTGCTCACTGCCTCCAGAGTCCATACAACTCTCGCCAGCAACGGCCTCCTGCCTGATGTCATTCCTGCCACCCTACCTTTTCCACCAAGTCTCCACCTCCAAAAACCAACAACATAGACCACCACGGGCCGCCATCATGGAGCCTCACTCCCTGTTTCCCCTTGGCTGAAAGGATCTCGGCATGGGAATGAGTACACCTACCTTAGCAGTGGTTTCACCTGGGTTCTGACCACCACCCTAAAGCCAGATTGCCTTCAGGGAGCATGTCATGGCCACTGAGGGAGCAGAAGCCACTGAGGGAACAACAGGTGCTTACTCTCTCCTGAAGGAACCCGGAAGTGTCTCCGCACATGCTAACTGGATCAGTGTGCTTTCTGCCCCCGGGGCTCTCAGATCAGCCACACTCCCATTCCACATGCTCCTTGGAAGAGCGCCTGGTGTACTTGTAGAAAGGGAGACAGAGCTGCCAGCAGCACTGAAGGACCTTCATGGGTCACTGTGGGGTCAACCTGAACATGGCTCAGATAGGGCTGTTGAGTGTGCAGCTGCCAGGGCACTCCAGACAGAAGCAGGGTGGGTATAGGCTCTAAGTTCACCTGTTCCTGCACAAAGACACCTGCCAAAGCTGAGCAGGAAGTCCAAGAGCCTGGCACCACCTCCACGGGACAAAGGCTTCTCCAAGGCAAAGGCACAGCCTGGAGCTGGAGCCTGTTGTTTTTATGCTCTCGGGGACTCCCAAGGTACTGGCTGGATCCGAGCTGCAGGTAGAGTCGCACGATGCACCATCAGCTTCAGCAATGGTACAGGAGACTCTGCTTTTGCACCTCCAAATCAACGCTAATGTGTTGTAAACCTATAATCCCAGCACCCAAGCTCCTGAGGCAGGGGATTGCCTCAAGTTTCAAGCTTTTCTGGGCTATGTACTAAGACCCTATCTCAAAAACACAAAACAACAACAAACAAAAATACAGCTAAATAAATAATCCCTGAGCTTTAATGTGATCATATACACTGCCCTTAAATCATAAAACTTGGCCGTAACATCAAATGCAGTATCCACACGGCTTTGTCAGATTCCTACAAATGATCTCACTTTCACGGTTCATTTCCCTATTACCCGATTTTTTTTCTGGCATTAATTACTTTTCTCTGTGATAGATAAGACCTCAGTAGATGTTTACATACCACGCTTTGAGTGACTATGTGTTGCAAGCTTCCGACAACAGCAGCTGGAACTCTCTGGAGGGAGAGAAAGGTGGAAGTGTGGGACCTGCCCCCTCCTTCAGAATCAGCTCTTTCTGAAGGCAATGGCTGCCTGGCTCTGACTAGGAGTCTCTTCTCATCCCAACTTGGCGGTTCTTCAGCTGTCAGGAGCCTGCCTCTCTTCAACCAAGGAGAAAACATCCAAGAAAGGAGGGAGACGGGGGAGGTTGCACTCCCATCCTCCCGAGCCAAACCCTCCAAGCTGTTCTTTCGGAACAATGTGGCATTTGATAGGAGAGAAATAGCAAGCTGCGGATTAGAAGGAAGTTTTGGAAGAAAGTCTGCCAAGCTCCTCTGTTATTGCTGGAGCCTCGGCTGCCGTCTGAAAAGGCCTCCTTAGAAGGCACCTCCTCACGCTGGCAGTTTATGTTCAAGGAAAAATTAAATGGAATTTCCTTCCCAAAATATGACCTCAGGAGTCACCTGTGATACAAACAAGGACACTGGGCCGTGAACAAAAGCAGTGAGTGAATTGTTTCAGCTCTGCCTCTGTTAAGCTCCCGAGAACACAGCAATACATATTTGCAAGCATGTATACACACGTGCGCACACACACACACACACACACACACACACACACAGACCACTCTGCAAAGTACAGTAAGAACAATGGCTTACCTGTTCACCTTGAGGAAGTCCGACAGACCATCATCCCGCAGGACCCCAGCTGGCTCTCCTTTCTCCCTCCTCCTTCCCCCTGGCTATGCTTCCCTTAGGTGCTGGGTGGACTGACTGGGCAGGATGGGAGGAGCCCTGTACCACTGGACAACCAGCGGCAGAGCAAAGGAAGTAGGAAGGCCACCTCTCCTGCCAAGGCCCCAACCTGCAGGTCAGGCCTCTGTTCTTCCTGTAAATCCCAGTGCAAAGTCCCCACATGATCACGTGACCGCCTGGGCCAGAGTAGGCTAGAAGTCATGTTCTGGTTCTCTACTCACCTCACCCAGCTGCAACGCAGAATTTCAGCCGTTTCCAGGTCGCACCGGTCACGGCTCCTTACGCCTGACAGCATCCAGCCTTGGATAACAGCTCTGTGGTTGCTTGAGCTCACTTCTTAGCTCTTTATACAAATGGCTCAAGTCTGGGGAAGCATTCCAGGTGGGCAGGGCCAGGGGCCAGAACCTGGGGATGGTAATTGCCCAGGTAGGGCTAGCGCATCCCCAGGAGAAACTCTAGGCTGGAGAAATATGGGAATCAGCTCTCCCGGGGTCAGCTATGAATCCTGAGTCAATTCTCTCTGTGCTCAGAATCTCTTTGATTTCTAGCTTTGGTTCCCCAAGCAGGAAGCAATGGGGAACTCAGCACCATGAACGGGAGCCCAGCTGTCTCAGTTTCCCAAGAAGCTTTCCTTCCGACAGATCTCAAAGGGCCCATTTCTCTGGTGAGGCCCTTGTCTAGTCACCCTGTCCTTCAGGACACACTCTCGGTCCACTGCCTTGAAGACCAGACACCTCACTCCCTCTCTTAATGGGCCTCTGAGCCCCATGCCTAGGTAGCATCCTAGATCAGAAAGTAACAGCACTGCTTCCACCCTCCTGGTGTGGAGTGAAGATGTGCGTGCCTCTTCCTTCAGCTGGCTCTTTTTTCCCTTCTTCCCAATGTGAACGCATTGAATAAGTCTCCTTTTTGGCTTCCCACTTTTAGTTTGGCTCATTAAGGATGGGTGGCCAGACGTCCTGGGGCACAGGTTGGGTACCCCCAAGTCTGATAACAGTAGTAGCATGACAGACAGGAGCAGAGGACTCTGAGGTGGAATCTGGCCCACAAGGCAGTCCCTTCTTATACCTGAAGATTGGGACAGTTACACAGCATAGCAGCTAAGCACCCAGAATCCCCCTGCAAGATACGGGGAATCTGGAGAGGAAGTGGATGTGTGACCACCACAGCCACAGCTGGCCCTTTGATGTGCCCCTTCTTGAAGTTCATAGCTAGAGATGTGTAGGAAGTACTCTGAGCAGGGGGCCTGCAATGTCTATGAGCAGGGAGGGGCCGTGGCAGGTGTCATGGCCTGACCTGGTCTGTATCCTCACAGTGTCCACTTAGAACAGCAACTCTGCTTTAGACACCACACTTGGGAAGGGGGAGGCAAGAGGATGGAGAGTGTGCGCAAAACTCCTGAGAGGGGCTGTGTCTGCAGAGACGATTGGCTGATTAGCTGCTTTGTGTGGAGAGGCTGGAATGTTGCAGGTCTAGGGGCTGATAACCTTATCTCAGGCTAGCTCTATCCCTGTGAGTAGCCTTGCTTTGCTCAGCTCCTTGTATAGGATCTAACATCTTATCACTAATAGGTTAAAAACTGTTTGGAATCTCATCAGACCAGCAGCATCCCAGACCCAGAAGCTAAGAATATCATCAGGTAGAATCCGAAGCCTAATGACAGAGATTCCCCATCTTTGTCTAACCTGCCTCTCTGATGTTTCCACCAATGCAGTTTTTCAATGCCTGGCTTTATAACTCTCTTTGTTCTGTTACTATCTGTCTTAGTCACCGTTCTATTGCTGTGAAGAGACAGCATGACCAAGGCAACTCTTCTAAAAGAAATCATTAACTGGGGGCTTGCTTTTGGTTTCACAAGGTTAGTCCATGCTCATCATGATAGGGAGCAGGCAGACATGGTCCTGGAGCAGAAGTGGAGAGCTTTTTATCCTGATCCACAGGCAGCAGGCAGAGAGAGAGATACCAGACCTGGGGTGGGCTTTTCAAACCCAAAAACCCACCCCCAGTGACACTTCCTCCAACAAAACCACACCTCCTCATCCTTCTCAATCAGTTCCAGTCCCTGATGACTAAGCATTCAAAACTATGAACCTATGGTTTCATACCACCGCACTATAAAAACTCCACAAAACTGCTTCCATATAAGAAAATGGCACCTAGATATAAACATGGGATCACCTAGATCCATGTTTCCCAGGTCCTGATCGCTCAAGTTTGGCTTTGAAATGAATTGTCTTTTATTCCCTTTGGGGTGAGAGTTATGTTTTTCCTGTCAGCAGGAGTTTGAGGCCCACTTGAGGTATGTGGCAAATTCTAAGACAACCTAGGACTGTAGGCAAGATCCTGCCTCAATGGATAAATGAATGATTAAAGAGCAAACAAAAATAAAGTTTATTCTCAGCCAGATGTGGCCAACTGCGGCCCAGGAAAACAGAGGCGAGTCACCCACCCAGAATGGCATTTTCACTATAAAAGAGGCGACATGAACTTTTAAAGCTACAGGAGAGAAGAAAGTCAGACATCAACGTGTTTGCCAGTGACATTTGGTGGAGCGTCAGAAGGGGGCAGCAGCAGAGCAGGGAAATCCTGTCACAGGACTGGGATGTCACATACAGGCATACTTAGCTTTAGGACTGGGAGCAGGGGAGAGGCCTTTGAAGCTTTAGTGGTGCTTTTCAGCAAGGTTATCGGTCAGCCTAGGAGACGTCGGGCAAAAGCCTAGGACGGTGGCCCAGCAGGTAAAGTACTCACTCTTTGTACTGACTGTTCCTCTCTAGAGGAACGGAATGTCAACACAAAAACACAGTTCTCGCCTCAAAGGGAATAAGAGATAGTTTGTTTGGGAGCCCAAATCTGAGTGACCATGGGCCCAGGGACCACAAGTTTCGGTTACCAAGTCCATGTTTAGCAACATGGAAGCGTTTCCATGGAGTTTGAAAACAACAGAACAAAGAGAGTTGTCGGGGAAGGCAATTCTAAAATACACTGATGGAAGCATTAAGAAGGTGGTTGCAGGAAGATGGGGGAATCCCAGCTATAGGCTTCAGATTTATCTGACAGCATTCTTAGCCCTTTGATTGGTGGAGTTCTTCCAAGTTTCAGAAGTATTTTTTCCGTTGTCGGTGTATTAGGTCTCTCTAGGGGCAGGGTGTTTGGTCTAACACAGAGGTGGGCAACAAATGACTGGTTTTTTTTTGTTTTTTAAACTTTTAATGATGCAAACAAAAATATATCTAAAAGCGAAGCTTCTGGAAAAACCATTTGTTCTTCCCTGTCTTGTATCATTCCTCAAATTTGACCTTGGCTTCCTGCCTTGCCTTGTGTTTCAGGGCTGGGTCCCTAAAGACATCCTTGTTGACAACAGTTTTGTCCAGGGGGATGTCCACAGAGTACCTTGTGGGCATCAGGTGGTTGTAGTTATAAACCTTCACAAAGGACTTGATCTTGGATCTCTTGGCAACTTTCTTCTTGCCCATAGCAGCTGTCACTTTTCGGGGATAGCGGTCAATTCCAGCCACCAGGGCATGGCTGTAAGGGCGGTCTGAGGTGCCATTATCAATGTTCTTCACGATGACAGCTTTGCGTCCGGAGTAGCGTCCAGCCAGGACAAGCACCACTTTCCCGGGTTTCATGAACTTGCCCATTTCGACAGCGAGTCTCGGGTTCCCAGCAGAAAAGCCAAATGACTGTTTTTAAGGCTAATGATCACCTCAGGTAAATTGTAATTTCACTCTGAAATTGCAACATTCCAATTTCCCTGTATCTTGGCAGTTTTAAGCATTCCAGTGGCCTCTGTAGACTGAAACCCAGTAGTTGTTTGGCTCATGGGCATGGCTACAGTCCTGCTGTGACTGTCTCTTACTACAGAGGCCAACAACCCAGGTAAGTTCATGAGGCCAGGTGCCTCAGTGGTCCCGGTGTGATACCACAAATCTGGAAGGTTTCTGGAGAACTGCTGGTCCTTAGTCCACAGTAGAAGGCTGGCAATGCTGGTTCTGATATCAGCGAAGGAATCAACTCAGAGGCAAGAGGGACGGTCGAGTGAGTAAAAGTCACATGGTCTTCTTTCTGCCATGCTCTTTGTATATGGGCTGCTACCAGAAGGTGCTGCCCACGATAGGGGTGGGTCTTCCCACGTCAAATAAGGCAACCAGAACCGCTCTTCTGTGTTCATCTGGTGTTAACAGAACCCTTTTAGTTCTTTGGGATGGAGGGACTGAGGCCTTCATTCCTATTGGTTGCTCAAACCTTTCGGGGTGGCAGATGCCCACATAGGCCTCTCTCACACGGCAGGCTACTCTCTCTAAGTCAGAAGAGCCACCCCCTCTGACCATCAGACCCTCTCTTAGAGAACTTACCAGGTTAGGTCATGCCCACTGAGCACAGACCTCCTTTTGCCCAACTCAAAGTCAGCTGACAAGGGCTCCAATGACTTAGCAACACATCTTCACCGTTTTCCTTTGATACAATCTCACCTCGGGAATGCTGCCCCTGGCACCACAGTCGTGAGCAGGAAAGACAAGCGTGCACCAGCTTCCCTCCCAGAATTCTGCTACCCCAAGCTTGGGTTCCCCCTGTTAAGACTGGGCTTGTGTCTAGCAGCATACTGGGGCCCTGGTGTTCTGGCTGTTTCCAAGCAAATTGATATTCTCCCAGAGTGGACCAGGATGAGCCAGAATCCAGACATTTGAAGGGGGTGACATTCCTTCCATCTGGAGTAATCCTGTACCAAAGGTCATTGGGGTAGTCTTCCCCTGCAAGGCCCTCTCTTGGAGACCTTGGACCAGTCAGTCCCTATCCCATGCCTGACTCCTAATACCTGAAGGGAGAGGTTGGACAGGCAGCCCCAGGCCTGCCTGTCTGACCTGTGTGATGAGATCATTCTAACCAGATGCTGGGAGAGACAACGTTACAAAGCTCTGTGAACCAAAAGGTGTGTCCTCCGGGCATGCCATGCTGTGGAGGCCAGAAAGAGGACTTGAGATCCCCCAGCGCTGGAGCTATAAGCTCAACATGGGTTCTGGGAACTGAACCCGGGCCCTCTGGAAGAAGAGCAAGTACTCTTAACCCCTAAGTCATCTCTCTGGCCCCCTTTTTATTACATTTTTATTCTTTTAATGTGTATGTACATCTGTGCATGTGGACACACATGCCGTGGTGAACTTACTGAGGTCAAAGGACAACATGTGGGAATCCTTCCGGTACATAGGTCCCAGGGGTAGAATCTAGTCACCAGGCTTGGCTTTAAGTGTCTCCTGTTATCCGCTGAGCCATCCCACTGGTCCCTCATGTAGAACTTTCAGGAAGTTCTTTGGGTTTGCAGCAGACCAGCGTGGCCTGTCCTCTGCGCACAGAGCACAGTTGTAGACCCCATTGCTAATGCATCCATCTTTCCAACAGAAGTAATCAGATGACCACCTCTGGCCAGCCGGACATGCTGGTGCTCTCTTGGGGTGGGAGTGTGGGGCTGAGCTGCTCCTTTCTTGGGCTTCCTTGAAGAGATGTGGCTAAGGACAGACAGACGACTGATAACCATCTGAGGTGCCCTCTTCTGTAATGCTCTAATCTCCGAAGGCCCTTGAGATAGACAGGAGCTTGGGGACTGCCTCTCCCTGAAACTTTTACCCTTCTTATCTCAGTGTAAAATTCCAGCAGCAACTCCTGACCGCCAGGCTAAATTCCTCAGCTGGGAGATCAGTGCTGCCGGTGGCTGATAGCCAGCACAGCAGGAAACCAAGGGGGTCAGGTCCTGTCCCAGGTACCCCAGCAGGGGGAGACAGAGCCCCGCAGAGTGACAGGTCACTCTCCAGGCTTCCGTAGCCCCAGGCAGGAAAGATTAAGAAAGGTCAGAGAAGACCTAACCCACGGGAGGAAACGCTTCCGTGGGCACAGCCAAGACAGCAGAATGAGCAGTGTAAGGCCTACTGTGTGCTCAGCAGGGGATGCGTCAGCAGGCAGAGCTGAGTGGGCAACAAGAGTGGCAGGTGGCAAAGCTGGCTCCAGATGCTTTACGAGCTACTGGATGCAGAGTATGGGGACCAAAGAACACTACTTCCAGACTATGCTCCCACATCCTGGAACCAACCAACCCAAGTAGCCCCAAGTCCACTTCTGGGGCCTTCCAGGAACTCTGCCCTAGATCCACCCTCCCAGAAACATCATCATGGGTCCCTGACCAGTCATAGCAAGGGACAGCTGCTGGGTGGGAGTGTGCCTAGAGCATGGATGGGTATGTAGCAAGGCATCCACGTGTTTATCGTCATGTGGGATGGACCTGGTAGGACAGAAAGGCTATTCCATCCTGGCCAGTGCTCCAAGGTTTCATATAACAAACCCGGGCTTCTCGGTGGTAGGAAGTCAGATAAGTGTAGTAGTGAAGTTCTCTGGAGAAATAGAACCAATGGTGTGTGTGTGTGTGTGTGTGTGTGTGTGTGTGTGGATGTGTGTGTGTGTGAATTTATTATGTTGGCTTATGTTAAAATAGCAACAAAAGCTGAATTGTGCTTCTGAAGAGTTGAGAACCCAGAGCTATCTGGTCTCTGAGGCTGGCTGCCTCAGCAGTGGGAGTCATCCCAAAGTGGCTGTCTCTTACTGAAGAGACCAACAATCCCATAGTTGCTCAGCCAACAAGGCTGAGTGCTTCAGCAGTCCCAATCTTGTGCCAAAAACCTGGAAGTTTCCTGGAGAGACGCTGGCCCTTAGTCCACAACGGAAGCCTGGAAACGCTGGTTTCTGGGATCGGTGGTATCAGAGAAGGATCAGCAAGAACAGGATGAGTCAACTGTTTGTGAGAGGGCCATCGGAGCTGACAAGAGGGAAGGTCAAAGGAGCTAAAGGTGAACAATCTTCCTACAGCCTTGCTTTCTTATCTGGGCTGCCGCTAGACTATGCTGTCCATGTCAATGAAGGCAGTCAAAATGGTCTTCAGGAGAGGATTCCTAACGGGTGATACTACTTTGTGGCAAGTCAGCATCAAAACCAACAATATCAGCCCAGAGGAGGGCTGGGTGTGCTTCATCCTCTGTGCTCCTTCAGCTTTTTGTGTGTTAACTCTTTATATTCTGGGCACCTGGGCCATCATTTGCACTCAGGCCCTATCAGTGCTGGGCGGGGGAGGGGGGACGTATTCAGCTCTTTCATCTCATTTTACAGATGAGGGAGGGGAAGCCCAGACTGACCCAAAACCCCACAAAAGAAAACCAGTGCAGGAATCCTGTAGTTAGAGGAGGGGATGGAGCAGGCTCTGTTCCTGTGGGTGGTCTGGCCCGCTCTGTTCTGTGGCCTGGCCTGTGGAAGACTTAGGTGTCCTCAAGGAGGTGGCTCTTCTCTAGAAGAGCATGCATACCCACCAGGGCCAGGCTACACATCAGTCTAAGGAAGGAGCTGTCTCTCCACTCTATCCAGAATAGGAAGTGATGGAGGAGTGTCTATGTGTTACTTTCATTATTAATAAAGATACTGCCTTGGCCCTTTAAGAGACAGAAAATTAGGTAGGCGGAGTAGACAGAACAGAATTGTGGGAACAAGGAAGTAGAGTTGGGGAGACGCTTCAGGCAGTCACCATGATTCTCCTCTCTGAGATGGACGCAGGTTAAGATCTCTCCTGGTAAGCCACACCTCGTGGTGCTACACGGATTGGATTACTAAATATGGGTTAAAGGAAGATGTGAGAATTAACCAATAAGAGGCTACAGATAATGGGCCAGGCAGTGTTTAAAAGAATACAGTTTCCATGTAATTATTTCGGGTGTAAAGTTAGCCGGCAGCCAGGTGGCGGGACGCAGCCCCGCCGCTTCCTTCTACAAGGAAGCGTTTCCCCAGGTGGCCATTCACAGGGACACCATGACAGGGCAAAAGGGACAGTGCTCTGATTGATGCCACCACCATCCTCTCCTTTGCATGAGAGGTTGTTTGTGATTGATCCAAACACACCTATCTAGCTACACACACACACACACACACACACACACACCCCGCTTGATTGAAAAAGTGAGCTTGCTGAAGGGTGCCCTGCTGTGTTGATGTCTCCCCTAATATTACAACATTAATGCCAACACAGGTTTCTCTGACGTGGTCTTTTCTTGGCTGCTTTTAGTATCACCGTGGCATCTTAGAATTTCTATTGCTGTGATAAAACACTATAAGCAAAGCAACTTGGGTAGGAAAGAGTTAACTTACACATCCATATCAGTGTTCATCACTGAAGGAAGTCAGGAAAGGAACTCAAACAGGGCAGGAACCTGGAGGCAGGAGCTGATGCAGAGGCCATGGAAGAGTGTGCTGCTTACTGGCTTGCTCCCATGGCGTTCTCAGCCTGCTTTCTTATAGAGCCCTGTACCAACTGCCCAGGAGTGACTCCTCCCACAATGAGCTGGGCCCTCCCTCATCAGTCCCTAATTAAGAAAACTCTCTACATCTACAGGCTTGCCCATAGCCTGATCTTACGGAGGCATTTTCTCAACTGAGGCTCTCTCCTCCCTAGACTCTAGCTTGTGTCAGGTTGACATAAAATTAGCCAGTACACATGAGTAATTCCAGTAGCATGGGAAAAGAAAAGAAAGAGGAAGGAGAAGGAGGAGGGGAAAGGGAAGAGGGAGAGGGAGGAGGGGGACAGGGAGGAGAAGGAAGAAGAGGAGGGGGAAGGGGAAGGGAGAGGAGGAGGAGGAGGAGGAGAGGAAGGGGAAGAGAGAAGAGAAGAGAAAGAGAAGAGGCAGGAATTCGGCTTTGTCTTTCTCTTCTTCTTCGGCAGGCCTTCTTCCTCCTCTCCTCCCTCCGCTCCTCCTTCCCCTCTCCGAAAAGAAGATAAGAGAAAGAAGAAGAAGAAGAAGAAAGTGTCAACAATAATTGATGAGACAACAGACCAGGTCACAGCACAGAAGGGGGCAAGGCCATGGCTGATTGACAGCCGAGGAGGCAAAGCTAAGGCCGCAGCAGAATGGGCTACAAAAACAGCAGAACAGCAGGCTGCACTGACATCAGGAAGACAAGTAGCACCACAAGACCCAGGCTGACAGCGGCACAGCCAGCAGCACCAGCTGCTCAAATGACAGCGACTGTGATGGTGGTCATAGCAACGGGAGGTAGCTAAGCAATTCAAGAGAGCAACCAGTGCAAGAACAAGGGGGACAGCAGAAGTGGAGGGCAGAGCAGAGATGTGCAGCTGAAGGGCAAAGGCTGTGACAGGCCAGAGGATAACCTGGAAGAGTTCTAGGGAGCTGTCAAGTCTTTAGGGTCAAGGGTCTCAAACAGCTCAAGCCTGAGAAATCTAACACTGGCAACTGAAGAATCCTGCCTTAAAGCCTATATAATGGTGAAATGTCACATCCCAGGTCTGCCCAGGAGTGCTCTAAAGCTAGACAAAGCCACCTGCTGCTGCTCCTAAGGGCCTGTTGCCTCCGTTCCCTGCTGCCAGGTGTCGAGGGATACAAAAGCTCCAAAGACCAACGTTGAGCATTTTCTCCTTGTGAAAGAAAACAAGTCAGTTGACAACATCCAGCCTCCACAGCCTCTAGTTGTCAGGGCTCAGCAATAATACAGTCTCGTGCTCTCTATTCTTTTTCTTCCTTTCCTTCTTCTTTTAATGTAATTAAATATCCTTATTGTCCGTCCCATCTCCTTACTGAGGTGAGGTTTGTTTTGTTTTTTGAGACAGGGTTTTCTCTGCATCTTTGGAGCCTGTCCTGGAATTAGCTCTTGTAGACCAGGCTGGCCTCGAACTCACAGAGATCCACCTGTCTCTGCTTCCCGAGTGCTGGGATTAAAGGCGTGTGCCACCACCACTGCCCAGCACCTTACTGGCTTCTTAGGTGACCTATATTGCAGATTTTCAGTCCTGTTATTTCTACATGGTTCTCTTCAAAGTTGATAAATCTCTCTTGAAATCCACTTATTTGCCTGATGTGTATTAATTTCTCTTATAGATTTTTGTCATTGTTGTATTGGACATAGTATCTCAGATTTCTTATCCATTCATTGTAGCTGTGTGGTTTACAGGATTGTGTAGCAAACCTTCTTGGACTGGCAGCCCCCAAATCATGACACAGAGACATACCAATCATTAATTATGAATGCCCAGGCTTTGCTTAGGCTTGTTTCTAGCTAGTTTTTTTTCTTTAACTTAAATTAACCATTTCTATTAATCTATGTGCTTCCCCGGGGCTCATTTACCTCATCTATGTACTGAATCCTGCTTTCCTGCTTCATCAGTCCCTGGCTGGCTGATCCCCTTTTCTCTCTGCCCACAAGCCCCACCTATCCCTCCTCTGCCTAGCTATTGGCAGTTCAGCTTTTTATCAGACAAATCAGGGGCCTTAGGCAGGCAAGGTAAAGCAGCAACACATCTTTATATAGTTACACAAGTGCAGTGTAAACAAAAGCAACACGCCATTACACAGTCAAACAATTATTCTGCAACAGAAACAAGTGCAACACATCCTTACGCAGTCAGACAAATATTCTGTTCCACAGCAGGTCAGTTCCGTTGTTTTGGTTTTTGTTTTACAGCGCTGAAGATGGAATCCGGGGCCTCGTACCTGCTAGGCAAGCACCTTTCTACACCACATCTTGTTTCCTACATGGTCTCATTTTCCCGCCTACTCATTTCCACACTAATGCCCCCGTCCAATGCGGTTGTCGAGAAGGCACAACAAAATGCCCGGAAATCTGTTTTTCCCTTCCCTTTGCCTCCAAGAACAGCACCTTTGCCTTGAACTCCTGTTTCCAGAACGAACATGCCTAATGAGCCGCTGAGAACCCACAAGGATACGTGTTGGGGTACAGTCCAAGAATAGGAAGTTATCAGGTATTAGTGCCCACTGGGCACCTGCTCAGCTCAGTGTTCATGTAAATTATATCAAAACATCCCAAGAAGCCCTAGATTGTTATCTCTGCTTCAGGGTAGAAAAATTGAGGCTCGGAGAGTGGGCAAACACATTTCCACAGCCATGCAGATACTGAAGCAGGAGTCACACTTTTATCTTTGCTAACAACTACACCATACAGATGAATGCATTCCCCTAAGGGAAATGAACTCCTGCCAATCAAAGCCATCTTCCTAGGAAATACTAAGGAAGAGACCTCTGTAGAGATGTTGCCTTTGAATCCTTAATTTATAGATCTGAAAGAAAGAAAAAAACAGAAGACAAAGGCACACACAATTCACTGAAAACAGGTCAGAGATGGGCAGTATGCACCCAAACACTGGCCCAGGCCCCACAGAAAGCAGACCAACAGAGCCATCGTATCGGAGGTTGGCAAGGGAGTGGGCAGATGGCACTTCCACAAGCTGCGTCTCACACACCAAAGCAGCTGTTTGCTGAGAGACACCGGGCAAGGTCCATCCATGGACTCGGCGACAATACAGCCTTTGACTCAGCAGTTGCCCACGGAGAAGCGGCACTGAATTTTGTTGGTCACGCTCTCGGAGCGCATCCGGAGCCCAGCGGGCACAGTGGAGCTAGTGATTCAGGTCTTTTGTTGCTCTAAGCGTCACTAATGCTGACGGCAGCATTGCTCACCCTCATGCCGCTCTGCCAAAATGTGATTTATGAAAGCCTTTGGAAGCTCAGTGCAGGGGGGGCACGGGGCGGGGGCGGGGAGTGCAGAGTAGGAGCTCAGATCCAGCTAAGCTTCGGTCATTACCTGGGACCTGAGATGAAGGCACCGGCGACTGTCTGAGCCCTGAGTTACTGGGTGTCCTTTCGACCGGCTCCTTGCATTTCACTGACATTCCGGCACTGATCCACCAACAGACTCTGCAGTAGGCCTTCTTATGCACCGGCGACCCTTCCAAACCTGGAGGGCCAATGGAGAGTCCCACTCACCCCTGTGTAGTCAGGGCTTCTACGCCCAATTCCACATGGATGACAAATGTTGAGATGGAAACTTTGTCACTTGTGGGCTATCACAGGGCTCCTCCAGAAATGAGGCTCACAACCAAGGTCATAGAGTGCCAGGCAGCCTGGGGAAAGTTCCAGAATCAAGGAAAACCCATCTCCTGCAGAAAGCAGAGAAGTTGCGCTCCCCCCCCCCCAACCCTATGTATGCATCTGCTAAAACAGCTGCGGAAGACCCACAAACTGAGTTTCTTAAACAGCAAAACTGTATGGTCTCATAGTCAGGAGGCCTCATGCCCAAGATCAAGGTGTCTGGAAGCTCTCAGGAGCAGCTGGTTCTCTCCCTGGAGACCGTTGGCAACCGTTGGTGCCTTTGACTTGTCAAGGAAGCATCCCAACCTCAGCCATCATCTTCCCACCTCTTCTCTCTGTGCTAGTATCTGTCACCAAACTTCCCCTTTTGTTAACTTCACCAGTCCTAATCAATTAGGGCCACCCTAGTGATTGCATCTTAACCCGATACGCTCTGAAAGTCTCTATTTCTGGTCTGGTCACATTCTAAGGGACACAGGTTAGGAATTCAAAGAAAATCATCCTGGGAAGATGCAATTGCATCGATAAATATTCATGATGTGTCTTCAATATTCATGAGAGGATGAGCCTGGTTGCACATTGCCCAGGGGCCTGTCCTCTGAGGGTTTGGGAGCCAACAGGAAGGTTTTAGACTCTAAGAGCCTATTCTGAGTTGAAAAATATCCCCCCAATCCATGTCCATTGGACCCTTGGAGGAAAAGACTATAAGCTCGAGGTCAGCATGGGCTTACCTAGTGATTTCTAAGCAAACCTGGGCTACAGTATGAAATGTTGCCTCAGGAAAACAAACAGATTGGGGTTAAAGAAATGACTTTGTGGCTAAGAGCACTCACTGCTCTTCCAAAGGTCCTGAGTTTAATTCCCAGCACCCACATGGCAGCTCACAACAGTCTGATGCCCTCTTCTGGTGTGTGCAGATGTACGTGCAGACAAAGTATTTATATACATAAAAATAAATAAATGAATGAATGAATGAATGAATGAATGAATGAATCAGAGTTACTAATGCTTATTTATACTTGTAATCCCAGTACTTGGGAGATTGAGGTCTTGGGGAGGAGCCACAGTGGATGGACAGGACCAAGCTTGACCCCAGGGAATAGGATGATTTTTTTAAACAAGCCAAATAGGAGGATAAAGACATATCAGTGCCCTGATAAGAAAGGGAATGCACTGGTGTGTGTGTGTGTATGTGTGTGTGTGTGTGTGTGTGTGTGTGTGTGTGCAAGGTGTGCAAGAAGGGTTGTTCACTTATCTACACACTCCCTCCTAGAGCCATTCAGGTCTCTGCCAGACCATGCATGCTTCAGTGGGAATTCTGACTCTTGATTTGTTTCTCATACAACCAACTGTTTGCCTACTCGCAAATTCAACAGCTGTTTTCCGGATGCCCTGGGAACAAGATAAAGGCTTCATAGCCCCTCAGCCAAGCTCAAGGTGAAGGAATGCCTCCTCCAACATTTGCGAGAACCATCTCTTTCTTCCCAGTTTGTCATCAGACTCATAGAAATCCTCCTGCCTCAGCCTCCTAAGTACTAGGATTACAGGTATAATCAACTATTCTTAGCTCTGCTTGTTTTTTCTTTTTCTTTATTTATGTAGAGGTTTTTTATGTATATGAATATTTTGTCTGCAAGTACATCTGAACACCAGAAGAGGGCATCAGACAGTTGTGAGAGCCGTATGGGTGCCGGGAATTGAACTTAGGACCTTTGGAAGAGCAGCAAGTGCTCTTAACCACTGAGCCATCTCTCCAGCCCTGATCTACTTGTTGTCGTCCTCCCTCCCCCCAGGTAACATTTCATTTGCTTAGAACTCACTATGTAGTCCATGCTGGCCTCAAACTCAGAACAAACACCTTTTCTTAGCTGTCTGAGCCCTGGGAATTCAGGAGCACTACTGCACATGGATTGTCCCCAAATGGTTCACATGGGCATGGATTTGGGGGGATATTCTTCATCTCAGAATATAGTGGTGGATTGTTTGTGTTTTAATAAATAAAGCTTGCCTGAAGATCCTGGCCTGCTTTCTTGAAAAGACCAAGTCCTTATCAGAGACGCAAGGGTTTAGGAATGTCACTTCAAGGAAAAGAAGTCAGGTACAAAGAACCCAGTAAACCTGAGGCTTCTGGGTACATCCCCCTGCCTCAGCATCTACTTGGCCCTCTTCCCAGCAAGCATTCTCAGTTCTCCACATATATAACTCTACTTTAATACCTTGAGATACACCAAAGACAGGCATGTGCCCTGCTCATCCCAGACCCACACAGCAAGCTCTCTACTGTGTTTACAGTGGACTAGGCTCTGGGTCATGGCAGACCCGACAGGAGTAGCTTCATTGGATCCTATGTCAATACAGCATTAAAGAATGAAGGGTCTTCTTCTTGGCGTAGTTTAAACTGAGAAAGAACCCAGATGTGAAGACTCCACTTCTTTCCCTGTGCCTTCCATTTGTCTGTCATCTGTGGTCTGTGACCCGTGTCTTGTCTGTCCATTGCATGTGTTTGATGTCTGTCCATCCACTGTCCCTAATAAAGGGTTTTGCTCTGTATTTGCTGACCAGCACAGAAGGCATGGCATGGGCAAGGATGAATTCTCTTCTACAGAAATCCTTAACAGTTTCACAAGGGAAGAAGTCATTTTCCTGACCCCAACTGACACAGAATAGCACTCAAAACTGCAAACAAATGTTACCAGCCTATAGCCACATGCTGTCTCCAGCCTTTATGATGGGTACCTGTTTTCATTAAGGTTGCTTTCAACCTATTAGCTAAATTATTAACACACACACACACACACACACACACACACACACACTATTCTGAGCTTGGGACATAGAAGAGTACATAATTCAAGGTTAAAGCTACATATTTAGCTTGATTGTAAAGGCTGATTACAGAGGAAATCCAGGGCATAGTAAGGTTGGCTACATTGTTTTCTTAAATGCAGGTTAAACACACTGAGCACATGGTAGGAAAGCAGAACGCACAGTCTTAGGTGATTCTCAGGCGTATTATGAGTTTGATTGCAAATTCTGGCAAGCATTCCGTTTTTGAAGGCAGGAGGTATTTTCAGATCAATCTACTCCCACAAGATCTCCTCAATGATTCTACCTTGTCTTTGATCACACTCCACTGTGAGGAAAGCCTTCCGCAGCAAAGAACCTCCACGACCTTCCCTCTACTCTGAGTCGATCTAAATTTGATAAATCGTAGCACATTTTATTAACCGTTCTTTGTCAACTTGAACATGCCACACAAATGAATAAGTGACAGTTGTTTCTCTTCTACCAAAAGATTTATCTATTTTCATGTTTTGTGAATGGACGTTTTGCCTGCATGTATGTAAGTAAGCGCACATGTTTGCAGTGTCCAGGAAAACAAAAAGAGGACATCGGATCCCCTGAAACTGGAGATACGGACAGTTGTGATCCCTATCATGTGGATACTAGGGGCAGGAACCCGGGTCTTTTGCAAGAGAGGCAGTGTTCTTAACTGCTGAGCCATCTCTGCAGCTCCAGGAGCTATTTTTTCCGTTATGCTCTTAAAATAGATTGGATGCTGGTGTGGAATGCTGCACCCCGGACCTTCCCCTAAGTTAGGCTGAGTGAAGCCAGGCAGAGCAAGGCTCTCAACATGGTTGCGTTGTCAGCACTATCTTAATGTGGGGAAATTTCCAGCGATTTTCTCACCAAAAAAAAAAAAAGTCCCCAGGGCATTATTCAGCGAACAAAAAACTTGATGAAATGTTTGCGCTATTTTAAAATGGCCAAATCAAGGACATGACGTGCTTTCAAAGTCACTGCCAAAAATACGAGAAGCATCTTCCAGACCCAGAAAAGAGAGTTGAAACATCTGTGCTCAGTTTGCATTGTGGAGGAGGAGGTTTGTGTGACTGATAAGGGTGGTGCTTTATCGTATAAATACTGGGATGCTCTGGGCACAGTTTCCCCGATGACAGGCAGCCAGAAACCTCAGAGGAATGGTGGGTTTGTATCCAGATGTGCAGATGTGTGTGAATGCTCTAAGGGTGCAGAGGAGCTAACCCACAACAGGGATTCCTGCATGTGTGGTACCCCCTGCTAGAACCCATCATTGTTGCCTGCATTGCTATGTTTGTTGTTACCGAATAGGACCGACTGTGTAGTCTGCATTGCCCTTGTCTATTCACCTGTCAGTGTGCACTGGGTTGTTCTCAGCTTCTGGCTGCTGTGAATCAATTCCACAAACATTCTAGTGTGTGTCTTTGGAGACATAGTGTCATAGGTCTTGGTAAATCCTTAGGAGTTGAATAGCTGCATCCTATGGCACATTATATGTGACAGTACTGTCAACCTGAGAGGACCCAGAAGACAAACCACTGGATATGTCTGTAAGAGAGATTTAGATAGATTTAGATAGGGTTCATTGAGATGGGAAGGCCCACCCTAAACATGGGTGGCTCCGTTCCAGAGACTGGAGCAACAGCAATCCTCTCTCTCTCTCTCTCTCTCTCTCTCTCTCTCTCTCTCTCTCTCTCTCTCTCTCCTTGCTGACTACAGATGTGCCATGACCAGTTGCCTCCCACCCCCGCTGCTGTGCCTTTCCCCCCTCTGATGGACTGCATCCCTAGAACCGTGAACCCAAATAAACCCTTCCTCCCTTAAGTAGCTCACGTTAGATATGTTGTTATGAGAGGAAAGATTATGTTTCTAAGTAACTGCCAGCAGCATTTTAAAGAGGTTGCCTGGTTTATACCCACCTTAGCTCAGCATCCTCACCATTTGGCCTTGTCAGTCTTTCTGATGTAGACATTCTAATGGGAGCCTGGTACTATCTTCTCTTTTTTTGGTTTTTCAAGACAGGGTTTCCCTGTAGTTTCTAGAGCCTGTCCTAGAACTAGCTCTTGTAGACCAGGCTGGCCTCGAACTCAGAGATCCGCCTGCCTCTGCCTCCCGAGTGCTGGGATTAAAGGCGTGCGCCACCACCGCCCGGCCTTTTTTTTTTTTTTTTTTTTGGTACTATCTTCTTATTTTCCACCTCGCTAAAAACAATACTGCCTGTGGTGGTTTGAATGAAAATGGCCACCACAGGGAGCGGCAGCACTATTAGGAAGTGTGGTCTTGTTGGCGTTAGTGTGGCTTTGTTGGAGAAAGTGTGTCAACTCTGGAGGCAGGCTTTGAGGTCTCCTATGTTCAAGTCACACCGAGCATCTCAGATCACTTCTTGTTGCCTGAGGGATCACAAGCTAGGGTATCAGCTCCTTCTCCAGCACCATGTCTGCCGGCACGCTGCCATGTCCCACATGTTGATAATGGGCTGAACTGAACTATACACCACCCAGTTAAATGTTTTCCTTTATGAGAGTTTCTGTGGCCATGGTGTCTCTTCACAGCAATAGAAACCCTAAGACAGAAGGTAACACTCAAGGTGCCAACTTCCACCCGGATGGATTCCCAGTGGCTCTGGCCCCTGTTCTTCATTGCATTCTCACAGCATCTCTGGTGAAAATGCATTGACCACTATGGGAGTCTGAACCCCTAGAACCCACTCTTGTTGATTTGTATTACTTAATGTGTCATTCTGTTTAGGTAAGCTTATTGATCATTCCTCAAGTTTACTAGTTCTTTCTTATATATTATCCAGACTCTTAATAATACTATTCCAGATAGTTCTGTTAAAAAAATGTATTTTTCTGGGACCGGGTGGTAGCTCAGTGGTTAAGAGTGCTTGGTATTCTTTCAGAGGCCCCACATCAAGTGATTCACAACTGTATCTCCAGGGGACCCAACACCCTCTCCTGCTACCCATAGGCACCTACACTCACTTGGCATACACTCATACAAGCACAGATTTAAGTGTGTCTCCCACCTCAGCTCATGTGTGCCACCATGTCTTGGCATGTTCATGTTTAGAATTCCCAAGTCTCTATCTTCATTCTTTATGCCCATATCCCTCATGGTTATGTTTTTGCTGCTTCTCTGCTAATCCCAACATCTATGTCACTTCTGAATTTTCCCCAATTGACTGTGACTCTTGACTGTGAATCTCTTTCTTGTCTAGTAATTTCTTAGGACAGTGTATGATGCTGGCATCATTTTGCAGATTCTGGACTCTGTTGTCTTCTTGAGTGTCTTCAGCAGTAAGTTGACTTTGCACAGCCCTGATTGTCACCTTGGTCTTATCAAGACTTGGCTCTAGGTTTTGTCATGGGATGTCTCTTTGAGTTTTCTTGTCACACTTTGTAGCCAAAAATGTGGCCTCCCCATTAAGAAGTGGTTGGAATTTTAGTGAGAGCTTGAGATGTCTACTGGGTACAACAGTCTACAGTCTTGTCACTGTAGCAAAATACCCAAGAGAAGCCATTTGTTAAGAAGAAAGGCTCGTGGTTTTAGAAGTTGCAAATCATAGTTGTTTGTCTCAGTTGGTTTAGAGCCTGCGCCTACCCAACACATCTTTCTGAGACAGGACTGCTCCTCTCATGGTAGTCAGAAGCAAAGAGACAAGAAGGGTCCAGAGTCCCACCATGCTCTTCAAGAACATGGACCAATGACCTAACATCCTCCCACCACCTCTGCTGTAGTTTGCCGTGAAAAAACACTGACCAGAACAACTCAGAGGAGGAGAGTGTTTCTCTCATCTCATAGCCCCAGGTCACAGTCCATCACTGAGGGAAGTCAGGGCAGGGACATGAGGGCAGAAACTGACACAGAAACCATGGAGGAATGCTTCTTACTGACTTGCTCTCTATGACTTGCTCATCCTGCTTTCTTATACCATCCAGGACCACCTTCCCAGGGGTGGCGCCACCTGCAGTAGGCTGAGTCCTCCCCCATCAACCACTAATCAAGAAAATACCCCCCCCCCCGCAGACATGCCCACAGGTCAGTCTGATAGAGGCAAGTCCTCAACTGAGGTTCCTTCTTCCCAGACGACAAAGTTGACAAAAACTAACCCGAGCAACCTCCTCGGTGGTGTCAGTGGCTGTGGGTGAGCATTCAAAACACCTTTGGGAGGCAGTTCCTAATCACAGTCCCAGGCCCTGGTAGCTCTGATGGAGCCAAGCTGGTGTCTTTATTTCCCTAGTACTAAGCAGTTGCTAACAACCTCTGCTCAGCTCTTTCGGGGTTCTAGCTGTCACATTCTTCTAGTTTTCTTGGAGAGTCAACCGCACATGTATAGTTCGGGATCTCTGGACATTTAACATCTCACAACTTGCGTCTTCATGGTTCCCATTTCTTTGATTTTTTTCCCATTGATTTTGTAGCCCCAGACTCTGACATGTAACTCTTTGATCCACCCTCTTGAAACTTGTTCCTTTAAAAAAAAAGATTATTTTATTTTATGTGTATGAGTGTTTTGCCTGCATGTATGTATGCACATGTATCATGTTCATTCCTGGTGCCTAAGGAGGTCAAAAGAGAGCATTGGATTTCCTGAAACCGGAGTCGTAAATGGTTATGAGCCTCCATGTGGGTGCTGGGAACTGAATCCAGGTCTCCACAAGAGCCGTCAATGGTCTTACCTGCTGAGGCATCTTTCCGGCCCCTCAAGTACATTTTCCAAACACTCGTGGATCCACAACCCTGAACAAGGCTCTTGGGGGAATAAAGAGGTAAGCTTGGTCCTAAGCCTCAGGGAGCCACCTGAGAGAGCCACACACGAAAGTTCTAAGGATGATAGGCAGCATGCTTACCACGTGCAGAGCCTGCCTTTAATCAAAGCCCAGGAAGAGGAGGAAGAGGAAGAGGAAGAGGAAGAGAAAGAGGAAGAGAGGGAGAAGAAGAGGAGAAGGGGTAGAAGGAAAGAAAGACGATGTTCTGAGGAGCCGGCGCTGAGCAGAACTGCCACCTCACAATTCTCCCAGACACACACGTGGCACATCCAAGCATCACACCCTCCCACTCAGTCTCCGTGTTTCTAGAAAATTCCTGAACTAGGTAGCACTTGGGAGTGTGAGATTCTACGGGAATAACACTTTAAATAGCTTTGAGAACTTCAGCATTCTGACTAGTCACAAGTTAGCAACACAGTTACACCTACTGGGCCCCTTCAGAGCTGCTGTGACAGCCGCAGAGATGACGTTCTGAAGATCCAAGTGGGCAGTTTGATGGAAGAGGGCTTTTAGGAGAGAATGGACGGCATCAATCTCAGTGACATTCAGATGGCCTCTGCGGGGCCTCACACTATAACCCACTTAAGAGCAGGAGCTCCTTTCCTACCCTGTAAGAGGAACCCAGCAGCTTGCACCAGATTCTTGTTTCTGAAGCACGGCATCCTCACGCAGTCCATTCTGGCTATTAATAGGAGTTCTAGTGTTTTCTTTCTGAACCCCTTATAGTTGTTTTGTGCAATCCACTCAGGAAACCAACCACACCAGCGATCTAGAGAGGAGGATTCTGAGCTCACACTGATCATGGTGGGATGCAGAAGGGTAGGGAAAGTGATCCGAGGCGAAGGGGGAAAAAAAAACAAGTTTGGGTATCTGGTGGGGTTGGGGAGGGGAGAGAAAGAGCCCAAGACAACTCCTAAGTATTTCGTCCAGCAAACCTGCTGCAAATGGTCGTCTGCAGGTATATAAGATGGCAGCGTCAGGGTGAGCTAAACCATTTTACTCTTTTGGAAATATGTGTGTGAGCCATTGAAAGAAGCAAATGAAAGTGGGTGGTGGGTCAAACCCACAACCACCCCCCCCCAGGTGGGACAGAGTCAGAACCTGCTGTCAATCCCACTGGTGGCCATAAATTTGACCCATGTTCTACTACGACAGGTTTTGCTCCATTATGCCAGCCATCCCTGGAAGGAGCTGTAGCTTCCCCTGACTCTTTCCACTATAGTCCAAGAGAGATGTTTCTATCCTTTGCTGGTGGAGGACGGTAGAGGAGGCAGGGATAGGACCACATGATGGCTCAATGCACCCAGCTTAATCCCTGTGACAACTCATGCTAACCTCTCTCCCTCAGAAGCCCTGAGTCCTCACACAGACTGGATCAGACCCCTTGTAACTTCCAAGGCTCCTGCAGGGCTTACCCAGTGAACAAAGAGACCCAGGGTGGGAAACTGGATAGGGTTCAGCTATACATTGGCCTTTATGAGGGCTGCCCTGGTTCCCTTCTCTCTTTCCCACGATCCTTTCTAAGGTGGCATTTGTGTTTAAGGACATCAGAGGTGGTCTTGAAGATGAACATAGTGGCCCCGGACGCCCTTAGATCTATGGGGTGTCTTCTCTCACTGCTCTGAACCAATCTGCTGATGCTATTGTGTGGGACAGGAGAGCGCTGCTGGGAGAAGGTTGCTCTCAGAATAAAAGGACCAGACTCCTGGGGTGCCAGGTGGGCCGGGCTGAGGATCTAAGGTAGAGGGAATGGTCTTAGGTATCAGGCAGGCTTCCCCCAGAAGGAAGATGCTGGAATTTGGAACTGGCTTTGGGTAAGGAGCACCCGGCATGTCCTTTGCCTTGAGAGGGCAGCACCAGGTTTGTGTCCTTTATGGTTGTGCCTAAGAACCTGGCCAAGCAGTTGGCAGACTGCAGGTGCAGAGCAGGTGTACGTGAAGAAACAGGTTGGTGGGACACATCCTTCACAGACATGGGGTCACCTCAGTGCCCCTCTGTTAGGGAGATGATGAGCCGCCCTCAACTGGCCTGGGCAAAGAAAGATAAATCCCGTGACTTCTAGCAGGATTACATCACTAAGGAGTATGGGGCCCCACAGGGTACAAAGATGGCATAGGCGATTCGACCAACAGGTATCTCCCCTGTGCCTCCAGTGTGCCAAGCAGTGCACCAGCTGGGTCTACGCACACCCTGAGCAATGTAACCAGAATCCCTCACTTCTCACATGTTGCTCTGTTCATCATCTTTTCCCTGGCATACTCTCCCAACAGCTTCCCTATCACTGAGGGGTCTGCTTCTTGTCCCCTTCAGTTTCCACATGGTGTTTCTAAGGGCTCACACCCTGTGGCCATACAGCTCAGGTGGGAAACACATTAGAAAGTTAGCCATCCTGATCCCAGTGGGGACAAGGCTGCCACCAGTGACTTCTGAAGGTTAGTCTTTTTTTTTTCTGGGCCACCCTCCCTGCTGTCCTCCCCCAAGTCCAACCGCCTTGAATTTCACCCAAACTTCGAATATCTTAATGCCTTTCCCAGCCTGAACTTTTACAGGTGCCCTGTCTAGTAAAAAACAGTCCATGGAGCACCAATGGAGACAAGGCAAGGCAGAAGAACTTGGCTCACCATGCCTACCCCAAGATAGTCTTCTGTCCTCCCTAGTGGTGCCCATAGAGAGGTACAGAGCATAAGTTTGCACTGGAAGCTGGATCTTTCTCAGACGCTGGAGATGCACTAGTCAAGTGGCCAGTCAGGGGGCAGACAGCAGGCAGACAACAGGCGATGTGAGCAGAAAGACAGACAGCAAGAGAGCCCTATACTACTGCATACTCTCCCAGGATGGATCCGAGAGCCCAGAGTGCTGGGAGGTCACTAGTACCTGGGCTGATCCCAGAGCAAGACTCTCCACTCCCTGGGGGGACTTTTATCTCAACTGGCTGAAATAAGGATGCCATAACCTGGTCCCATCCCTCAGTGCCAACTGTTCCGGATTATCCAATCCTCTGAGAGTTTTTGTATGACCCCAGTAGAGGTTACCACTCAGCAGCCCACTGTTCCAACCATGCACGCATCATGCCCAGATCTGTGTTCTGGTATTCCAATAAATACATCGCCTCCACAATTTGCTACGTCTAGGTCCCTGCCGGCCCCTATGAGGGCTGCTCGTTTGTGGGTCTCTGCTACTTTTAATATTCTCTGCCTCTGCTTTAGCCCCGAGTGCCCCCTGCCCCGTCACCCGCGTCTCTGTCCCCCAGCTTTCTCGTCGCCACCGCTTCAGCATCTCCATCACCACCCTGCGTCCCTGCGTCTCAACTAGCGGTCTCTAGGGTACCCGCATATCCCAGTGGTCCCGGACCCGGCCTCCCGCGTCCCCCCGCGTCCCCAGCCCCGCGCCGCTGACGCCATGACGCCGCGGCGGAGCGAGGGGCGGAGCGGGCGGGCAGGCGAGCGCGGCTCCGAGACCGGTCCCGCAGCAGCTGTGCACCGCGGCCGATGGACATGGGTACGCAGGGATCGGGGCGCAAGCGGCTCCCCAACCGGGAGCGGCTGACGGCGGAGGACGACGCTCTGAACCAAATCGCGCGCGAGGTGAGCGAGGCGCGGTTACAGCTGTCAGTGTCCCTCGTGGTCCCCAGCCGTCCTTAGCGGTCCCCAGTGGCCGCGCTCTGGGCCCGGCCCCATGGGGCAGAAGCGCTGGGCCCGGCTCCCATCTAAGGCCTGCGGACTACTCCGCGCCCGCCACACGCCAGTGGCGCTACTGCCCTCAACCCCAGTCTCTGGTCCTTGTGGGCCGCTAGTCCCTGGGACTGGCTGAACCGGGCCACCAGGGGTTCAAGGTAGCAGGGTCCCAGTCCAGTGGGGACCCAGTGCCCCCATTGTACTGGGAAAGGAGGTTAGACCAACCCTGCTGACCAGTGGCGGCCCCAGAAGCCACATGGCCTTGCTGAAATGGTCCCAGTTGGTTGGCGACCATTGCCATAATAGGAATCAGCTTGGGGATAACTTCAGGGTCCCGTGTCTAGACCACCCTGAAAGCCAACCTGGAAATGATTGGAGGCTTGATAAAGTTTCCTGGACAGTTTATTACAACGGCAAACCCGTTTTTTAATGAATTTCTCATGTGGCAAAGGAGGGCACATGGGTGTGCGTGTCTGCACAAACGCCCCGTTTTCTCCCACAAAGATGCAACCTTCAGGCTGCAACAGCATGCGTGACACGTGGAAAGACTAGAACAAACTGGTGGCAGCATCTCTAGGGGAGGGGCCGACTGGTTAACGAAGGGTGGACAAAGGAATCGGAGACATTTCTATGGGTTTTCTGTTCCTTTTGGGTTGAGTGTCCTGTGCTCATACTGACTTTAAAAAACAAAAAAGTCAGTGCAGGTGAAATCCAGGCTCCTTCCATCTCTTCTGCTCAGGTTGTGATGGAGAGTTAGCCCACATATTATTTCCACATGGAAAAACTTCCCAACAGTTTAGGCTGTGGTTATATTGGACTGGTAGTGGCTGGGATCTGCCCAGGACTGGCTCTTCCACTTGGTAGTCTGGAATACCTGACTTCACTTTTGCTGGTAAGTGGATCTGTTGTTTGCAGATCGCTGAGTTGAGAAACGGTTTTCTCTGTACAAGATAGGAGAGGGCTTTTCAACAAACTCCTATCCATCCCCTGAAGCCCACTGTACAAACTCTATCTTCTCTGAGGTTTTTTGACACTTAGCTCTCCAGTGTCACCCTAGGCATAGGTCCCGGCTGTACCTGGTGCAGTTGGCAGAATGTGCTGAGTTTACCTGCAGTTGGTTACCTGTAGGAGGTGTTAGCCAGGCAATCAGTATCTTCCACCAAGGGCTCATTAGACAGGTGGACAGTAGGTGATTAATGGTGCTGGTTGCAGAACCTTTTACTATAGTTAAATTCCTGGTTACAACAGTCTCTTACATGGGTATGTAACCACACAGCAAACAAGTGTCCCTGGGAGAGCCAGAGTGCCCCACAAATCCCCATGATTGCAGGACAAAGGAATGAGAAGATTGGGAGTCCCATAAGCCAGTCTCTTATCGGCTAGTTGTTATAAAAATAGATTGGAAGCAGGGGCCAGGGAACGGTTCTGCCTTGCATCCAGGGCGCTGCAGTCAGCAGTTATAGAGACAGGCAGGAGTCAGACCTGAACTTCCAGGCAGGACGGACCACTCTGTACTAACTGTGCTAGTCTAGAAAAGCTGTGCTCCCCAAGCTGTGCTCCCCAGCCCCCTCTCAACCCTGTTTTCATCTCTGAAGGAGGGACAGACTTCCTGAGGCTGTGGGAGACACAAAGGAACAGCGGGCAAAGTATATCCGACCAACTAGGGAAATGAGTGCAGCCCCCGCGGACCCCCAGCCTCCAGTGAAAATCAGCCACAGATGTGGCCCTTACCCAGACCTGGGGCAGTCATTGAAGAGATTGCAGGGAGCAGGTGATGCTGTCTGCTCTGCAATTGAATTCTGTTGCCCAACTGTGAAATTAAATCAGTACTCAGATGGCAACTATCTATTCCCTCAGTTTTTGAGCATTCTTATGAACATTAGCCAAATCATCTCAGGTTTGGAACTTTACAGTTCACTCTTTAATCCGTGATATGTTAACCAACTGCCTGTCCTAAACACACCAGAGTTAGGAGGGGAAACTGGCAAGGATTTGGATCAAAAATGAGTCTGGCAAGATGAGGAGAATTCTCTTGTGATCCTAGCACCAAGGAGTCTAAGCTGGGAGGATCCAGAATTGGAGGCCAGTGTGGGCTACATAGTGAGACTCTATCTACAGGTTGGGATCTATAGACCCACAGTGCCCGGAGAAGACACGATCTGATAGGAAGGGCGTGGAAGGGCCGG